>NW_008359591.1:1363068-1401782 GCF_000622305.1 Nannospalax galili
CGGTTTACAAATGACATTTGAAGAATAACAACTGTACAAGGGGTGGTTAAGAATCCCCAAGGATTAAATAAGATGCATTTCTTATTTGATAAAGCCTATACTAGGGGTAGAGGCAGGTTTTCCCACCAAGTTCTCCCCCAGCAACCTGGTGTGGTTAATGGGAAGATGACAGATGTGGCTACAGTCAGGAGGCAAACCAAGAGCTTGTCTGACTCAGGGAACCAACAAGTGCAGGGGGAACAGGAGAAGCCCCCTGCCTCCTTAGCCCAGTGCAGGGTCAGGCAACTGGAGCCAGCACCTGTAAGTGTATCAAGAATAAAAGAATCCAAAGGGATAACTAAAAATGGTAATGAGCTAACCAAATTAATGCCTCATACCCATGCTATGGTACCTAACAAGGATCTATAGAGAAAACAGTTAATACAAATGGACTAAATGCTTTATGAGACCTTGTCCATGAGTGATTTAATATATAATGCTAATGTTCCTTCAGATGTGAAACCCATTTGAAAGATACCTGAAGAAGCAAAGGCCAGCTATAGACAACTGTTAAGAAAATCTACAGCACCAGGGTGGGTTGCCCCTCTATGAGCTGTTGGTCTGAGAGAGCTCCTAGAAGTCCTCCAATTCACCAAGTCTATTGTCGTTAATGTTGGTTGTACACTAGAAAGGTCAGTAAGGCCATGTTGCTGAGTACACTGCATGTTGTGAGTGTGGGAGAAGAAGAAGAGACAGAGCTGAGACTAAGCCAAAAAATTCCGTGCCACTGGATGGATGACATTCATATTGCCAGAAGGCTCTGTACAGATGGTTGGGGAAGAAAGGATCCCCTTTAAGTCTACTCAATGATGGACATGTGTGCTGCACACTTACATGCCAAGCAATACCTGCAAGTGCAACAATGGCACATACGCACAACTGACAAATTTGTAATTGGATAAGGCCCACTCCTAGTGGTGGAACACACATCTGGTGCTGTAGGCCTGGCCAATGCCTTTTGTCAAGAAGGGCTACAGGCCCTAGTGGAGAAGCCATAATAAGTATATTGTTTAATGAGTATAGTACACTTACTGGTTCCTCCAATTGGTGGGGCCTGACACAGAGTGGGAACTCAGAAGGGAAGCCGGGAGCCATCTTTTGGGATAGAAGCCAGGAGCCACGAGTAGAGCATGATAGTGTAGGAAACTTGCAGCCAGCACAGCAACTCAAACACAGAATGGACTGACTCCCTGTGGACCTGGATGAGATTGCTGGCCCCAGAAGCATGAGCAAATGCTATGGGCATGGCATGGTCTGATAAGGTGGGCTCTGAGTCACAGACGCATGGGGCTAGGCACTGGGTACTCATTCCTTTGTAAGTTAATAAACTCACATAAAATATATTATATGGTTTGTCTGATTGCTCAGGAGACCCAGAGAGAATTCGGGCCACATTCCTGTTATTGTCCACTGTATTTTCAATGCCCTCAGCCATTCCCCAGTGCTTGTCCATCTGCTGAATCTAGCCAGCCTATCTAGAGTTCCTTGTTTTAGGAAGATCAGCTCTTCCTCTTCTAGCAGCAATCAGTTGCCAATATTCCTTTAGATAAGACTGGGGTCTGCTGTAGAGGTGAAAAACATTACCATTGAAATCTACCTGATTACTTTATATCCATGCTCAGTGTCATGGATCTCAGAGAGTAACTGAGTGTGACTAGTAATAATCAGATAGAGATTAGAGGCACATACACAAACACCTAAGTGTTAGTTGCATTAAAAATGACTTTTTCTGTATGAAACAGTATATTTTAAAATGAAATGAAGATCTTTTTTAAAGGTTAAAACTTAATTTAGTTTTATGTCTTATAAGGTTTATACTCAGTTCAATATTTTATAACTGTACTAATGCAACTGTAAACCTCAAAATTTACAGCTAATTTTGAAAGAGATGCATCTTTGTACTGGAAATAGTTATTGAATATGTTAATGTTGTAATGAAATGTTTCTTCTAATCATGTGGTTATTAAATAAATAATTAAAAAAATAAATACATATATTTTAAAGTGGGCAATAAACAGGTCCGGTATTTAACACTGATAACACTAAGGAAAGGCACACGTATTGAGTGTTTCTTGTTTCCGGTACTATCCTGAGTTCTCTGTGTGATTTCCATGTTGGAATCCACACATTTGGTGAGTTAGTACAATTATCAACCCAAAACACCACTGCAGAAGCAGCGGCGTAGACCTGCGGCTCTCCTGCTCATTGTTTTATGCACACTGGGGTAAGAATTGGGTTTAAAACTGAGGGAACGTGTCTTCAAAAGTCATTCTCATGTCGTACGTGGTACGCCTCTTTAGACATACGCTAGCTATGAACAAAGGTGCAGTTAGTGAACAGAGCTGACCAAGTCATTCGTTCCAGGAATTCCTCCTGAAAATGAGCCTCAAAGAGTAGAAAACAATTCCAACATGTTCTCTGCCAGTGGCAAAATCGATGGGATGAAGTAGTAACTAAGTTCATAGAGAAGACCACAGAGGGAAAAACTTCAACCTCTCGAGCCAGACATATATGCACAAGTCTGTGGCTTGGATAAATGTGCCTGCAGATCCATCTGCTAAAGACTTGGTCAGTTGCACTACTATTGGTAGCTGATGGAACATTTCTTACCCAGCTCAGTTTTTGACAACTATTATATTTGAATGTTAAATTTCCCCACTCAGTCCCCAGCAGGCATGAATAATTTTAAAAAAGTGTTTAATTAAACAGGAATCTCAAGAATGGTGTGGAGCTTTAATGGTTTTACTAAGTCTTTTAATGGAACAGAATCTTTGTAAAGTATGGGAGGCTTTGGCAGATCTAAGTGACTAAAACCAGTGTGTAAATCCTGTCTGTAAAATAATAGAGCAACCTACAAGAGGTATAAGAAAGACAAGGCAGAAAAAGAGGTTTGTTTGGGTCACCCAAAGACAAGTGTGGAAAGATTTATGGCAAGCCCAAGTCCCTAAAGAAAAATGTGACAAACAAATTCTGTACTAAGGAGTTTCTGAAAGGTTTTAAAATCTGAGGAACAGTTCACAAAAGGCATTCATAGGATTAAAAACTGTTTCAGTGGGTTGTTAAGGATCCCAAAAGCTTAAATAAGTTATGTTTCTCTGCTGACAAAGGCTATGCTGGGGTGAAGGCAGTTTTTCTTGCTAGAGCCTCCCCCTGAAGCCAAGTTATGGTCAATGGAGAGGTGGTAGATATGGCTACAGCTAGGAGGCAGACCCAGGGCATACCTGGCTCAGGGAACCAACAGGGGCAGTAGGGACAAGAAGAACCCTCTGCCTCCTTAGCCTGCTGCAGGTTCAGGCAACTTGAACTGGCACCCATGAGTTTATCAAAGATAAAAAGATACAGAGAGGCTCCATGTAAAATCCCCAGAATGCAGAATGACTCCAAAGGGAAAACTAAAGACAGTAAAGAGTTAACCAAGTTAAGGCCTCTTATCCACGCTATTATACCCAACAGAGATCTGTTGAGAAAAAATACAAGTGGACAAAACCTTTCCATTCTGTGTTAGACTTTGTCTATGTTTGATTTAATATACGATGTTAAACTCTGAGTGTTTTATAGATGTGAAACCCATTTTTGATATTCCAAGTACACCTGAAGAAATAAAGTCCAGCTACAGCTATGAGATTCTTGGGAGCTTTATGGCTCGGTAAGACACAAGGTATACCCACTAGGATGGTTTGGAAAATCCCACAACAGCCTAATCCTATATGAAAATAAAAACAGAGGCTCTCAAAACTGTACAACTGTTAAGTAAAAATGACAGTACCAGGGTGTGTTGCCGCCCACCCCTGCCCGGTGATCTGTTGGCTAGAGAGATCCTAAAGATCCTCAGATTCTCAAATTTATCAAGGGCATTGCCACTAATCATGGTTGTACCCCAGGAGAGGTCAGTAGGGTCATGTTGCTGAAGACACTGCATGATGTAAGTGCAGGAGGAGAGATGGAGTCGAGACTAAGCTGAAAACTCAGTTCCATTGGATTGATGGCTTTCATAGTGCCAGAAGGCCCTATGCAGATGCTTGGAGGAGAAGGATCCCCTATAATTCTGCTCAACAATGAACCCCTCATGCTGCACACTATTGACATGCCAAGCAATGCCTGCTGGTACAATAATGGTTTGACTAACATATGTACAACTGACAAATTTATAATTGAATAAGGCCTACTCCTGGGGCGGAACACACATCTGATGCTGTAGACCAAGACAGTTCCCTGTGTCAAGGAAGGTTGTAGGCTCCCCAGCAGGGAGGCTGCTGCACTTATTCTGTTCACTAAATATGGTACACCTGATGGGGTATCTTCTAGGCATTTGTATTTACATCGATGTTTGTTTAGCTATGTCTGCTTCCTTTCATTTGTCTTTATACTAGGGGAAACACCGCTGAGATGGATCAACAGCCATGTCTTGAAGATGAATGATGTGGAGGCCCAGGAGTTCAATATCTTGCCACAATAAAAGAAAGATCATCCTGCATTTGCCACCCCTCCAAGGCTCAGGGATTCTTGAGGAAGATTGACAGAGAGATTGTGAGAGCCAAAGGAGGGGGTGGAGTGTTGGGTAGGCATGTTCTCCGAAAGAACTAGCACTGAACCCCAAGAGACTCAGAGGGGGAGACAGTCACCCCTACTACCCAATCTGTCAGCTTCAATTGCATGAGGAGAAGGGTCTAAGGACAGACTCTGTGGAAGCCTGGAAAGGGTGGAAGGTCAGCATCTTGGACAGGCAGGGGTGTGGCACTGGAGGTGGCAGATCTCAAAAAGCTCAGCCAAGATGTAGGAGAAAGAGCCCATAAATGTATGTCTTTTTAAGTAACTCTCTTTTGACCATAATAAACTTTATACAAAAAAAATCCCAAATGGAATTCATGGTGTCCATTATGTCAGTTGGTGTTAATACCATTTGGACCTGGGAACTGAGAAAATACCTGTGGGTATCCCAGGGGAGAATTTAGTGCTATAGAAGATTATCAAATTTGTATTGCAAACAATAGGTGGGATTTAATTGATAATGACTGCTTTGGCTGTGTGTGTCCTAGGTCAGTAGGAACTAAAAGGAACATAATCCTCAGATAAGAGGCCAACTTTTACTCACCATTTCATTCTGGATAGATTGCTTCAATGAAAGAATGAGGAATTGCTTGTTTGAGAGTACAATTCATATTATTCTTTTGGCCTTTTAAGACAGGGTCTTCTGTAGCCCCAGCTGGCCTGCAACTATGCAGACCAGGCTGGCTTTGACCTTACAGTGATCTGCCTGCTTCTGCCTCTGGAGTGTGCTGGAATTAATGGAAAGCACTGCCTCACTTGCTTTGACATTTCACAATTTACAGTTTTCAGACAATTCTAAATGAGAAGGTTTTCAGCATTTTGTGTCCACTCTTGGCTTAAAATGAACACTAAGAGTCAGACTGCTTTTATTCATCATAACTGTTATGTGGAATTGCATAGTAACTGTGTAACATAGTAACATCTAGTGCCTACTTTAAAAACAACAGAAAGGGCACAAACAAATGCAACTCATGAAATCTGGAAAAACAAGAACATACAATACCCAATCCCAGAAGAACTAATAAAAATCAAAGTAGAAATCAATAAGGCAGAAATAAAGAAAAACTTAAAGAATGAGTGATCTAAAAGATGACTCTGAAAATATAAATAATATCAATAGACCCTTAGCTCAATTAAGCAAAGAAAGAAGGAGCAGACTGAAATAAATAAAATCAGCAAGGAACAGGGGATGCTAGAATAGACACCAAATAAATTCAGAACATTGTAAGCAAATAGTTAATTAAATTAGAAAACCTAAAAGAAATGGATCAATTCCTAAACTCACCAAAGCACCAAAGTTAAACCATAAAGTGATTAACAATTTAAGCAGACTAATAATAAATAAGGAGATTGAAATAATAATACAAATCCTTCAGACTGAAAAAAGTAAAAGTACAGATGAATTTACATTGGAATGCTACAAGACCTTCAAAGAAGAACTACGAACAATATTGTTTAAATTATTAAAAAAGATAGAAACAGTGACCACTTCCAACTCCCAACACAAAGTCAGTATTTGCTCTAAAACAAAAACCAGGTAAAGATACAACAAAAAAGAAAACTAAAGGCCAATATCCTTGATGAATATGGAATCAAAAGTTCTCAACAAAATACTTGCAAATCACATAAAGGCTTAAATCATAATGATCATTCACAATGATCAAATTAGGTTTATTCCAGATATGCAGGCAAATGTAGGAACATCCATAATTCAGTACATGTAATAAATCATAAAAATGGATGCAAAGACAAAAATCCCATGATCATATCAATAGGTGAAGAAAAGGCCTTTGACAAAATCCAACATTACCTAATGATAAAATTCTGAGAAGGAATAGGACTGGAAAGAGCATAGCTCAACTTGATAAAATTATGTATCACAAACCCACAGCCAGTATCATTCTAAGTGGAGATAACTCCAAAGCACTCTATTTAAAATCAGGAATGAGATAGGGCTGTCCATTAGTCCCTCTCCTTTTCAATACAATGCTTGAAACCCTTAGCAATAGGACAAAAGAAAGAAATTAAAGTGATACTAATAGGAAAAGAAATCATTATCTCTGTTTCCAGACAGTATTATATTATACACAAGAGGTCCCCAAAAAGTCCACCAGAAAACTTCTATAAATGATAAACACTTATAGAAAAATAGCAAGATATGCAATCAATTTATGGAAATCAGTAGCTTTTGGACATAACAGTTATAAGTGATCAGAGAAAGTGATCATGGAAACACTCCCATTCACAATAGCCTCCAGTAACATGAAATATTCAGGAATAAAGCCTACTGTGGAGGTTAAAGACCTCTAGAATGGAAACTTTAGATAGAGGGAGATGTTAAAAGATATAAAGACCTCCCATTCTCATGATTGGTAGAATTCGTATAAGAAAATGATGATCCTGTGAAAAGCAACATATAGATTAAATGCAATTCCAGTCAATATCCATATGCTGGTTTTCACAGAAATAGAAAATCAATCTTTAAATTCATATGGAAAGACAAAAAGTCCCAGACAGTCAAAGCAGTCCTGAAGAGAAAGGATAATTATGTTAGAGGAATCTTGAGTTTCATCACAGAGCTATAATAATAAAAAGAGCTTGGTGCTGACACCAGGACAAACATGTAGATCAATAGAAGAGAAAATAAAAAAGAGAACACCCAAACATGAGAGCATGTAATTACAAACACCTGGTATTTTATAAAAATTCTAAAATATACACTCTGGAGTATGGTATCCTCTTCAACAAATGATTCTGGGAAAGCTGGATGTCCACATGTAGAAGAATGATATTAATGCCATACCTTTCATCCTGTGCAGATAGAATTCTACATAGGAAAACCTCAATGTGAAGCCTGAAATGCTGAAATACTTAGATAAAAACATAGCAGTGTCCTATCAAGTATAGGCAGAGGAAAGATTTTCTAAATTTGACTTTACTCACTTAAGAATTAAGGTCAGCAACTGACAAATGCAATCTCGGAAAATTATAAAGCTTTGAACAGTAAAGGAAACTATTGCATGAAGAGGAAGCACACAAAGTTGGAGAGAATTTTGTCAGCTATAAATCTGTTTTTTTAACTATTATAAGAACTTTATTGAGAATTTCATACATGCATAAAAGGTGTTTTGATCAAATTCATGCCCACTCCTCCCCTACAACATTGCCCCCTCTGAAGAGGTAACCATAAAAATCTTTTAAGGATTAGATATAAGCTTCCAAATACTTTTGACATTTTTGGCCTTTGGAACAGATCTTACTGAGGATAAAATTCAAAATACACAAAGTACTCAAAAATCAAATAATCAAAAATACTAATATCCAATTAAAAAATGGGCTGTAGGTGTCCCCAGGCCTGTGAGATTTTCCAAATCCACACTGAAATTAGCACCCACATCATAATGTTTCCAAAAAATGATAACCTAGCAGATTCATAAGACAGTTATTTCAAAATAGCAATTAAAAATATAATCTAGGAACTCAAAGAGATTATGAATAAATCGCTGAATGAAGATTTCAAAAACACAGTTGAATGAAATAGTTAAACTATTCAAACCATGAAATTAGAAATCAATAAGTAGAATCTCTGAAGAAAAGCCAAAGTGAGATGAAACTTTGAAATAAAAACCCAGGAACTTGCCCACCTCCCTATGCACTGCTTGATCTCAGCTCTTTGAGGACTCTGATTCTCCTGGAGGCTTTCTCAGATACACGTTGATGTGCTTCTTTTTCTGCACCTTGCACTCACCATTTCAGCACTTTTAGGACCATTGTGGACCTCCAGATCCCAGAGCTTTTCCTAATGTGCAGTTGTAAGTCTCCTTTCCCCATGTCCCTGTGCTGTTGGATCTCTCAGCCCTGATAAGACCACTGGACTCCCCTGGGGGCTTTCCTAACTCTGCTTTGTTGCACTTCCTTTCCCACACATCCTTGAGTCTGCCATCTCAGCTCTGTTCAGACTCTTGTGGGCCACTGGATCTGGAAACATTTCCGGAGCTTCCTTGGTAAGTCTCCCCCCGCTTCCTGGGATTCAACACTGCCTTCTGAAATTTGCCAGGACATTGCATGTTACTGGGAGTTTTTCAGACCTGTTTTGCGTTCTGACCTATGGGGCTACTAGGATCCTTGTGTGTCAAGACTTGTGAGTTCTCCCAATCTCACCTACCAGTCAACATGTTCAAATAGCAACCACCCAGCCTATCCTGCTTTTCCAGAACCTTGAAACTTCAACTCAGGAGCATCAACTAAAAAGTTGCACCTATCATAACAAAACTGAGACAACTTCTTATGCCCCATTTACACATCAGCATAGAGCCTCCTCCAAACTAGCCACCAAGCTGGGCTATAACCTGACAAGTTGAGGAAACAGCAGAGATACAATTACCATTCAACAAAGACAAGATCACCTACTCATACCAAGAAATGCCACCAATAACACAAGTCCCAATGTCTAGGTCACAAAGAAAAATCACAGCATAAATAACCAAGATACCATGTCTACTACAGAAATTAACAACCCCATTGTAATGCTTCCTTGGAATGGCAACCTAGTGGATGCCCAAGTTAGTTATTTCAAAATAGCAATTATAAATATGTTCAAGGAGCTCAAAGAGGATATGAATGAAAGAGTGTATTAAGACTATGAAAACGCAGTTGAATAAAATAACTGAAACAATTCAAAATATGAAATTAAATTCAATAAAGAGATTTATCCTCTAAAGGAAAGCTATCTTGGAATTTAAGAAATCAGAAATTCAAACAACTATTGTAGGTGAAAAAAGCAAAAAGAAAGTGGAGGAAATAGAACAGAGAATATCACATATTTAGAAAAAATAGTTTATCTATTATTTTAATTTTACATGTATGGGTGTACTGCCTGCATATGTGTAAGTGTACTCATGTTGTGCAATGCCTATGGAAGTCAGAAGATGATGTTAGATGGACTGGAACTGGAGTTATGGATGGTTTCTAGCTGTCATGTAGGTTATGGGACTCAAACTCGGGTCCCTTGCAAGAGAAGCCAGTGTTCTTAACCTCTGAGCCATCTCTCCAGGCCCAGAATATCAGATTTAGAAGAGAAGCTTGGTGAAATGGATTATTCAATAAAAGAAAATGTCAAATATAAAATAAGACAGGAATGGAATATGCAAGATCTCTCAGATACTGTCAAAAGATCAAATTTACAAACCCAGGCATAGAAGAAGCACCAGACCAGGTCAAAGGTACAATTATAGTTTTAATAAAATCACAGAAGAAAAATTTCCAAATCTAGAGAAAGAAATTCCTATCAAGATACAAGATGCATAGACAAGTAGACAAGACCAGAAAAGTAACTCCCTGTGTTGTGTAAGAGTCAAAATTCTAAATGTACAGAAAGATAAAAGAAAGATTTTGAAATCTGTTAGAATAAGGAAGTCATGTAAAAAGGCAGGCCTATCAGAATAACGGCTGACATCTCAATGGAGACTGTGAAAGCCAGAATAGCTTGAACCAGTGTCATAAAAGTCAAGAAAGAACACAGATTCCAACTCAGAGTACTATATCCAGCAAGACAATCCATTGTAATGGAAGGAAAAAGAAAAATTTCATGATAAAAATGAAATTTATGTCTACAAATCTAGCTTTACAGAGAAGAATTGATGGAATATTTCAGTCTGAACCCTAACAATCAACCAAAGAGGTCTAGGAAAACAGCACTATAGCACCAACATAACAGGAATTAAAAGAGAATAGTTAATAAAATTTCTCAATACTAATAGTCTCAAATCACCAGCAAAAAGACAAAAGAGCAATTGATTGGATTAGAAACAAGGATCCACTGAAATATACTTCAAAACAATGATCAACACCATCTTAAAGAAAAATGATGGGAGAAGATATTCCAAGCAAGTGTAACTAAGTAACAAGCAACCAACTTCATAAAAGAAGCTCCTTCGCATCTAAAATCACACATTGACTCCAATGTAGTGATAGCAGGTGAACTTACTAACCCACTGTCACCTATACACAGGTTAACCACCCAAAAATTAAATAAAGAAACCTTGGAGTTAAATCAAATGGACCCAAGAGGCATCTACAGAACATTCCAATCTTTGCCAAAGAGTATACATTCTTCCCAGAAGCCCATGGAAATTTCCCCCAAATTGACCACATTTGGGACACAAAGCAATTCTCTACCAATGTTGGAAAACAAATACCAGTCTGTATTCTGTCTGACAACAAAGGAATAAAACTAGATATCAAAAGCAGTACACACCCCAAAAGGTACATGAAATCATGGAAGCTAAACAACATATTACTGATTGAAATTTGGATCAAGGGAGAAGTCAAGATGGAAATTTAAAAATTTCTAGAATTGAATGAAAATGAAAACACAAGATACCAAAACCCATGAGCCAAAATGAAGACAGGACTAAAAGAAAGATGTATAGCATTAAGTGCCTACATCTGAAAATTAGAAACATCTTAGATAAAAAAGTAATGATGCATCTGAAAGCCTTAGAAAACCAAGAACAAGTAACATATAAAAAAAGTAATACATGGGAAAATATAAATAAAATCAAGATTCAAAAAATGAGCTAGAAACAAAGGAAATACTACAGTGAATTAAGGAAAAGATGAGTTTCTTCAAAGCGATTAACAAATTGAGAAAATTTTAGCCAAATTAACCAAAAGAATGACAGAGAAGACCCAAATTAACACACATAGAGATGAAAAGGAAAATATTACAATAAACCTGGAAGAAATTAAGAAAACTGTGAGAATGTATTTTAAAAATCAATATTCAAGTGAACTAGATAATATAAAAGAAATGGAAAATATTCTAGGTATGTATGATTTACCAAAGTTAAATCAACATGAAATAAATAATTTAAGCAGACCCATAACCATCAATGTGATAGATACAGTAATTTAAAAACTCTCAACTAAAGAGAGTCCATGACTAGATTAATACTGTACAGAATACATCAAACCTTCAAAGCTGACTAATACTGGGGTTGGAGTGATGGCTCAATTGTTAAGAGCACAGGGTGCTCTTGCAGAGGAATTGGTTCAATTCCTGGCACCCACATGGTGGCTAACAACTGTTCATAACTCCAGTTCCAGGGGAATCTGATGCCTTCTTCTGACATTCACAGGCACTGCACGACATGAGTGTACATACATATATGCAGGATACATGTGTCCTATTCAGGAATAAACCCTCTGAAGCCTCTTGTTCTCTTCACATTGGCCAGTTGTCAAAAAACAGACATTTTGATCAATGAAATAAAATTAAGGACCCAGAATTGAATCCATACATTTACAACCTCCTGATATTTGACAAAGTAGTCACAAATACATAATAAGGAGGACACTGCATGTTCAACAAATGTGACTTTTAAACAGGATAGCAACATGTAGAAGAATGAGACTATATGCCTATTTCTTAGAATGCATAAATCTCAAATTCAACTTAATCAAGAACTTCAATATAAGACATGATACCCTGAATCAGATAGAGGAAAAAGTAGGGAATACATTGCAACTTAAAGACACAAGAAAGGACTTTTTGAACAGGACTCTTTCATAGCACAAGCATTAAGTATAACTGACAAAAGGGACCTCATAAAATTAAAAAGTTTCTGAATAAGAAAGGACGTTATCATTAGAGTGAAGATGCAACTTACATAATGGGAAAAATATTTACCTCTTACAGAGGGTTAGTATCTAGAATATACAAATAACTCAAAAAAACTAAACATAAAAAAAGCAAACAGCCCAATTAAAAATGGGACAAGGAATTTAAGGCCCACTTCATAGGATGTACCCCATAGCTGACTTGACATCAGCTTTAAGAACTTGAGGCTACAAAGGGCACACCAAGTAAGGGAGAACCTATTATTAGTTTTCTACTAAATAGTTATCATAGTAAGTTGATGGTGATTAATGCTGAGACAACTGGCCAACATGTAGATAGTAACGGTCCCTAGAATGTTTATTAGTGAATAGGACACTAAGACACCAATATCAAACTTCTGCCTCCTAAGACCAGGGATCATTGTGGATGTAGAGGCTGAAATATTGTAACATTCAGAACAGCTAGATGACCACAGGAAATAGTTTTCCAGACAGTTGGTCAGTTACATTAACTCATAACAATGCTGACAAAATGGGAAAACATATATGTAGTCAAGCCAGGCACAATCCCAGCATAGACAGGTGGGGTTGTGTAAGAAAACCAAAACCTGTCTGAGGAACTCCTTTCAATCTATGACTGCTGGGAAGAGGACATTCAGTCTAATTTAAAGGTGAGACACTTAGTAGAATGACCAGACTCAATTTGATGAACTCACATCAATGGGCACTTGGGGACAGACATCTGACTCTATAGTGTCAGGACTCAGGTTTGCTTTGCTTAGCGGGACACCTGCTGGTTTCAGGACAGAGGGTCTGATTGGCGACAGAGTCATAAACTCTAGGACCTGTGTCTTCCCAACAGGATGATTTATTTTTGAATTTAGATGGTTTTTATACAACCCAAGGAACTAGCAGTCACGTGGGATATGGCAGTCACATACAAAGATCTAGGGTACAAAGAAACAGGACATTTAGTCTGTTAGTTGGCACCAGAAGGATTCTTAAACTTTTACTCAAGGTTTTCAATGCCCATCCAGTAATTTATTGGCCACAATGTTTTCTTTCTCAGAGCTAAAAGCATGATGAACTTTTAGCTTTTAGCTCAGGAGTAAACCTTTAACCTGGCCTAATCTCTTAGCCAGGGATAGCTGAGTTATTTGTTTAGGACAAGGAGATGAGCTAAGGGTTGTTGACCAAGAGAGCCTGCACTTTTATGACCAGGCTGCTTCCTCCTGCCAACCTAACAGTGTTCTGCAGGACAGGGATTATCAGAGCCACTGTTTTCAGTGCCCCTCCCTTTAGCAGAGAATGCAGTCTAGACCTATAAGTTTTAGGCTTACCTCACCCTAGGGCCTGGCATCCTGGTTTCCTACACTATAGGCTATCATCTATGTATCTATGTATCTATGTATCTATGTATCTATCTATCTATCATCTATCTATCATCTGTCTATCATCTATCTATAACATATATAAAATGCAGCACAGAATTGTAGAGGGTTAGGGAGGGAAGGTATATATACTCTAAGTGATGTAAATATGATCAAAACATATTGTATGAAAGGCACAAAAAATTAACAAAAAAGAAAATGATATCAATTTGCTGCCTCCAAGAAACATACCTCAGCATCAATGATTCAGGCCACATTATGGTAAAGGATGGAAAAAGGTACTCCAAGCAAATGGGACTGAGAAACAAGCATGTATAGGTATTCTAATAGCTAACAAAATAGACCTCTAACTAAAACTAGTCAGAAGAGATGGGAAAAGTCATTTCACATTACAGGAAGACTAAAACAAAAGGACAACACTCTGGGGCATCCAATTTCATGAAAGAAATTCTATGACATCTAAAATCACACATTGAATATCCAATACAGTTATAGCTGGTAACTTCAGTAATGCATGGTCACCTAAAGAAAAGTCAACTAGCCAAAAGCTAAATAGATAAATCTCGGAGTTAAGTGACATTATAAATCAAATAGGCCTAACAGACATCTACAGAACATTCCATCCAAATACTAAAGAATGCACCTTTTTTTCTCAGCAGCCCATGGAACCTTCTCCTAATTGACCACATATTAGGACACAAAGAAAGTTTCCACCAATGTAGGAAAACTGAAATATCATCCTGTGTTTCATCTGACTACAAAGGAATAAAGCTATATATCAACAAGAACAAAAGGGGGAAAAAGTATACAAACTCATATATGCAAACAGCACACCACTAAATGAAAATTACATCAACGGAAAAATCAAGAAGAAAGTTTAAATTTCCTAGAATTAAATGAAAATATAACATACATATGATGCAATTAAAGCAGCCCTCAGAGAAGAATTTATGACTACACAAGAGAATTAGAAATATATCATATAAGTCTTCCACCTAGAAAGGTCCTGGGACCAGTTGGATGAATTGTAGTATTCTACCTAACCTTCAAAGAAAAACTTAAGCCAATACTCCTTAAGTTGTTTCATAAAATATAAAAGGAAGAAAACCTCCGAAATCCTTTCTATGAAGTCAGAATTGCTCAAATACCAAAATGAGATGAAGACACAACCAAAAAGAACATTTTAGGCTACTCTCTGTGAGGAACATAGATAAAAAAAAAATCTCAGTAAAATACTTGAAAATCGATGCAAGAACACATCAAAAACATTACGTACCATGTTCAAATTAGCTTCATCACAGAGATGCAGGGATGGTTCAACATAAATCAATCAATAAATATAATCCACTACATAAATAGACTCAAGGACAGAAACCACTTGATTATCTCATTACATACAGAAAAGGCCTTTGACAAAGTCCAACATCCATTTATGATAAAAGTTATGGAGACTCTAGAGATTGAAGGACAGATCTCAACCAAATAAATACAATATAAAACAATCCCACAGCCAACATCATATTAAAAGGAGAAAAATCAAAAGCATTCCCATTAAAATTAGGCAGAAGACAAGGATGCCCCTTCCTCCATTCCTGATCAATATAGTACTTGAAGTCTTAGAGCAATAAGAAAAATGAAGGATATAAGGCAGATACAACTTTGAATAGATGAAGTCAGTGTTCTTATTTGCAGATGATATGATTCTATACATGAAGGGTCCTTAAAGTCTCCACCATAAAACTTCTAGATTTGATGAACTCATTCAGCAATATAGCAGGATTTACAATTAGCCACCCCCACCTCCAGAGAGTAGCCTTCCTGCATACCAACAAGAAACATACCAAGAAAGAAAACAGGGAAATGCTCTTATTCACAAAAATCCCAAAATACATAAAATATCACAGATATATCTAACCCAGGACCAAAGAGCTTGTATAATAAAAATTAAATACTTTGAAGAAAGAAATTGAATAAGATATCAGATGAAAGACCTCCCATGCTCATGGATTGGTAAGCTTAATATTGTAAAAATTGTCATTCTACTAAAAGCTACCTATAAATTCAATGTAATACCCATTAAAATTCTAACAAAATTCTTCAAAGAAGTTGAAAAATAATGTCACAGTTCATATGGAAATGCAAAAACCCCAAACAACAACAACAACAAAAAAAACAAACCAAACCAAACCCAAACAAACAAACAATAAAAACCCAAAAATAAAATCCAGGAAATCCAAAAGAATCCAGACCAACGAAAGAACTGCAGGAGGCATTACTATCCCTCATGTCAATTTACAGTAGAGAGATGTAGTAATAAAAAAAACATAGTACTAGCATAAACACATATATTGATCAGTGGAATAAAATTAAGGGCTTAGATTTGAATTGACATGTTTATAGGTGTCTGATTTTTGACAAAGGAGCCACAAATACTCATTAAGAAAAGGCTGCATATTCAACAAAAGGTGTTTTTCAAACTAGACAGTGGCATGTTGAAGACTGATATTAGATCCCTATATCTCATCATGCACACAACTCAACTCTAAATAAATCATGGACCCTGACATAAGACTTGATACCCTGAATAAGACAGAGGAGAAAGAAGAGGATACTCTGGAAGTTAAAGACACAGAAACGACTTTCTGAATAAGACTCCTATAGTCCAAACATTATGTTGAACCACTGAAAAATCAGACTTCATGAAACTAAAACTTCTGTACCAAAAAGGACATAATAACTTGAGTGAAGAGGCAAGCTACTGGTCAGAAATTTTTTTTTTTATCAGATATACCTTTGGCAGAGAGTTATTATCTACAATATACAACAACTGAAAAACTAATTGTCAAAAATTGGTATCCCAATTAAAATTGGAGTATGGAGCTGAACAGGAAGATCTAAAAAGATGAAATTCAACTGGCTGAGAAATATTGTTTTAAAATGCTCAACATTTGCAGTAATCATATATATGAAGATTAATACCACTCACATTTCATTTTAACCCACTAAAATGGCTAATACATAATAAACAGGCAGTGACAAACTGGTGAGGGAAAGGAGAGCTCTTATCCACTGTTGTTGGCAGTGCAAACAGGTGCAACCATTATAGAAAGCGTTAGAGAATAAAAGACTGCAGAGTATGTGTCCTTGGATAGAATACCTATGTTAAATCTCACCAACCCATAGCTCAGGACCACAGTGGAAAAGGGAGCAAAAAGATTGTAGGAGCTAGGGTTGGTTTGGGTCCACAGGGAAACAAAGGTTTTCAGGTCATTGGAAGCTTGCTCATGTGAACTTTCAGCAATGGTGGTGTTAACCACAGGACTCATACCAACTCAGTCCGACAAGGTTCCAGAGTAGAGAAAGAGAAACAGGTGGTGGGCCAGCCCTAGACTGGGAACTATTGGAAACTGATTACTGCAGCGTGAGGGAGAGTAGACATTCCTTAAGATTTCTAGTTAGGTTGACTAGACTTCAGTGGATGAACTTGCACTGAAGAACATCTGGGTACAAATGCTTGACCAGATGGGACTTAATATGTATGGCAGAATACATGAGGTCCAGTGGGGTGTGTGTGTAGGGATACGAATGGGGGAGAGGATCTAAATTTGATTAAGAACTGTTGTATGAAATGTGAAAAACCTCAATAAAAATATATTAAAAAGAAATATAAATATAATCAAAACATAATTTGTGGAATTTGCAAAATTCAATAAAACATCTATTAATATGTGTAATTATATTATGAATCCCTAACAAAAATAATTGTTATCCCAGATGAGACAAGGAATATAATCTTAAGCATTTAAAATATATATTTCCTTGGAGATCTTTTTTAAAGGTTAAAACCTCATTTAATTTTATGTCTTATAGGGTTTATACTAAGTAAAATATTGTGTAACTGTATTAATTCTGTGGTTATTAAATAAATGATTAAAAAAATAAAAATTTATTTTTCTTGATCCCTCCCTGCTTCAGATTTGAGATTCTGAGTTCTGTTCCTAGGACTCCCATAAGCCAAGCATCTTAGCTCTCAGGCTTCCCTGGGTCCCAGCATCCTTTTCCATCTTGGCTCTGCCCACTCTTCCAGTCTTGGCAAGGTAAGTCTCCTTTCTCCATCTCAGTTCTCAGGCAAACCCGAATATCCAGGATCCTTCCCTGCCCTACACTTGTAGTCCATATCTCTATTCCTGAGACTCCTTTTCACCTTGCTATCTTAGTTCTCAGGATACCTAGGGTCACAGGCATTCTTTCACATCTAAGATCTGTGCATCCTTCCAGACTTGGGAGCGTGAATGCCCTGTACCATATCAGCTCTCAAGCTAGCTAGAGAATTTAGGATACTGCCCTGCCCGAGACTTGCAGTTCTGATCTCCTGCTTCTGAGACTTTCCTGTACCCCACCAACTGATTTCTGTGTATGCAGACCTGTGAGTTTCTAGCCTAACCTATCAGCCAGTCTCTTCACCTAGCAACCCCAGTTGCACCCTGGTGATCCAGGACTTGTGGAGTTAAATCTGGAATCTCAACTCAAAAGCTATACCCAGCTGCACCCTGACCAGCAACATTCTTTCTCCCCATGATGTCCCCCTTCCTACCTTGGGCCTATGCCTATTATTGCTTATCCATCCCAAGATCTCTGGACTAGCCTCTTAAGCCAGATTCTGCCTACTTTCTCTTGATTTCCTTGCACCCTGATTAGCCACATTCTCTCTCTGAACACTGTGCCCATTCCAGCCTTTGGTGTGTACTCCTTCCTGCTCTCTCTGAGACCTCTGAACTAGCTTCCTAAACTAAACCCTGCCTTACTGCATATTGATCCTCTTGAACCCAGAACATCTACTTTCACCTGCTGCAGGGTCCACAACTACTCTGGCTAACTAGTTAGACTTCCCCACACTGTCCCTACCTCCATGATGTCCCTGGACCCTTCTGTGTTCATACTGCCTGAGATCTCCTGACTAGCCTTTCAGCATCCAGTCACTGTACTGAATTGGGCCTAGGCCTCTTCAGCCTGCTGGAGAGCTCTTCACTAATCAGGTTGGAACAATTTTGTCCCACCAATAAGAATCAAAAGTGAAAACCTGAATCACAAACCAACTATTCATCCAGAAAGCAACCAACCTACATCAACAATACAAACAGAAGCAGAGAGAGAACTGAATGCTGCAGAGAAAATCAACAAGATGTGTAGAAAGGAAAACCCTTTCTACAGAAAGGAAATGAAAGTGTAGAAAGGAAATCACAACTACAGCTGACTTTTCAGTGAAAACTATAAAAGCCACGACAGCCCAGATCAAAGTATTCCCAGTTCTAAATGAATACTTTACAGAAGATATATACAGAATACATTACATAAGAAAATTTTCTCTCACAGATGAAGGGGAAGGAAAAGTCTTCCATGATACAAATAGGCTGAAAAAATTCATGTCTACCAAACCAGCCCTACAGAAAATTATCAAAGCAATACAAAATACTGAAGCAAAGAGTGACCACACTCAAGAGGTTACAGAAAGAGAGAAAATGAAGGTATATAGAAACACAGAGTTGGAGTGAGGGCTCAGGGATTAAAAGTATTGGTTACTTTTACAGAGGATTTAGGTTTGGTTCCCAGTACCCACATGGAGGCTAACAGCTGTCAGTAACTCCAGTTCCAAGAGATCCTCTTACGACCATTATCAGCATTGCATAACACAGGCGTACTTACATACATAAAGGCAATACACTTATACACATAAATAAATAAATAATAAATAAATAATTTAATTAAATAATATTTCAAACATATAGAAACACAAAATAAGACTAAGAATGCAAACAGAAAATAAAATAACAGTAAACAATCCATACCTTCCAGTATTAACTCTAAGTATCAGTGGCCTCAACTCCCCAGTTAAAAGACACAGACTAGGTGCATGTATAAAAAAGAACTAGAATAATTCTAAAGACACAGATTAGTTGAATGGATTAATAAACAAAATCCATCTGCTTGTTGTCTGCAAGAAACTCACCTTACCTTCAGGGATAGGTACCACCTTAGGATTAAAGGATGGAAAAAGATATTGAAAACTGTGTTGTATAGCTTTAGTTGTCATCTTGACACATCTGGGAAAAAGGAGCCTCAATTGGTGAATTGCTTCCATTGGGCTGGCCTATGGTCATGTCAGCATCTTCTTGAATGTTGAGTGATGTGGGAGGGCCCAGCCTATTTTGGGTTGTGCTACCCCTGAGAAGGTTGATCTGTACTGTATAAAGAAAGAATGTTGAACAAGGGTCAGGGGAGCAAGTCAGTAAGCAGCATTCCTCATTGGAATATGCTTCAGTTCCTTCCTCAATGTTCCTGCCCTGATTTCCTACCTTGGGCTCCCTAAGTGGTGAACTGTGGCCCTGAAGATATAAATCAAATAAATCTTTCCTCCCCAAGTTGGTATTGGTCAGTGTTTTGTCACAGCAATGAGGGCAAACTAGAAGAAAAGCAAATGGAACTAAGAAACTAGCAAAAATTGCTATTCTAATATCTGACAAAATAGACTTCGAGATAAAATTAATCAGAAGAGTAGAAAATACCACTGAATTCTGATCAAGGCATTAAGTGAACAAGAAGACACATAAATTATGAACATATTGTCGAACACCCCCCAAGCCCACCAGGCTTGGGTCTTCAACAAGAAAGGAACTCAGGCAGTAGTCTGAGTTTTGTAAGACTTTATTTACAGAAAGGCAGCTACAGGCAGGAGAGACCTCTCCAGTAAGAAGCTTCTACTGAGGGGTCCCACAGGTCCCTTTTATCCAGCCCGGAGTTTGGCTTACCCAGGTGAATTTTCCTAACAGAAACAAAAAGGGTACTATGGATACAGCACGTAGCTGCATCTTCCGGTGCCCGCAGACCGAACTGAAACTAACTTTCTAGAAGACCTGATTTATCATACAGGTACAGCCTGTCAGCTATGACCGCTGAAGCTCTTAAAGTGACACTCTCCTAATTTTCAATGCTTATGGCAAGCATGGACCTGACATTTTCCCCTTTCTTTTTATATATTTTTAAAGATGAGGTACATGGCAAGACTGGGATGGAAAGACTGTGCCTGTCTTAGGTTGTCCTCTGCCAGAGTGAAAGCCATTGGGGGCAGCCGGCATCCCGCTTCCCTCTGAGAGGATCTTACCCGTCACTGGCTAACCGGCCTCCAGAAAGCTCCCGTCTATTGGCCACGGCCTTGGGGAAGAAACGGGAAATACCACTGTGGCACAGTGTTACTGAGAGAGAAATTTGACTGCAGGACCAGTGTCTGGAACCGAATTTTGGCCAAATTGTGTGCAATTTGAATTTGGAATTTGGTTTGCATTGAATTTTGACTTTTGAATATTTGGAAATTGGTACTGAATTTTTGGAAATTGGTACCTGTGCAACTTGAATATGGTACCTGTGCAACTTGTTTTGGAAATTGGTACCTGTGCCACTTGGGACCTGTGCAACTTGGGGTTAGGTTGAGGTTAGGCAAAGCCTAAGTCCCCCCTCCACACAAACACAAAGAACCCCAACGTGGTGAAGTGGAGGGACCCAACAATTAAGGGTACAGATGGTGTACAGAACAAAAGGGGCATTACATAATGGATCAGAACAATGGTTTACAAAGCACGTGGAGCAGTCAAGGAATCACGGAAAGCATGACAGCATCACTGTCAAAGTCCAGAGAGGAGAACGGTGGGTGCCAGGCAGTGGAAATAGTCCATAGGAAACGTGAACAGAGTCCAAAAAACCAGTCCAAGAAAACTGGGAGCAAAGGAGGCGATGATGGATGGTGCAGCGATGACACAGGTGGCATAGAGTCTGGAGATGCCACTAAGCGAACGAGGCGCCCAGGTACCCAACGTGCATTGTCAGCATCCTGCAGAAAAAACACACACATGCCCTCTCCCTCAAATGAGAACAAGGGAGGAGGTTACAATGTAGCAGTTGCAGAGTGAGCGAAGTGGGCAAGAGGGAACACATGGTAAAATGGACAATGAGTTAGACAACGGTGCCTGAAAACTGCAAGGAGCATACTTTATATTGCCTTGACCCTGTGGAGAAAGCTGAAGGAAAGGTCGGAAAAGAGAGGGAAGTAAAACGCAATCAGGTCAGGGTCCTGCCATATTTTAATATGGAAAGTACCTTGTTCAGGAAACCACGGACACACCTTCTCAATAAATGTCAGAAAGTTAGTTAATTTTTGTGAGTGAACTTTCACACCTCTTGTCTTAAGCATGAGTGTAGGCATAGAAAGGAAAAGCAGATGACTGTTACCTTGTCCCACGTCTTTGGTATAAAAGCCAAAAACCTAGAAGAAGAATATCAACCTAGAAGAAAATGTCCTAAAAGGAAGAGTTAATAAAAGGCAAAATTAAGAATGTCAAGGCAACACTTGACTGGACAAGAGACTCTCTCCTGGTTTAGAAAACCGTTGAGTCCATGACACAACTGGAGTTTTTCATGTAGTCCAAGTGGAACCTATAAAAAGAACCCTACATAACTCAAGAGACATAGCCAAGGCAACAGAAAACAGACAAAACCAAGGAAAATGTAACTCAATAATGTGGCAACGACTCTCACTAGTAAGAGCAGAGGCAGAGAGAAAGTCAGAAAAAATACCTATCATAACCATCCACATCCAGGAACATCCCTCTGCCATACTTGATTAGGAACTGAAACAGAGTAAAGAAAAATTTATGAGCACATCACGAGTGATTCCTGCCACTAATCTCATGATCCTTACTACCTGTAGCTCCTGCCAAGAACTACCTGTAGAAGCAATCTGTTGAATAATTCCAGAATCAATTCCTGAGTAGGACTGCTTTTCCAGGAATGAAGTAGTGTCACAGGAATCCATAAAGAATTTTGTTGTGACAAGATCATAATAAAGTCAAGCACAGGATCAAAGGCTATAGAGTTGGTAAGACAAGTATACAAATGACAATTTTGGCAAGTCAGATTTATGTCCTGAAGGACCACATGTCCAATTAAAATTACAAGAGGGAAGTGCACACAAACTGTAATAGTGTGACTTTTGACTGCAGCAAAGGAGAATGTTGGAAGCCATACAAAAAATTTTATTAAAGGAGGTCACTGGCGTGAGAATGGCCAACAACTACCGCACATGAACTGAGGAGTAGCTATGCCTCCATATACCCAAGGGATATTCTTTGCATCACATTTAAAGACAAAGTTCTTGGACTCCATACATTCTGGTAGCCAATTACCCAAAGAACTCCAATCGATTTAAGGCCTAGCATGTTTTTCTAATCCTGACATATTCTGTGAGAGATGGAACAGCTGGAGTCTCTCATGTAGTCCAAGTGGAACCTATTGACTGAGCAGAGAAACATAACACACCTGGAGGGCTACGATTGTATCTACCTGTTGGAACAACTTAATGTTGTCATGTGAGAGGATAACAAGGAGGAACTTCAAAGCACAGAATTTTGTAGTGATGAATCATGAATTGGAATACCATAAGAAGGGAATAAAACATTTATAGGAAAAGTAGGGGCTACAATAGTATACATATCTGTATACATATGAGGACATAAGAGGGACAGCAGGATCAGTGGATCTGGAAACAGAACAATAAGGCCCATAAACAGGTCAAGCATAAAAAGAACCCTATATAACACGAGACATAGCCAAGGCAACAGAAAACAGACGAAACCAAGGAAAATGTAACTGTGTGGCAACACAGTAGGCAGGGAAAGCATTATTATTAACAGAGAAGTTTTTTTCATCGTAGGCAGGGAAAGCGTTATCTTTAACAGAGAAGTGCCTGTCAACACAAGAGTGACCTTAGCAACACACTGTAAGTAACCAAGGTAACATAAACCAAATACACCCCATGATGCCATTGCCATGGAGAGAATATCTAAAAAGAGGGTTCCCATAGCACAAGAGAGGTTTCCAAGGTACCAGAAATCAAACAAGACAAAAACAGCTGAACACAAGGAAAAGAAAGGACTTGAAGTTGACCTTAAATGTAATCTATGTTATGGGTCAACTATGTCTGTAGAGACTGTAATTGTATACACAAATCCTGCAATGAGCGGGAACTACACCCTGGACCATTATCCACTGATAAGCGTTCGGGAGTTCCTAGTGCTAGAAAGCAATGAATGTAGTAAGTGAGGATCTGTGTAGGACTCTCACCAGTAAGAGCAGAGGTAAAGAGAAAACCAGAAAAGATATGTATAGTAACAGGAACAAAGCATAACTGTCCACATTTAGGAACATCCCTCTGCCATACTTGATTAGGAGTAAGCCCATGAAGCTGGAACAGAGTATCTCCAATACCCAGATCATCGTCAGGCTCCAGGATTGACATGAGGCCTGACACAATCACTCCTGCAGCAGTTGTCTGCTGCACAACCTATTGTAATGGAGACATGGAAGATGCAGTACAAGTTACTGAAGGCTAAGTAACTTTTCCCGGGACACCATATTGCAGCCGCACACCTACTCTGAGAAGCTTTGAGTACCAGGCATAAAGATGAAGGAGAGGGGAATAAGTAGCAAAAATGTAATTGCAGCAGCAAGTCTAGAAACAGAGTTGTCATGTACTGGAGGAGGACACAGTCCTGTTGTATGAGAAGAACCTGCAAAAGAGGAAACCAAGGGCTAACTTTCTCAAGCAAGTTCATAAAATCATTTATTTCCTGTGAACTGAATATCACACCTTGTTCCTGTAGTATATGCTGAAGTTATCCCATAGACCTTGGAAAAGAATACTGTTAACCAATGAAGGAGGAATAACCTACAAAGCAAATAGCAAGGGTGGAAAGCAACCTTGATGGCAGCAAAAGCAGAGGTGTCCTTTTGTTGTCCATCAAAATGTATAGACCGAGGGTCCTGTGGAGCAAAAGAGGTACGTATGTACCAAGCAAGTGTCCAAAGTAACATATAACAAACAAAATGACAAGAGAGGGAGGACACACACCTTAGTTTTAGAACATTCAAAAGTATCACAAACATAGGTTGTCAAGGCAACATAAAACACATCCATGGAACAATAAGTTGACAACAGATAACCATGGAGACACAAACATAACATTCAAAGTGAGACAAACGGGCACAGAACAATTAATAACTGATATAAGTGGCCAAATTGTTAAATTACCTAGTGCGCACAATATTTTTTTTTATTTTTGATGTCTTTTACAAACTCATGGAACCTGGAAAAGAGCAACATAGATTTGCAGCTCCTACCACGAACTACCTGTAGCTCCAAGACTCATCACAAGCGGCCTTTGCCACAAGCCATCCGCTTAGAGTTCTCCTCACAAGCAACTTTTGCCACAAAATACCTGTTTAGAGTGCTGAGGATGCCACCTCACATACCTGAGCCACCGACCAGTGCTGTCAGGAAAGAACACAGAAAGACAAATTTCCACACACATCAGCCACACAGAGCCGTGCCAGGCTCAGACTGAAAGAAGTTTGTTAAATGGTACCATAAAACCGAATTGAAACAAAACATGTTGGGAATGAGATCCAATGCAGATCTGCAAAAGGCACAGTGTCGACACTGCGTGGGCATGCCTGATTTACGTCCAAAGCATCACTGTGGACAGCCCTGGTCAGCGTCCTCCTTGTTAGATTAAGCACAACATGCCTGTTTCCACAGGTGTTTCATATGATCACTCTAGATTAGGTCCCCCTGTCAGGAACCCAAGGAGACGGACCACTGAGGTGGAAGCCTTTTTAACCAAAGAAAATCCTGCATGCCAAGGCACTAAAACATGCAAGCTGCTCTCAGTTCTTTTCACAGAGTCAGAGGGTCAGTCTGAACCCGGAAAATTCTTGAGAACAGAAGTTTGTGAGAACTAGCATGAATCTGAACAGAAAGGACCAGTTTCTGCCCTGAGTCAGCTTCTCATATTTTCAGCCTATATTACATTAGTTTGAAACAGCAATTTCCCTCCAGAGTTAGCTGTTAGCATAGTCAAGCAGCCTAGGTTATAAAAATCATCCTATACATAGTATACAAACACTTACAATATTTACATAGAAATCTGCCACATTCTCTCCTTCAGGAGGCAGTGGACCAAGAAACTTTGCTGCCAAAGCTTCTATGTGTATTATTATGGTTAGGAATGGTAACCATTGTTGATGCCCACTGGACTGGGGCCTGAGAATCCTGTTGAAAGGCAGTGTTATGGAGCCTCTCAGGCACAGCCTGAGACTGGCTTCTCTACTCGCTTGTTAAGAGAAGATTTCCATGGAGATCTCTTTTTGATCTACACTCATTTGCCCAGTGTCTGCCTTTTTTACATCTAGGGCAGACTCCAGGACCCCTCTTCTGACTGAAGACAGGGTTGCCACTAGGGCAGCGTCTGTTCACATGTCCTAGTTGTCCACAACCATAACATCTTTTCTTACTTTGCTGTTGTGAGACCATGTCTGTCATGGGTCTGTTTTGCACTGCAGCAAAACAGACTGTATATAGGAACACAGTGTCATATAGTCAGACAAGCTGCTCTCCTTCCTAGAATACCTGAGTGCAGCCTGACATGCAGAGTTAGCATTTTCATAAGCTAAGTGTTTAATTAAGACAGATCTTGCTTTACTGTCACTGACAAGCCTTTTTGCAGCCTGTGTGAGTCTAGACACAAACTCTCGGTAAAGTTCCTCAGGACCTTGTCTAATCTTACTCAAGTCCTCAGTCTGCCTTCCAGACTGTGGCAGCTTATTTCAAGCCTTTCTTGCTGCAGCATGAGTTTGTGCATATGCAGCACTATTAAAGTTTCTCATCTGCTGTCACAGGCAACTTTCAGATCATTGAATTGTTTTCCTGAGAAAGGTACATGTATTCTAACTTTATTTCCCTGTCCATCATCCTGTTCCATAACTGGAAAAACATGAAATCCTGCTATATCCTCTCCCCTCTCAGCGGCATGCTGCACAAGCCTTTGTAAGGGTGACAGAGCCAAGGGACGAGACAAAACAGAAGAATTGTTTGCCCTAGCACTTACAGGCTCATCCTTTCTCTCTGGGGGCTGTAAACCTGCAGGACCAGGAGACTTAAAAGTGCCTTTAAGAGGCAACTTTTGTTCAAACCTTATTTGCTTTGCCAATGACTTTATCTGGTCCTGCATGCTCTGTAACTGTCTGTCTAGTTCAAGCTGCTTCTCCAGTACAGCATTGTCCCATCTCACAGAACCAGCAGACTCCTGTACAGTCTCTGAGTCTGAAGTCTTAGAAACTGCATTGCAGGTGACTATTTTTGCCTCTAAACATTTTTCTAAGATTACAACACATTTTTGAAGACTATCTACTCTTACCTGTAGAGCTCAAACCAGTGCTTTATGCTTACATGTGCACTCAGCTTTCTCCTCTGCACAATGGAAAGCAGGTTTGCCCAATTCCAGTATACTTACCTGATTTCTCATACTCATCTGAGTTTGGGATTTCTCCTCGGGGGGTCTCTCCTTGGACCCCTTGGGCCCCACATTAGGCACCATTTTTCGAACGCCCCCCAAGCCCACCAGGCTTGGGTCTTCAACAAGAAAGGAACTCAGACAGTAGTCTGAGTTTTGTAAGACTTTATTTATACAGAAAGGCAGCTACAGGCAGGAGAGACCTCTCCAGTAGGAAGATTCTACTGAGGGGTCCCACAGGTCCCTTTTATCCAGCCCGGAGTTTGGCTTACCCAGGTGAATTTTCCTAACAGAAACAAAAAGGGTACTATGGATACAGCATGTAGCTGCATCTTCCGGTGCCCGCAGACCGAACTGAAACTAACTTTCTAGAAGACCTGATTTATCATACAGGTACAGCCTGTCAGCTGTGACCACTGAAGCAGAGAGTGCAGAAGCTCTTAAAGTGACACTCTCCTAATTTCCAATGCTTATGGCAAGCATGGCTCCCGACACAAATATACACCAAACTCAGGTGCATCCATTTTAATAAAAAAAAAAACGGAACTATTGGACTTCAAGACACGTATTAAACCCAACTCATTAATTGTAGGGGACTTCAGTACCCCATTTTGTCCAATACCCAGGTTATCTGGCCATAGAACAAACAGAGAATTGTGTGAATTAAATGATATCACGCAGCAAATGGACCTAACAGAAATCTACTGTTCCACCAGCACCAAAGAATACACATTCTTTTCAGCAGCTCATGAAAATTTCTCTAAAATAGAATACATGCTGCAGAATAGAAGAAACTTCAACAAATACAAAAATTATAATAATTCTACATTTTCTACCATAACACAAAGGAATAAAGCTTAAAATCAAGAGCAAAGAAGCTCTATTAATGACACAATCTCATGTAGATTGAACAGCACACTACTGGATGATAAATGGATCAAAAAGAAATCAAGATGGAAATAAAAATATTCATGTAACTAAATGAAAAGAATAACATAAGCAAACAAAACCTTTGGGCTACATTAAAAGCAGTCCTAAGAGGGAAATTCATAGCTTTAAGTGCTTACATTAAAAAAATCAGAAAAAGTACACATAAATGACTTAATGGTACAACTCAAGAATTTGGAAAAGCATGAACAAAGCAAACTGTAATCTAACAGACGAGAAGAAATAATAAAGTCTTAGAGTAGAATTCAATGAAATAGATACAAAGAAAGCAATGCAAAGAATAAATGAATCTAAGAGCTGGTTTTATGAAAAGATAAACAAGAGAGGTAGACCCTTAACCCTGGTAAGCAAAAAAAAAAAAAAAAGAGCAAATTCAAATTAACAAAATCAAGGGTCAAAGGGGAAACATTACAACAGATACCAAAAAGATCCAGAACATTATAAGGGGCTACTTTAAAAACTCATAATTTATTAAATTAGAAAATGCAAAAGAAGTAGAATTGCTAAATGTAATAAATCTACCAAAAGTAAACCAAGAAGACACATAACAAATAAGAAAATCAGAAGAGTAATGCAAAGCTTCCCAAAGAAAAAAAGCCCAGAGTCAGATGGATTCACAGCAAAAAGTTATGAGACCTTCAAAGATGTACAACTAATCCTAAAGATATACAAAAAGATACAAACAAATAGAAGAAACAGAGGAAGAACTGTCAAACCCCATCTATGAAGTCAGTATTATTCTATCATGGAAAAACAGGTAAAGACACAACAATAAATAAAACTATCATTAATGAACATAGGTGCAAAAATTTTCAATAAAATACTCAAAAACCACCACATACAGACAAGACATCAAAACATCATCTACTGTGATCAAGTCAGCTTTATTCCAGAGATGCAGGGATAGTTTAATATATGTAAGTCAATAAAGGTAATAAAATCTATAGATGGACTTAATGTAAAAAATCACATGGTCATCTTAATAGATGCAGAATAGGTATTTACAATATCCAACATGCATTTTTGTTAAAGTCCTAGAGGGAATTAGACTGTATGTAACATACCTCAACATAACTAAAGTTATATATAACTGAACTACAGCCAACATCATTCTAAGTGGAGAAAAACTGGAAACATTCCCATTAAAATAAGGAACCATACAAAGATATCCACTGTTCCCACTCCTTTTCAATATAGTACCTAAATTCTAATTAAGGCAATAAGGCAAGAGAATAAATTTAAATGGGTACTAATTGGAAAATAAGATGCCAAATTGTTCTTATTTGCAGATGGTATCATACTATAATTGTCCTCAAAACTCCACCAGAAAACTTCTAGAAATAACATTTTCATCAAAATGACAGGTTAAAAAAGGAATCTACAAAAATAAATAGCTTTGAGAGAAACCTAATCAAAAACATTAAATTTTTATTCAATGGCAAATTTAAATTTTGAAGAAAATGATTGGGGATGTTACAAGTATATTAAAAGATCTTCCATGTTCATGGATTGGTGGAATTAATATGGTGAAAATGACCATTCTACCAAAATCAATGAATAGATTCAATGTACAATTAGTTGATTCAATGTCATACCAATCAAACTCTGTGACATTCTTCACAGAAATTAAAAAAAAAAAAATCTGCCCTTAAAATCAGATTGATCCAAAAAAGTTTCCAGATAACCAGGGCAATCCTGAGCACAAAGAAAGAACAATGCTAGGATTACCATACCAAATATAAAACTATATAACACAGCTATAGACATAAAACAGCAGAGTATTAGCACAAAAACAGACATGTGGATAAATGGAGCAAAATCAAAGGCCCAAACATGAGTGTAGGCAGTGACAGCCACCTAATTTTTGCCAAAAGTTCTAATAACACCCCCTAGAAGAAAGAGCATCTTTAACAATTGATGCTAGCAAAATTGTATCTCAATGTGTAGAAGAATTATATTAGACTCATATATATATATATAAGCGAACTCCAAATAGATTAAAGACCTAAATGTGAAGCCTCAAATTTTGAAATTGTTAGCAGAAAACAGGAAGTTCCCTACAAGATGTAGGTGCAGGAGAGGACTTTCTAAATCAAACATCAATAGCTCAGGAATTAAGTTCAACAAAAGGTAATAGGGATCTCATCAAACTGAAAGGATTCTGTACAGCAAAGGAAACAACCAATCAAGTGAATAAGTAGTCCACAAGGTGGGAGGATTAATATGCAGAATATACAAAGAACTCAAAAATAAAATCCTAAAAATCAAAGAAACAAACGATCTAATTAAATACAAAGAACTCAAAAATAAAATCCTAAAAAGCAAGGAAACAAATGACTTAATTAAAAATTGGCTATGGATCTAGACCGAGAGTTCTCTGAAAAATAAATAAAAATAACTAAGAAACACTTTAAAAAGTGTTCAACACTTTTCACTTAGGGAAATGCAAATCAAAATTACTTTAGGATTTCATTTCATACCAGTCAGACTGGCTGAGATCAACAGAACATATAATACCAAATGTTGGCATGGATATGGAGAAAGGGGAACCCACATCCACTGTTGGCATGGGTATGGAGAAAGGGGAACCTGCATCCACTGGTGCAACCACTGTGGAAATCAGTATGGAAAACTCTTAATAAACTAAAAATAAGTCTACCATGTGTTCCAGTTATACCACTCCTTGGGGTATACCCAAAGGACTCCTCCTACTTCAGAGACACGTCCACAGTCATGTTTCTTGCTACTGTTTTCACAATATCTTGGAAGTGGAAACAAACTAAAATTTCTTCAACTGATGAGTAGATAATAAAATGTGGTACATTTACACAATGCAGTTTTACTTTATAGTAAAGAAAATCAAAATGATGAAATTTGAAGGACAGTGGATGGAAGTAGAAGCTGTTATACTAAGTGATGTAACACAGACTCAGAAAATCAAGTGAAACATGTACTCTCTCATTTGTTGATCTTAGCTCCAAATCTTTAGATGTGAGTATAAATCATGATATAATTACAGGAACCAGAAAATTGAAAGAAACCATGGGGTTGAAGGGGAAGAAGGAGCTTGAGGGAACAGGATATTAGGAAACAGGTGTTATCAAGGTAGTTACTTGGAGATGCAGTAGAGAAGGTTATCCAGAGGGAGTGATTGGTGAGATAAATAATGCTAACATAGTGTTAAAAACCAGAGGGAAATGTATGAGTTGAAAGTCCTACTAAAAATAAAAATAATATAATATAACAAAGAGTGCATGTGTATGGCTGAGACTATATAACAAAAAAATTAGTGCTATGAAGGAAAAACTTTCTTTGAGTTGTTGGTCAGGGTAGTCCAAGAGACGCCCCAAATAACAATAGTGTATTGCCACAGCCCTTGATTACCTCCTGGGACATGAATATAAAATTGTGTTGCTGAAGACAGGTCATATTTCAGGCAAAGGACTTGGAGCAGTGGAGCTGCAACTGAACTGGAAGTCTCCTACCTGAAAATTGGCTCTCATAGAATCAGAAGTTATATGCAAGCTCCCAAAGGAGAAAAAAAAATCAAATGGTCCTTCTCAGCTGTAAAGCCTGATAAATAACAATAACTCTGCAAAATATTGCTGTTGGTGTAATACTGATGTTTTATCTGGGGGGTAATCTATTGTTGTCTAATTGGAATTAAGCCTTGCTCAATGGGAGGGAACCTATGAGTGGTATTGTAAGCACAGTCAAATATACGTGGCTTGGGAGATCATAGATCCTAAAGAAAAACCTACTTTAAAATTTTTTGCATGTAAAGAAGGCATTAGTCAACTACTTTGATATTAGTCAACTACTTTTACCACATCCCTAGACCAATGTAATTTCTTACTGTATTCTAAATATGCATCCTTATATTTACAGACAAATGTAATTATCACCATTATTAAGGAAACTTCTTTTTGCAACACGTGGGGATTATCACAGAGTTCCACAACTGTTCAAACGCAGAAAATTATTATCTGATAGATATTCAGCATTACAAGACACATTTTCCATGCAACCTCTACACATAAGAAGACTTCATCTTTCAAGTCTTAACCAAAGAGTTTACTTTATGCAGCAGATGATCATTAACACAGAAATCCACAATTGGTCAATGTGCAGAGAACAAGAGGTTGCAGAGTGCTTATTTGTGAGTAAAACATCCATTTCAAACTTCTGCCTCCCAAGGTTTAAGGATCATTGTAGAAGCAGGGGAGGGACAGATTGTAAGAGCCAGAGGTGGTAGATGGCCTAAGGAAACAGTTTTCCATATAGCTGATCAGTTATGCATATGAACTCACAGCAATGCTGACAGCATGCACAAATTCCATGCAAGTTCAAAGAAGAAAAATTCCAGCAGAGACATCGAGATGTGAGTAAGAAATCCCAACCCAACCTAAGGAACTTTGGGCCACTGATGACTACTGAGAGGGAAAGAGACGGTATCTTATAGAGGTGAGACTTTTGATAGGTTGACTAGGCTCCAGTGGATGGACCCATGTTGAGGGTCATGTAGAGACAGAAATCAAACTCTAGACCTTATTGTATATATACTGTAGTGCATTGAATCGGGCATAGGGCAGTGAAGGGAGGGGCCAGTAATGGAGAGGATCTAAATACTACCAAATTTTATTCTATGAAAATTGCATACATTCAATAAAAATACAGTGTATGAAATTGATATTAAAATATGTTTTTATAGAATCTTGTGGATTTCATAGAATACATCTTAATCATATTTAGCCCCCCTTCACTGTCTAAGTGTCATATATATTAAGGCCTACCCAGTCTTGGTGTGAGTTCATGCACTGGAGCCTGTTCAGCCTGTCAGTCCCTTAAGGAAGATCACACTCATTTATCCAGCAGTGATGAAATTCATGAATCAATGCAAATATTTTTAAAGAAATGTTACCTGTATTTACCAGTGATTTAGTGAGATTGAAGGTATTTTTCATATATTTTCATTGTATCAAATATTTTTCATATATTTTATTAGAATCACATTAAATTTGTTTGTATACTAGAAATGGTTACAGCAATATCAGCAATATCTTAAAGTTCAATAAAAATTATTCTCGGTGGGAGAAGGGTGTGAAGCAGTCTATTATCCCATGCTCACAACTGAATTCTCAGAATATTGGTTTAAAGTAGCAAATACTATGATAACATCATAGTTTTCAGAAAGATGAACAATACAGATATTTATATGATACACATGGTTTCATTAAAATATTTTTCCTATGAATTGCAATATGTATGTTCACAGTCAAATTTATATGGAAAGTAAGTTACAACATCTAAAAAAATCTCAGTGGAGTAAATATTTTCATGTTAAGTGCAATTGACTTCTAATTCTCTGGTTTTCGAAAGAAAGAAGACATATAAGACCAGCTGTACTAGAATTATTAGTATTAATTTGCTGATTAGTGAGGAATGCCCAGCAGATTGGCTTTATCCTACAGGGAGTTTTTGGTAGCATTGAAGGAGCATTGAGGGAAGAAATAAATATCATTCCCCCAAAACAGCTATTCCTAGGAAAAATTGACTTGGGAAGAGTTGTCACTGACACACGTTTCATAGGATTTGGGTGAGAAAACCATATTTTATTTCACTGTCATTTTAAAGGTAAATAATCTCACGATCCAGAGCTTCTCATAAAGTGTTAACATGTGTGGAGAGAACTTTTTAGGGGAATTATCTAATAAATGGGATATAAGTCACTTCTGATTGGAAAGCGAAATCAAATGCTTTGTCCACTTTCTCTAGATTCCTGTGGAAGGACAACTATGCAGTAGTGGACAAAGAACTGAACTTGTCCATGTCGTTAAGCTCTGTTCTATAGTTCTTATTAATAACAATGAAGAATTATAGTTTGTAGACAATTGGGGGAATTCATCTTGGAAAACCCAACACATTGTGGTGAAACCTTTAAATAAGCTTCAAAAACTTGTTAATGTATAGTAGTAATTCAGAGATGGTGAGACTCACATTGAGAAAATTTTTGTTACATGTTGATCGTTAAGATAATGTAATAAAACCAAGCTGCTAAATATTTAATTAGTTTTTCTGAATTTTACTTTGTGAATAAGCATCCAAGAGAATTTCAAATACCTGATGGCCGTAGAGCAGTGAGACTTCCTTCTCAGGCAGTCTATCTCGGCTTCTTCACCTGGTCCCTGGTTTCATAGTATTCCTGGAAACATGAAGAAAGGAAGAAATCACCACATCTGTCACATTTGTTTCTCAGTAAATTTTTGGCAAATGAAAAATAAGCATAATCTTGGGGCTGGAGAGATGGATCAGTGGTTAATAACACTGGTATTCTTGCAGAAGATCTGGGTTTGAATCCCAGCACCCACATGGCAGCTAACAACTCTCCATAACTCCAGATCCAGGGGGTCCAATGGCCTTTTCTGTTCTCCAAAGGCATTGCACAACATGGATGCACTTACTTACATGTAGGCAATACACTATACACATTAAAAATAATACATAAAATATTTTTAAAAGCATAATTTTATATTTTAAGACCTAACAGTTGAAGAATTAATAATTGTTTCAAATATATTAGCTTCTCTGTTAATATATTTATTTGCCTGATAAAACTTCAAACAGATTTTTATTCTCTAATTCCCAGTAAAGACTGATCAGAACATATTACACAGGATAATTTCTTTAAGTGAAACCAAAAAATCCGAGACACCTTTTTATATAATATACAAGTTATTCTCCATCCTCAATGATTTTTTCCACAGTCTCTGCTTTCCTGTAATTACCTATTTTTCTTAATAATGCCTATTTATTTGTAAGAATTACTTTCAGAGCCAGGTGTTGTGGTGCAGGCCTTTAATCCCAGCACTTGAGAGGCAGAGGCAGGCATATCTTTGTGAGATTGATACTAGCTTGGTCTACATAGCAAGCTCAATGCTACTAGGGGCTACAGTTTCTGTTCTATATAAAAATATAAAAGTTATCTATGGGATTAAAGAAGAAATGGTATAATTTGGGAGTCAAAAGGAATTAGAAGGGGAAAGAAAAATGAGAGATTCTTGTGGGGTATGAGTGTGTTAAAAAATACATTACACACTAGAATAAAAATAATTTTATCTAAACCATCCTTTTGCACCATAAATAGATTCTTAGTAAAATATATGAAAAAATTCATGGGAATTTGAAAAATAAATCATTCAAATTGAGTTAGTTTTTCTTTAACACATTGTAGTATAAAATGTATTATGTTTTTGTCATTCAAATTCTATATGCAATATATCTGTCACGTATGTGTGCATCATTTACAGTAACTGTAAGGCTAAGTAAGTTGGTATCTATTGCTTCCTCATTTACTGTTCAGGTCACTGGATGTTAAAAAAATTACATATCAACATTGTGTAGAAAAATACTTCCTATTTCTGGTATACTTTAAAAAACAGAAAATACCTTTCATATCTGTTTATTAAGAAACATTTCAGTCTCTGAGCTTTGGACTGGGAAAATGAATAGCAAAACCCAATCTTATCTGAAGAAATATTTTCAACTGATTGTTGTAAGGTGAAGAAAAGCTGATCTTCCTAAAATGAGGAACTCTAGATACACTGACTAGACCTCAGTGGATGGACTTGTACTGGGGAAAGCCTGAGACATTGACAGTACAGGGAAACTTAAAAGGGATGGCAGTGTATATGGGCTCCAGTGAGGGTGATATGGGAGGGTGCCAGTGGGGACAGAGTATAAAGATGATCAAAATTGTTTGAGATATTCTGTATAAAATAAACAAAAATTCAGTAAAAATAAATTTTAAAAAAGAAACATTTCAGGTTGGTATGGTGACACATACCTTTAATCCCAGCAATTGAGAGTCAGAAGCAAGTAGATTTCTGTGAGGTCAAGACCAGCCTAATCTACATGGTGTGTTTCAGGCCTTCTGGGGCTACAGGGAAACCCTGTCTCAACTCTCCATGCCCAATAAAAGCAAAAAGGAAGCGTTTCAAACACGGAAACAATCTGATTCAATACACAATGAGTCTTGATCACATTTTCATCTTTCCTCTTTTTACAGTGAGCAATTTCAAGGAATGTGATGGAGGAAAACAAGACCCAGGTCACTGAATTTGTTCTCAAAGGAATAACAGATCGTCCAGATCTGCAAATCCCTCTGTTCCTGGTTTTCTTTTTGATTTATGTCACCACCATGGTGGGAAATCTTGGATTAATTTTTTTCATCTGGAAGGACCCCCATCTTCACACCCCCATGTATCTTTTCCTTGGAAATTTAGCTTTTGCTGATGCCTGCACTTCATCTTCAGTTACTCCAAAGATGCTCATGAAATTTTTAAATAAGAATGACCTGATATCACTGGGTGAGTGTTTTTCCCAGTTTTATTTTTTTTGTTCCAGTGCAACCACGGAATGTTTCCTGCTGGTAGTGATGGCCTATGACCGCTATGTGGCCATATGCAAACCTTTGCTCTATCTAGTGGTGATGTCCAACAGACTGTGCACTCAGTTCATAAGTGTGTCATATATAATTGGATTTCTACATGGATTAATTCATGTAGGATTATTATTTCGATTAACTTTTTGTAGGTCTAATATAATTGATCATTTCTACTGTGAAATTTTGCCACTATATACAATTTCTTGTACTGATCCATCAATTAACACATTGGTGGCTTTTATTTTTGCTACTTTTATACAAGTTAGCACTTTTATGAGTATCATAGTCTCTTATGCCTTTGTCCTCTTTGCTGTTCTGAAAACAAAGTCTGGGAAGGGCAGAAGCAAAGCCTTCTCCACCTGCAGTGCCCATCTATTGTCTGTATCTTTGTTCTATGGCACCCTCTTCTTCATATATGTGCTCTCTGGATCTGGCACAGACATGCATCAGGGCAAAATGTATTCACTGTTCTATACAATTATAATTCCTCTGCTAAACCCCTTTATTTATAGCCTGAAAAACAAAGAAGTTTTAAGTGCCCTGAGAAAACTCATGAGATAATAATTGTTTTCATAAAAGTGCTCTCTGGACCTGGCACAGACATGTATCAGGGCAAAATGTATTCACTGTTCTACACAATTGTAATTCCTCTGTTAAACCCCTTTATTTATAGCCTAAGAAACAAAGAAGTTTTAGGTGCCCTGAGAAAATTCATAAGATGATAACTGTTTTCATAAAACTTGAAGGTTGTTTCTACTGTCTCCTTTTCTCTTTGCAAATGTATCATAATATTTGGCCTTGCATTTTTGTACATAATAGAAATTCTTATATATTGCTAAATAAAGCAACAAAAATGTAAACTATGAATCCTTATCTGAGTACTGTTATTATTATAAAAATTGTTAATAAGGGGGCTGGAGAGGTGGCTCAGCACTTAGCACTGGCTGCTTTTGCAGAGGATCCAGGTTTTGTTCCCAGCACCCACTTGGCAGCTAACAACTGTTTGTAACTCCAGTTCTGCAGGATCTGATAACCTCTTCTGACCTCTATGGGCATTGCATGGCATGAGTGCACTTATATACAGGTCGGCAATACACTCATACACTAAAATAAAAATAGTAAAATATTGTTAGTGAGATCTTTCAGGATAGATTACAGTATTAGCTGTTTTTAAATCAGTGCTCAAAGGAGGATGTGAATTGACAAATATTTTTATAAGATGAAAAAACTCTATTCCAGATATGCATATTTTACCTCTTTGAATTTATATTATTTAAACAAAAGCTCAGTGTTTATAAATACTATCTTTTTCCTTTCTTGAAATTTTCTGTGTTTTGTTGGTTTCATACATTTAGGCACTGTAGGCAACAGCCATCACCATCTCTTCTGTCACCTCTCCCACACTCCTGCTGATTCTGTTTTTCTCCACATTTTTCCTCCTGCATTTGTATCTTTAGTTTGTGCAGAAATTATGTAAGCACCAACCACTGCTGTATGTTTTGTACATTTACAAATTGAATGGCCATGTTACATACAGAAGACAATGTTTACAGCATTCCTTCCTGTTGGGAGCCGCTAATCATTGAGCTGCTGCAGCCTCATTTACTGAGTTTGTGTCATGCAAACCAGTACTTAACCTGTCCATTCAGGAGGAAGAAGTTTTCTGGAGAGCCTCACAATACCTGACCTTGAGGCATTAGTGGTAAACAAAAGGATCCAAGAAGCCTTTGATCTGACCGCTCCCTGACCCTCAGATACAGGTGGGGAAATACAGCAATTGTAACTAATTGAGTTCTTCTGTATAAAAAGACAGAACTGAAATAAACGGAGGCTGGCAGTATTCACTGTGAGCCCTCCCAAGAAGCATCTTTTCTGTCTCCTTTCCTTTCTTTCAATCCTCACTCCCCCTTTCAGGTACTGTCCATTTTGGCCAGCTGGCACCGGCAAGTGGCGCCTGGAACAGGGACCTGAAAAGTAGGGGATAAAGTGTAGGACACCGCTGGAGAAGTTAAGTGAGTGCACTCGGTACAATTGGGGAGTGGTGAGTATTTATCTTGGGAGAAGATGGGGCAAGCAAATAGTCACTTAGCTTTTGTAAGGAATATACTTGGGGCCCTAGGAGCAAAGGCTGAGACTAAAGAGGAGAATCTGATAAGCTATGGCTGGGATAAAAGTGAAACCAAACCTTCCGCTCCACCAGAGCCAGATCCACCCTATTATGAGGACCCCCGTCTGGGGCTAGAAAAGGGATCCCTTGACCCTGAGGATGAGTCTGCCCTAGGAGAGGAGATGGTTGAGTATGATCAGGAGAAGTGTCCTGATCACTGG
>NW_008359591.1:1402453-1406078 GCF_000622305.1 Nannospalax galili
TAAGATCAGGCAAGGTCCCAATGAGCCATATCAGGATTTCGTGGCTCGATTATTACAGACTGCTGGTCGCCTGCTGGGGGACAGTGAAGCCAGTTTGCTTCTCGTGAAACAGCTTGCATTTGAGAATGCCAATGGAGCCAGTCAAGCTGCTATTAGGCTTTTTAGAAAGAAAGGTGATTTATCAGACTATATAAGATTATGTTCTGATATTGGGCCATCTTACATCCAAGGAGTAGCCATGGCTGCGGCATTGCAGGGAAAGCCTATTCAAGAGGTACTTTTTCAACAAACAAAAGGGTCAAAAGGATGGGTGGCTGGACCTTGGGGGAGCTGCTTTGGGTGTGGACAGTTGGGACATCAAGTGAAACGGTGCCCTAATAAGCAGAGAGGAGGTCAGAGAAATAAAGAGCCAGGCTTATGTCCCCATTGTAAACGAGGGAAGCATTGGGCTAGTGAATGCAAATCAAAAAAGGATGTTATGGGGAACTTGCTTCTGAAGGGAAATGGGGAGTGGGGCCAGCCCCAGGCCCCAAAACAATGTTATGGGGTGCTCCAGACACTCATCTCCCAGCAGGGAAATCCATTCAAGACCTCTTTAGGACCACCCCAGGAAGTGCAGGACTGGACCTCAGTGCCTCCACCTATACAGTATTAACCCCTGACATGGGAATGCAAAGCATACCTCCATGACAAGTTTGCAGGGCATAGGGCAAAGTCAGAGTCCTTATCGAAGTAGTGATGAGCTACATTGGAAGGACCTGGAGGGACATGAAGGTTCCTTTACTCCCTACATTGTGAAGGGGCTGCCCATTAATCTTTGGGGGAGGGATGTGATGAGTAAGATGGGAGTCTATTTGTATAGTCCCAATGAGCAGGTTTCACAGCAAATGTTGAATCAAGGAATGCTTCCGCAAGCCGGATTGGGAAGAAATGGGCAGGGAATTCAGGCACCATTACAAATGTGTCAAAAATTGGATATGAAAGGGCTAGGATATTTTTAACAGAGGCCATTCAACAACCTACACCTCATGCTGATGCTATAATATGGAAATCCGAAAAGCCAGTATGGGTGGATCAAAGGCCCCTTACCCAGAAAAAAATAAAAGCCACTGAGCAGTTAGTGCAGAAACAGCTTGATAGCGGACATATTAAACCTTCTAATTCACCCTGGAATTCTCCTATTTTTGTGGTCAAGAAAAGGTCAGGTAAATGGACAAGATTTGAGAGAAGTCAATAAAACAATGGAATTGATGGGCGCATTACAGCCCGGTTTGCCTATTCCTCCTGCTATTCCACAGGACACCTTTAAAATTATCTTGGACTTAAAAGATTGCTTTTACACTATTCCTTTGGCTCCTCAAGATTGTAAGAGACTTGCATTTAGCGTACCTTCCATAAATTTTAAGGAGCCTATGAAAAGATATCATTGGAAAGTTTTACCTCAAGGAATGGCCAACAGTCCTACCTTATGTCAAAAATTTGTAGCTCAGGCTATAGCACAGACTAGGTATCTATATCCTGAAGTATATATTATTCACTATATGGATGATATACTACTAGCTCACAAACTTGAGGGACTGCTATTAGCCGCCTATGGGGTCTTACAGAAGGGATTGAAAAGTTATGGGTTAGTTATTGCCCCTGAGAAAGTACAAAAGGAAGCTCCATTCAGTTATCTAGGAAAACTGCTGTATCCCAAAGAAATTAAACCTCAAAAAATACAAATTAGGAAGGATAATTTAAGAATGTTAAATGATTTTCAAAGGTTGTTAGGAGACATAAATTGGCTTCATCCCCATCTGATGCTTACCACGCGGGAGTTGAAGCCTTTATTTGATATGTTAAAAGGAGATTCGGATCCCAACTCTAGCAGGATAATTACTCCTGATGCTCTTCAAGCTTTACAATTAGTAGAAAATGCTATTGAACAACAACAAATTACCTATGTAGATTATAGCTGGCCCTGGATGGGTTGTGTTTTTTCTACCACTCACACCCCTACAGCTGTACTTTGGCAGGACGGCCCTCTTCTTTGCGTGCATCTACCAGTATCACCAAAGTAATTAATCCTTATTATGAGGCTGTAGCAACCTTGATCCAACAATTGCGTGCTGAATCATGTCAGTACTTTGGAGCTGAGCCTGCTCAAATTGTTGTTCCTTGCACTAAGGCGCAGGTGCTATGGTTGTTTCAAAATGTAGATTCATGGGCAATTGCATTTGCAAATTATATAGGTCAGATAGAGAATCATTATCCCAAGGATAAATTATTACAATTTGCTAATGTGCATGAGTTGGTATTTCCAAAGATAGTTAAGGTTAGTCCCATCCCCCAGGCTACGTCGGTATTTACTGATTGTTCTTCTGATGGACATACAGCTTATGTGATTTATGGGCAGTTATTCTTTTCAAACTTCCCCTGCTTCAGGACAGGTAGTGGAACTTCACACTGTAGCTGCAGTGTTCCAGCTTCTGACCTCAACACCCTTCAATCTCTATACAGATAGTCATTATGTAGCTTGAGCTCTACAGGAAATTGAAACAGTACCTTTTATTGAAACAAGGACTGTTCAAATTTGTTTGCTGTTAAGTGCAAAATAGTATTAAATCTAGAAAATATCCTTGCTATATAGGACATCTCAGAGAGCATAGTGGTCTTCCTGGGCCATTAGCTTTGGGGAATGCCTTGGCAGATAAAGCCACTCAGCTTATAGGATTGACTCAGGTAGAGCAAGCTACAAATTCTCATGCCATTCATCACCAAAATAGCCAAAGTTTGAGAAAACAATTTCATATTACTAAAAAAGCTGCAAGACAAATTGTACAACAATGCTCATCTTGTCCTCAGACACAAATTGTTCCTCATTATGGGGTTAATCCTAGAGGGCTGAAGCCTAACTAACTGTGGCAAATGGACATTACTCATGTTGCAGATTTTGGCAGGCAAAGGTATGTACATGTTACTATAGATACATTTTCTGGCTTTATTATGGCTACTGTGCAAACAGGGGAAGCCACAAAAAATGTTATAACTCATTGCTTGACTTGCTTTTCCATAGCTGGGATCCCTAAATGTTTAAGAACAAAGAGAAAAGAATTAGGACCACCCCAACACCCTCTATCATGGTAGGATTAGAGCCTCCTCCTCCAAGGCCACCAAAGGCTGTTGTGCCTCCCATGATTGCCATGGTTGAGGAGCCTTTGGCAGGAATCTGGTACCCACTTAGAACCATGCAATCTCCACTACAACAGGCTATTGGGGCCGCGGTAGAGCGAGGAGAGTCAGTGCATGGATTTCAGGTCTTCCCAGTTTCTGAGCAAGTTGATCAGCAGGGCAACAGGGTGCGGTCTTATGCACCTGTGCCTTTTAAGCAGCTTAAGGAACTAAAGACTGCTTGTGCTCAGTATGGTTCCACTGCCCCTTTTACCCAGGCTTTGTTAGAATCCCTGTCCATGGATGCGCTTCCTCCTGGAGATTGGAAACAGATGGCACATGCTTGCCTTTCAGGGGGAGATTATCTGTTGTGGAAATCTGAGTATGAGGAACAGTGCCAGGTGACAGCGAATACCAATAGAGTGCAAAATATTCCCATAGATTTTGATATGTTAGCTGGTGAAGGACAATA
>NW_008359591.1:1406219-1462970 GCF_000622305.1 Nannospalax galili
CCCAAGTCAGGTGGAAGGATCCTTTAACTGGACAATGGAATGGCCCCGACTCTGTATTGATATGGGGAAGAGGGCATGTTTGTGTCTTTCCACAGGATGCTGATGGAGCCAGTTGGCTGCCAGAAAGGCTGGTGAGGTTTGCTGGATGAGGGCCAAAGAAAAAAGAAGTAGAAAAAGATGATGATGAGACAGACGTGGCTGATGATACTGTTCCTGCAAGTGATCGTGGCTGAATTATACTGGACTTATGTTCCTGATCCACAACATTGAACCCCGTGATATGGAAGAAAAAAGAGATAGTAGTGACTGTGAATGACTCTTCGTTAATTGCTCAGCCTGCTTCAAAACACCTGATGATTATTTTGGATTGGGAAGCAGGTTGCCTATTTTGTTAAAAATAAGTGTGCTTGTGGGACAAAGTGGATATTGTAGCAATGTCAACGTGTTATTGCCAAGAGATAATAGAAAAAAAAATTTCTCCACATTTCCACCCTGTAAGCAGTGGCAGATATTCTAAAAAGGCTGAGAGCCTCCTTACATGCTTTTCCTCCTATTGTACCAATGTCAACGTGTTATTGCCAAGAGATAATAGAAAAAACAAAAAATTTTCTCCGCATTTCCACCCTGTAAGCAGCGGCAGATATTCTAAAAAGGCTGAGAGCCTCCTTACATGCTTTCCCTCCTGTCTTTGTTTTCATCTGGTGGCAGTAAAGTTCATCTGGTGGCAGTAAAGTTGTTTATGCCTGTGGCAAATCAAGGCAGCTGTGCATGATATGAGATTGTGCTCCCTCCCCTAACAGAGGCCGGTAGTCAAAGATGGGTAAGATCTGGGAGAAAGTCAACCTAAGACAGGGCATAGCTGATGGAAGCTACGTGCCAATGACGGGTAAGGCTTTGCTCTGGCAGAAGACAACCTAAGCCAGGCATGGTCCTTCTGTCCCAGATGGGCATAATCTGGGGTTTTAAAATTATATAAGGAAGGCGGATATGTCGGGAGCCGCTAACCATTGAGCTGCAGCAGCCTCATTTCCTGAGTTTGTGTCATGCAAACCAGTACTTAACCTGCCCATTCAGGAGGAAGGAGTTTTCTGGAGAGCCTCACAATACCTGACCTTGTGACATTAGTGGTAAACAAAAGGATCCAAGAAGCCTTTGATCTGACCTCTCCCTGACCCTCAGATACAGGTGGGGAAATACAGCAGTTGTAACTAATTGAGTTCTTCCGTACAAAAAGGCAGAACTGAAATAAATTGGGGCTGCAGTATTCACTGTGAGCCCTCCCAAGAAGCGTCTTTTCTGTCTCCTTTCCTTTCTTTCAATCCTCACTCCCCCTTTCAGGTACTGTCCATTTTGGCCGGCTGGCACCGGCACCTTCCCATCTTCTGGATTTTACATTCTTTCTGCACCCTCTTCTATTATCTTCTTTAGTTCTTTGAGGCGATGCTTTCAATTTAGAGCTGAGGACTCCATAGTGACTAATTTTCATCATTTTTTGTGAGTTATGAGTCTCAGCATTTACCAGCAACCCTGAAATAAGATGCTTCTCTGATCAAGGCTGAGAGCTATAATAGTCTGTGGCTATAAATGCCCAGTTTAGAAACCACTTAGACTACATGTTCATTTAGCACATCAGCAGTAGATAGCTCCTGGGCCTGTGACCCTCAACCATGGACTCTGACAAGATTTACAGTATCAGGTATATATTCCCTTTCTTGTAGCAGGCCTCAGATCCAATAAGAAAGTCGTTGTTTTCCCTGTAGCAGTTATCTACTGCTTCATCATGGGCACGGCTTACCTGGTATGTCTGGTTTACAGCTAGTTAATGAAGCTAATGAATATTATCTTCTAGCAATTTGTATGGTACCTTCGGTTACTATACATATGTACTTGGCTGTGTTTACAGTACCACACATGAGTTCCCTCTGCATTGAGTGGGATTTAAGGGTAGTCAACAACTATCCTCAAGATTAAAAAGTCATTACTGCACCAGTAGAGATAGTTTTCTGTGGTGGTCATTGTTGTGTTTATTAGGTTTTACAGCTGGGTTGGATAACTGGTTTTCTCCTGTCTTCAGCAGTTGGAACTTACCTTCAAGTTCTGGGAGATATTCAAGAGCTGTGGCAATGTTATTTTGGAAGTTTTGTGGATTACTCTGATCAACAACTCGAAGGGAGGCATCACCTGTCTGGCACTGTGTTTCTTGTTATACAGCCTTCAGCTATACATTGTTAGTTAGCTATAAAGTTATATGTTTTTTAAATCAATTAAATTTTTTACTTCAAAATATTTCAGTTGATTATCTAATACTTTCGAAAATGTGGTTATATAATCAGTATGTAATTGTGATATCTTTACTTTTAATACTTGTGTATTTTCTCATATATATTAACTAGAACCTAAAAAAGCAATAGTAATACTAATAGCAGGAATTTCTTTCAAAATACTCAGTACAAAAGTGATTTTAACATTTCTTTATTTAACAATGGTTGATGCTAGCCTTTGGTAAACACTACGTACTTTTTATCTCAATGCTCTACAAATCCCTTTTTAATTGTATTTTTTTTGAAAATTTCATATCTATGTACAATATATTGTGGTTATACTCATCCCTATTATATTATTTTTACTCTGAATATCCTTTTCTTGTTCTTAAAAGCAGGAGGCTTCCATATAGCTTTTAACTTTCTTAATTCTTCATACATGAATATTCTATTCATATCATTTTCAATTGGTCATAGTGGACAATCTTTTTCAAGTGTATCTATATGCATGTTTGGCTGAGCATACTTTGAGAATTTTTGCATCTATGTTCATTAGGGATTTGAAACTATAGTTTTCTTTTTCATTGTGCTTTTCCTGGTTTGGTATTCAAATAATACTGTCTTCAGAGAAGCTTGGGATTTCTCCCTCTGTTTCTGTCTTCTTGAATAATTTAGGTAGTATTGGCTGTAGATGTTCTTGAAAGGGTCTGGTAAAATTCTGCTGTGAATTCATTTGAGTCTGGGATTTTTCTTTTCAATGTATATTTTTACTGAATTTATGTGCATTTTATCTTATTATCATATCATCATATTTAGACTCCTTCTGTATTTGCATCCCCCATAGCTTTCTCAGTGTGTTTTATGAATTCTGTCATATATGTTTAAGGCCTATTCAGTCAAGTTTGTGTACTCAGATCTCCTCAGTATGAGTTCATCCCCTGAAGCCTGTTCAGCCAACCTAGCATTACTCACTTAAAGAAGATCAACTCTCCCTTACCTAGCAGTGATCAAGTTGTAGTCTCTCACCAGTTCTATATTGGGTTTTGTTTAATTGAGTTTGAATGAGTCTTGTTAATGCTGTCACCATTACTGGAATTTCACATGAACAAGTTCTCTGAAGTCTGGGAGACTGGTTCCTTCTCATCATGCTCCACTCCTGGGTCTTACAATCTTTTCACCACCCCGCCCCCAAATTCTTCAATTGTGTGGGCCTGGGATTTTTTAGTTGGGAGGCTTTTTATTTCTGTTTAGACTTCCCTAATTGTTATTGTTATTAGTTTCTTTAAGCTGTTGATGTATACATGGTTTAACTTTGGTGGATTCACTGAATATTAGAAATTGGTCCATTTCTTTTAGATTTTCTAATTTAATTGGGTATAGGTGTTTAAAATGTTCCCTTAAAATGGTCTGGGTCTTTTTTCACTCTGTTGTGATGTTTAACTTTTGTCTCTGATTTTGTTGATTTCATTTTTCCCATTTTTATTTTTGTTATCTTGGCTAAGAGTCTTATTTACCTTTCCAAAGAAACAGCTCTTAGATTAATTTATTCCCCATATTATTTTCTTTGTTCCCATTTCACTGAATTCTGTTCTGCTTTTTTTAAAAAAATATTTTATTTAATTTTGTGCACATGAATGCATTGACTGCATGTCTGTAAGTACCCCCATGTCATGTAACGCCTGTGGAGGTTAGAAGAGGGTGTCAGATCCTCTGGAACTAGAGGTATGGATGGTTTTCAGCCACGATGTGGATGCTTGGAATTGAACTTGGGTTTTTTCCAAGACCAGTCAATGCTATTAACTTCTGAGCCATCTCTCCAGCCCTTCTGCTCTGATTTTTATTATTCTCCTTGTGTGTTGGTTTGGGGTTTGGTTTGTTCTTGCTTTTCCAAAATTTTGAGTTGTACCATTAAGCCATTTATTTCTGGTCTTTCTGATTTTTTAATGTAGGCACTTAGAGTTATAAACTTCCCTCTTAAAACTGTTTTAATGTGTTCCAGAGGTTTTGTTGTGCTGTGTTGTCATTTTTATTCAGTACCAGGAATATTTTATTTCTTTCTTAATTTCTTCTTTGATCCATATATAATTCAGGAGTATGTTTTTACTCTACATGAGTTCATGTATTTATTAGAGCATCTTTTGCTATTTGCTTTTATGTTTTATTGAATTGTAGTTTAATAAAATACATGGAATTATTTCAATTTTTAGTATTTGTTGAGGTTTATTTTGTGTCCAAGTATATGCTCTATTTTAGATAAAGTTCCATTGGCTGTTGAGTAGAATGTGCATTCTTTTTGCTTAGGTGGAATATTATGTAGATATCACTTATGTTGATTTGATATATATTATTAGATTCAGATGCTTTTGTTTATTCTTTGTCCAGCTGATTTGTCTGTTGGAGAGAGTGAGGTATTCAAGTAACCTACTATTACAAGTTGTGCTTAATCTGTGTCTTGAAGCCCAGTAGTACTGGTTTTTTTTTTGGTATTTTAGAAACAGGGTTTCCCTGTAGCCCCAGCTGGTCTGGAGCTCACTATGTAGACCAGGCTGGCCTTGAACTCACAGACATCCACTTGCCTCTGCCTCCCTAGTGCTGGGACTACAGGCATGCACCACCACACCCAGCAGTAGTACTGTTTTTATGAAACTGGTGCACCAGACTTTGGTGCTTATATGTTCACGACTTTTATTTCTTCCTGGTCAATTGTTCACTTGATTAGAAGTTAATGACCCTTTTTTATCTTTTATGATTGTACTGAATGTATTAGGAAAGTAGAAATAAATTAAGATGGATAAAAGAGTGACTTTGAAATGAAACTAGAAACTGTCTGAAAATGTACATTAACTGGAAACAGAACAAGAACAAGCAGTAAAAGTGACACTGGAATATATAGCACAATTTCACAACCTAAATTTTGTACAACCAGATGATACTATTATCATTGACCTGTTATACATGGCAGGTTATGGAATGTGAAGTAGAAGCTAAGTTGTAACCTAGCAACCAAGTAGAACCTATGTGAGTTGAGTGCCTGTGTGTTGGTGATAAGTGACCACATGGTGTGACCCATATCTCAAAGAACAGCTGAAGCTAATGACATAAATAAAATGAGCTATAGCCAAAAGAGAAACATATAAAAACTGGCAGCTCAAAGACTTCATCAGTGCTTGGTTACATGAGACGATGTCTCCGTGGGCCTCATCCCGGCTCATCACCCAAGACCTGAGACCAGCCTGAACTCTGCCTGAAGATCTGCCTGACACCAGACCAGACTGGAGCCGCGCCTGAGACCTGATGGAGAACCCGAGCCTGAGAGCCAGAGACTGACAGAGTCTGCCATGACAGGACGTGATCAGAACCTGCCAGAGACAGCTCCACAGCCGGGAGAGTGCACTGATCACGGTGGATGAGAGAACCTCTCCACATGGAGTGCCTGAAGGCTTAACCTCTGGAAGGTACTCCCTGAGACTTTGGGACTCTTAACTGCTAGAGAACAGGGTTTCTCCTTGAGTGTTTGTATTGATGTATGTTTGTTATGCTTTGACCTAGTAAACGCATATTGCAATCAAACAGTCGTGTGTGAGAATATCTTCTATCTGTTGCACCTGTCCTAAGCTCTCCTGAGAAGCAGTGACACACTCTAGGTGTCACACTCAGGCCAGTGGCTTGAGACACATTCAGGACAATGATTAATTTTAACTTAAAGTTTATTTTGTCAGATATTAGAATTGCAATTTCTGCTTATTTCTTAGTGTCAGTTGCCTGGATTTTTTTTCCATCCTTTCATCCTAAGGTGGTATCTATCACAGAGTGAGAATTAATTTCTTGTAGACAACAAATAGATGGTTATTGCTTCTTTTTCTTTAATTTAATTTTTTTATTACATGTGTATGCACACATTGCCTATATGTAGGTAAGTGTTCTCATGTCATGCAATGCCCGCGAAGGTCAGAAGAGGCTGTCGGATCCCCTGGGACTGGAGTTACAGACAGTTGTTAGCTGCTATGTGGGTTCTGGAATTTGAACCCGGGTCTTCTACAAGAACAACCAGTGTTTTTAAGCACTGAGCCACCTCTCCAGCCCTGGTTACTGCTTCTTAATCAGACTATTGAATTAGTCTGTTGCTTTTGACTGGGACTTGAGGCCAATGATTTTCAAAGTTATTAGTGAATGGTGTACATATTTACTCTCATTTTATTTTATGTTTTTATTCTTAGTCTTATTTTGTGTTTCTGTACTTTATATTTTCATTTGTTTTCTTTCTCTAACGTCTTGAGTGTTGTCATTTCTTTCTGCAGTCCTTTGCATTTCTCTGAATGTTCTCTGTAGGGCTGGTTTGGTGGACATGAATCCGTTCAACCTATCCATAACCTGAAAGAATTTTCTTTCCACTTTAACTATAATAGCCAATTTTGCTGGGTAAAGTATTCTGGGTTGGTATCTATAGTCATTTAGAATTTCCAGTACTCGCCCTAGGTTCTTCTGGATTCTATTAATTTGTGAGCTGTAAATCTGATGGGTTTTCCTTTACATGTAAGTTGTTTTCTCTTGAAGCTTTCAGTGCTTTCTCCTTGTTCTGTACATTTAGTATTTTTACTGTGACATTTCATGGGGTGTTTCTGTTCTGGTCTTGTACAATTGATGTTCCTTTATCTTCCTGTATCTGTATAGGTATGTCTTCCTTCAGTTTAGGATAGTTTCCTTCTATAATGCTGTTGAAGATAAGGAAAATGCCATTGACCTGAGATTCTTTTTTCCTACATTCATATTATGTGTACATTTGATATTTTCATAGTGTCCCATGTTTACTATATTCCATTCCTGTGTTTTAAATTTTTTTCATATTTTTTGCTTGATCAGTCTAATTCTTCAGTTTTCCCATGTAGTTTATAAATTCTGTTTTGCAATTATTACATTCTGCTTGTAAAGTTTTATCTTGTTTCCAAATTGGTTTATTGAATTTTTCAATTCTACATTCATTTCAGTTTTCTTCAATATGTCTATTTCTTATGTGAATGAATTAACTTTTTTTGTTATTTCATTTAGCTGTATATTCTTTTTTTTTTTTTTTTACTTAATCAGGAGTTTGTTCCCATCTTCTCTGAGTTGTTGGAGTTGGTTGGTTGTGTGTTATTAAAGTCATTGAATTCTTAATCAGTTTATGTTTGTTCTTTTCAATGCTGCAGCCTATGGCTCTTCTAAGTTTTAATTATTGTAGTATACTTGCAGTGGGTTTTGGTGGGTTCATATCATCTTGGTATTTTTCTGTTTCTGCTTTGTGTGTGTGTGTGTGTGTGTTCCAGTCTGTACGTATAGATTTCTTTTGTTGGTTGTGTTTCATTTGAAATTCTAGACTACTTTTGTTTAGTTGAAGTTTGGTTCTGTTTATACTGTTGATGCTGTTGGTTGCTTTCTGGTCAAGTCTGTGCTTCAGGTTCTCACTTTGGATTTTTTACTGATGGCAGAGGATGGCTTCAAGAGCTCTCCATCAAGTGAAGCTGTCTAGGCATAATTGGAGACTATGGGGATCCAGTGGTTAGGTTCTGGCAGGCTAGTCCACAGCAAGAGGGAGCCTAGAGCCAAGGTGGGTACTGGGACAGCATGGGTTCTAATAGCAAAGCATAGTAGATGTGATTCCTACAGCAGGGAGAATTGAGTGGTCCCTGAGCAGAGGAATCAAGATCCAGTGGGCATTATCTGGCTTAAAATGTTAGTCTGGACTTCTCAGGTGGCATGAGCAAGGGAAGGGTGGGGAACCATGGGGAAGGTTTAACAAGCTAAGCAGAGTAGATGTGAAACCTGGTGCAGTTAGAAAGTAGCTGATTCATGTTCAAGGGTATCCATTTACAGTGGACAGGGTCTGACTTACCAGGATAATTTGGAGGTCTCAGGCAGGATCAGCAAGGATGGGTCTAGTCTGGTCTGTAGGGAATGGGGACAGTGAATAATTTTTTTTTCTTTTCATAGTGTCTCACATTTCCTCCATATTCCATTCTTTTATGTGTGGATATGTTTTAATAATTTCTATATTCTTTGATTGAGAGGTTCTCTCATTCAAATTTATCTTCTTTATATTTTGTTTTCCTTTTACTTCATGCTGCTGATTACCTTTTCTACTATCATTTAAAATTGGCTTATTGAGTTTTTCAATTCCATCTTCATTTCAGCTTGAATTTTCTTCAATATTTCTATTGCTTTCATGAATTCACTTTCAAATACTGAATTATCTTTGTCATCTCACAGCCGTATGTTTGCATTTTATTGGGACTTTATTCTTATCCTCTTGGAGTTCTTTGATTTATTTATTTGTGTGTTCTTTAACGTTCTTGAATTCTTTGATCATTTTTATGATTTTCTTTAAGTTCTGCATCCTGGAATTGCTCTGGGTTGTTCTCCTTGTGGACTTGTGCTAACATATCATCTTGCTTTCTCATATAATGTGTTTTTGCATTGTGGCCTGGTATATGCACTTCTTTTGCACTTCTTTTGTTGACTTTGTGTGATATGACATTCTAACATGCTTTTGTTGAGTTAAATTTTGGTTCTGTTTTTATTGCTGCTGTAGCTTGGTTGCTTTCTGAACAGGTATGAATACTTAATTGGTCTGTGCTTCAGTTTTTTGATTTTTTTATGGGAAGAATGGGTAGCTTCAGGTAGGCTAGGAGGGAGCTCTCTAGCCAGGAGAAAGGGCCTAGTCCCAGAGAGAGGATATGGGCACTGAGTGGGTGGGCTCTCACTAGATAAGCAGGGAAGATGTGATCCTTGTAGTAACCTTAAAAGGGCCTGTCCCAAAGCAGGGAAATGACTACCAAATAGGCAATGTATGACTAACTTACCAGGCTAATTAATTGGAGCTCTCCAGCAATGAGAGAGAGCTTATTTACTCATTTGTTTGTTGATTTCTGTCTATTTGTGCTTTCCTTGCTTGTACTTTTGATTGTAATGTTATGAAAATAATTATCCAGGTTAAAATATGTTGCTTTCCTCCTAGAATTATTAGATTACCTGATTAAATGTTTAAGCATTTGACATATTTTTGAAAATTTTTCTTTATCTACTTTTTTATGTGTATGATTGTTACATGTGCATGTGTATAAGTGCACCCCTGTCATGCAGTGCCTGTGGAAGACAGAGCAGGGCATCAGATCCCTTGTAACTGGAGTAATGGATGGTTGGTAGTCACAGTGTGGGTACTATGATTCAAATTCTGGGCTTGTGCAAGAACATCTAGTGTTCTTAGATGCTGAGCCATTTCTCCAGTGCATATTTGGCACATTTTGAGTTGATTTACATATATTTAGCAAGAGATAATAGTCCAACTTACTTCTACATGTCAATTGATGTAAAATTTTAAAAGAATTAAGAAGAGATTTTGCTATGTATTATAAAGTTAGTTATAACTGTTGAAACTGAGTTTCTTGTCACCAAAAATCACTGCAGATTCAAATTTATTAAATACATTGTCTCTTGACATATGAGAGGAAGAAAAATAAAGTTAAGAGCTTATATATTGAAATTGACAGGCTTGGGGAAATCATCTCAAATAATTAGTCACCTAAATTGTCTGAACATTGCTTTACTCACTTGCAATGCAAAGTTAACTATGAACTTAGAAGATTGTTGCATGTATCAAATAAAAAGATGACTATCAAGTCCTTGTCATTGTACTTGATAAATAGTAAGAACTCATAAAACAGTGACATTAATTTTTCTTAGCTGTTTTAATTATTCATAAAAAGCACTGTTAATCTCCTTGTAGAATAATAGATTTTGGGGTGAGGAATAATGATAGACTTGTTGTTCTATTGGCAATTTGTGGTGATGAGAATTTTACTCTGTATACACATTTTTTACATCTAGTCAAGGTTATCTGTAGATTGACATAGCAGTAGAAAATGATTTAAATTAAATAAATTATACACATTTTTAACAAGAAAAAATGCCTGTAGGTATAGTATGTTTTAAAGAGAGCAGCATGCAGGCTGGAGAGATGGCTCAGCAAATATGAACATTGGCTATTCTTGCAGAAGGCCTGGGTACAAATACTAGCACCAATCCCTAGCACAATGGCTAACAACCGTCTGTAACTCCAATTCCAGGGGATCTGATGCTATCTTCTGTCCTCCATGGGCATGACACAACACAGATGCACTCATAAACATAAAATAAAAATAAAAGGAAATAAAAAGAAAGAAAGCATCATGAACTTGCCTCGAAGAACATCTCAGTATAAATGCTTGACTGGATATGACTTAATGTATATGACAGAATGCATGAAATCTGGTGAAGGGGGTCTTATGGAGAGTGTGGATGGTTGAGAGATTCTAAGTTTGAATACAACTATTATATGAAATGCAAAAAGCTCAATAAAATATTTTAAAAATGAGAGCATCCTATCTATGTTGTACTGTAAATTACATGTAATCATTTCACAGCTGAATGTTTCAGCCTGCATCTTTAAACTAGACAATGTCCTTTCTAACCGCTATACCACTTTGATATTTTACAGAATTGATACTAAGTCATTTTCCCAATATTTTCAAATTATTCTAAGAGCATTGCATTTTATTCTTCTCTTTCTAAGGCTTTTTGTTAGGAACAGTTTCATTTCTTTACTCTGCCATGAATCTCTTTTTCTTTGTCTCTCCTTGAGAGATTGAGTCATTTGTCTAAGTATCTTTTCAAATATTTCAAATTGTGACTTGTGTAATTGGCATTGTTCACCTTCTGTTCCTCTTTGCCATAATTTATTTAATTCCCAGTGGAAATTATAAACATTTCTAGCAAGAACACTTCCCAAATGATTCTGTAGAATTCATATGGTCCAGGAAAAGAATCACGGTACATCTCTTTGTATTACTAATAATGAGATGTGTTTGAATCATTTCTTTAGCTGCAACTTCCAGATTTCTGGGTCAACATGAAGGGAATGTGTGAAAGCAACAGACAGTCAAAGGAAGATGCACCAGGTATGACTTTGATGAGCAGTGAAAAGGCTCATGGAAAAAAGTGTTTGAGTGGCTTCCAGAGGCTGAATAAGGAAGTGAACAAAATTCCTTTATGGAGCTCACAGAAGGAAATACAACCCTGCCCACACATTGATTCAAGCACAGTGAAATCTATGTAACATTTCTGCATACCAGAAATATAATATGTGTTTTGTAGAAATGGGTCGCAATATCAATAGGAAAGATATACCTCAGCCCATCTGCTAGAGCTCTCCTCTTTTCAAATTTCCCTCTTCTCCAGAAGGGTGGATGAAATCCACACATTTTATTCTTTCTAACCACTGCCATCTCTATCCTTTACTCTGTCTCCATGGGATCAACATGCAATATTGCAATATTATTACACTATCATATTTGCCTCTTTGGGTATTGCACAACACAGGTGCACTTACATATATTAGACAACACTCTTATACACATCAAATAAAAATACCAACAAATATTTTTAAAAACTTAAATTGTTTTTATCTATAAATTTTTAGAACCTACAATGAATATGATAAATATTTATATCTTTAAAACTATTATTATTTCTAAAGAAATATTCATTTTAAATTCTATTCCTTGTCACATTTGGCATAATTATTATTTTCATATATATTGGTAATATAGTTTCAATATCATCTAAAGTTAGGGTTTGAACTTATTCTTACCCTATAATTATCTAGGAGTGTAGAAATCATTTTCAATAAAGTCATAGAATAAAATTTCTCCAATCTAGGGAAAGAGATGTCTATCAAGATACAAGAAACATCCCGAATACCAAATAGACATGACTAGAAAAGCTCACCCTGTCAAAACATTAAGTATAGTCAAAACATTAAATATGCAGAACAAAAAAAGTTTGCTGAAGGTTACAAGAGAAAAGAACCATGCCGCATATACATGCAGACCCATCATAATAACAGTTGCTGTCTTTTCTGTGGAAATTATAATATTCAGATAGGCTTAGAAAGAGCTATGCCAATTTCTAAATATCAGAGGTGCCACATAGATTATTGTACTCAATAAAATGATCTGTCAAAATTGAAGAAGAAATGAAAGCTTCTTTTATATTTATTATTTTATTTTATCTTATTTATTTTATTTTTTGAGACAGGGTCTCCCTATAGCCCAAGTTGGTCTGGCACATGCTATATAGACTAGGTTGGCCTATATATCACAAAGATCTGCCTCCTGAGTGCTCTGAATAAAGACCTCACCACAATGCCTGGCTTGAAATGAAAGCTTTCCACTATTACAAAGCAAAGCAAAGCAAAAAGCAAAGCAAAGCAAACCAAACCAAACTAAACTGAACCAAGCAGTTGTGGGGCTGGAGAGATGGTTCAATGTTTAAGAGCTGTGACTGCTCTTGTAGAGGATCTGGTTTCAGTTTCCAGCCCCAACATCATGGCTAAAAACTGTCTGTAATTCTAGTTCTAATGGATCCAACACCCTGTTCTGACTTGCACAGGCATTTAATGACATGAATGCACTTACATACATCCAAGCAAAACACTCATACCCATAAAATAAAAATAATAAATAAAATGTTTTTAAAAGCAGTCTAAGTAGAACATGTGGCAGAAACCAGAAACCCAGGGACAGGTTTGGAGTTGACCAATCATAGGGCAGCCATGTGCAGGAAATCATAGACATGCAAAAGAAGCTGGGGAAACAGAACAGGGCCAGAGCTGACCCAGTGCAAGTCTTAGGTGTGTGGATTCCTACAACAGAGGAAGGAAGATGCAGATCAAGAAAGGTGGCTAGAGATGAATCAGTATAATGTGCCAACATGTGAGGGATACCCACAGCACTCATCAGAAGCTGCATATCTGGGGAGCAAGTTGGAGCTGAGCCAGGATAAGACATTCAGGTGTTAGGAATACTAGAACTTGAAACTGTAGACATAGCGAGGGGAAAAGAAAAGTCATAGAACAATTTACCTGACCTGCAAATCACACATGTGGTGGAATATATTAAAGAATGGAGGAAGCTGGCACTGATCTAGACCAATATCTTCAAGCACAGAGTCCCACAACAGGTGGGGGATGCAGTGGAAGTGGGAATCGGGCTACAGATGACCCAGGATAGACTGTCCATGTGTGAAGGGACACAAGAGACAGTAAAAGAAGCAGAAATTAGACAAGCTAAGAGAAGTTTGTTGTCCTTGAGTAGTGACTGTTATTGAAAACAATAGCAGATTCTCAGAGGAAGAATAGTGATAAATCTTGTGGTCCTGAATACCAATCTCACTCATGAAAATGATGCATCAGTTACACTATGACTTATTCCTCTCTTGAAAATTGCAAACAACTACACTAAATAATGGTGAATTGAAGAGAGACAGACAGAGGGAATGAAAGAAGGAAGGAAGGAAGAAGGAAAGAAGAAATCCTGAAGTAACTCTAGATATACACACAACATGAAAAGGCAAGAAAACCTGTCTCTTCCAGAAGTTACTAATACCACAGAAATGGCTTGGAAGAACTTCCAAACAAAGAATTCAAAAGGAAAAAGTATAAGTAATTTAAAACAACTCAAAGAAGACATAAATTTTCTCCGAGAGCAAAAGGAAGAGCCTGAATAAAATAGGAAAGTCAATTCAAGATATGAGCATAGAATTTCATCAAGAGATAGAATTGCTGAATAAAAGCAAAACTGGAATGTTATTGAAAAAGAAAAACTCAATAAGTCAAGTAAAAACTTCAATGGAGAGCATCGCTTACAGAATGGAGCATGTGAAAAACAGTATCAGGGTTTGAAAAGAAGATGGAGAAATTAGATCACTCAGTCAAAGCAAAAGAGTACATTAGAAAATATTAATGGAATGTGGAAGAGATTTGAAGTACCATTAAAAGAATAAATTTTTGAATCAAAGTCATCAAAGAAGGGAGGATCCTGGCATAGTGGTATACCCCTTTAGTCCCAGCACTATTGGGGACAGGAACAGGTGGTTCTCCTGGAGTTCAAGGCCAGTCTGGTTTATGCAGAGGGTGCCAGGATAGCTACAGGGAAACCTTGTCTCAAAACAACCCAAATAATAAATGAATGAATAAATAAATAATAAATAGAAGGGAGAATATAATACTAAAAACACAGAAACCATTTTCAAAAAAGAAGAAAAGAAAATTCCCAAACCTAGGTAGATGTCCATCCAGATACAAAGCCCTACAGAACACCAAATATGTCTAGAGAAGACACCACCCATGACATATTATAGTTAAACACTGAACATGCAATAAAGGAAGACAATTGAAAGCTGCAAGACAGAACAGTTATATTTCTTACAAAGGCATAATGATGAGAATAATATATGTGTGGTAGTTTGAATATGAATGTCTCCCATAGGTTCCAAGTATTTGGAAATATGGTGGTGCTGTTTTGGGAGGTCTTAGAAGGTGTGGCCTTGCTGGAGCAAGCATGTCACTGGGGATGGGCTTAGAGAGCTCTTAAGCCTTGCCAGATCCCCAGTCACTCTCTGCTTCCTGTGCCTTCTTGCAGGTGCAAGCCTCTGCTTTCTGCTCCTGCTCTGGTCACATCCTGTTATTGTACTTCCCTGTCATGAGGATACTAATTCCCTTGGAACCATAAGCTCTAATAAACTCTTCCTTTTATAAGTTCCCTTGGTCACATTGTTTTATCACAGCAGCAGAAAAGCAATTAAGAAAATATGATTATGAGTTAGAAACTTCATTTGGACTGAAGAGAAGGATAAATATGCCCAAGAGATACCAATATGATAAATAAAATATTTAAGAACACTTAATCAAAGAAGTGAAGAGGAAATCACAAAATTAACAGAATGAGAATTAGTAAATAGCTTTTACTAATAAATCTGAATATTAAGGGTCTAAATTGCTCAACAAAAACTTGTAGATTGTATAAGAAAACTGCATTGTTCTTTGTGTTCCATTCAAGAAGCATCCCCATCTTTGATAGGAACCACTCTAGGTAAAAAGATGGAAAAGCTATTCCAAATATATTGTACCATGAAACAAACAGGTGTTCCTATTCTAGTATCTGAAAAAAACAGATTTTGAACTAAAATTGGTCAGAAGAAATAAAGGTCAATTCAAAGTCATTAAGGATCAATCCATCAAGAGGATATTACAATTCTAAATATATATACACCTAACACAGGAACACCTAATTTCATAAAACAAATACTACTAGATGTAAAGCCATGAATTAACCCTAACACAGAGATAGTGGGTAACTTCAAAACCCAGTTTTCACCAATAGGCAAGTCACTGTGACAAAACTAAAATGAGAAAATTGGAATTAAATGGCAGTATAAACCAAATGGGCCTAACAGATATTTAAAGAATAGTTCAACTAAATAGCAAATAATATATCACCCTATGAAATTTCTTCAGATTGATTAAATATTAAACACAAAACAAGTTAAAACAGATAAAGGAAAATTGAAAAAAATCATATGAAGATACTTTAAAAATCTATATTTAACTAAATTAGAAAAACTAAAAGGTAATAAGAAATTTGTATATATATATGACATATCAAATGAAACAATTTAAACAGTTTTAATCATCAATCAGATTGAAGGTAATAATAAAAATATCCCCTAAGTAAAAGAATTCTAAATCCATACATATTTTATGACTTTACCAGAATTTCAATTAAGATTTTTTGGGGTGGGTACGGTGAACATTATTGATGGTATTCAAGAGAGTAGGACTCCCTAAGCCCCTCCTCTTCTTCTGGGGGGTCTAGGAAACTGTGAAGGGAGATACTCAGTGTGTTGGGAATTGAGTTGGTGCAGGGATCATCCAGCCCAGGGCCTCTCTCCTCCTATTGCTGGGGTGAGTGGTTCAGGGTTTCTTACTCCTTGAAGGCCATGTGGACCATGAGGTCCATCACCCTGTTGCTGTAGCTATATTAGTTGTCCTACCAGGAAATGAGCTTGAAAAAGTGGTTGTTGATGGCAATGCCAGCCCCAGCATCAAAAGTGGAAGAGTGGGTATCACTGCTAAAGTTTCAGGAAATGACCTGGTCCTCAGTACAGACCAGGCTACCCTTTAGGGGCCCCTTAATGCCTGCTTCACCACCTTCTTGATGTCATCATATTCAGCAGCTTTCTCCAGGTGGCAGGTCAGATCTATGACAGACACATTGGAGTTAGGAACACAGAAGGCCATGCCAGTGAGTTTACTGTTCAGTTCTGGGATGGCCTTTCCCACAGCCTTGGCAGCCCGAGTGGATGCAGTGATGATGTTCTGGGAAGCCCCACATCCATCATGCCACAGTTTCCCAGAGGGACTGTCCACGATCTTCTGGGTAGTTGTGATGGCATGAACTGTGGTCATGAGTCTCTCAATGACTCCAAAGTTGTCATGGATGACCTTGGCCAGGAGGACTAAGAAGTTAATGGTGCAGGAGGTGTTGCTGACAATCTTGAGGAAGCTGTCATGTTTCTCATGGTTCACACCCATCACAAACATGGGGGCATCAGCATAAGGGGCACAGATGATGACCCTTTTGACTCCATCCTTCAAGTGGGCCTGGTCTTCACCATGGTAGTGAAGACCTCGGTAGACTCCATAACATACTCGGCACCAGCATCACCCCATTTGATGATAGCAAGATCTTGCTCCTGGAAGATGGAGATGGCCTTCCCATTGATGACAAGTTTCCCATTCTCAGGCTTGACTGTACCGTTGGTCTTTCCATGGGTGGAATCATACTGGAACATGTAGACTGTGTAGCTGAGGTCAATGAAGGGGTCATCGATGGCAACAATATCCACTTTGCTAGAGTTGAAAGCAGCCCTGGTGACCAGGTGCCCGATATGGCCAGATCCATTCATTCTGTCCTTCACCATCATGCCTCAGGGACAAGACTGGTACTGCATGAGAAGATGGGGCTGTCTCTAGAACAGAGTGCAGCAGAGAGCCCTGAATTTCAAATTAAAATTAACACCAATGATACTCAAATTGTTCCATAAAAAGAAATATGGAAAAAGCTTCCAAACAAAAAATATGACTCCAATATTACTCTAATACCCAAACCAGATAAAGACACAATAAAAAAGAAAACAGACTGCTCTCCCTGATGAACACTGACATAAAAATTTGAATAACACTAGGATATTGAATTCAAAATCATACAAAACAGAGCATTCATCATGATCAAGTTGGCTTCAGTATGGAACTGAAAGCCTAGTTATAAATAGGTAAATTAGTAAGTGTAATTCAGCGTATAAATGCCCTCAAAGACAGAAAGCACATAACCTTCTAAATAGACACAGAAATCAGAGGATTAACTAATGGGGTTTCCGTAAGACTTCTTCATGAACTCTTAGTTTTGGTTAACTCACCCACTACTCCCTTCTCTTGCCCATTCCCATTTAATTATTTAACCTCCAGTATTTCCACTATTCTTTCATATCATACATTGTGTCTCTTCAGTTACATTTTAAAATATTTTATCAAGTTTGTGAGAATTTCAAAGAATATATTTTGATCATATCAGACATTCCTCCCGTATCTCCACCTGCAGGTTCCTACAGCCCCAGACTCCAGGTCCTCTACTACTGTTTTTTTAAGGCCTATCAAGTCTTATTTCTGTTCCTATAATCGCTTTGGTGTGGGTCTGTCACCTGGAGCTTTCCCAACCTATCCAGTCTTACAAGTTAAACAAAACTGATTCTCCCTCTCACAGCAGCTATCAATTGTCAATAGTTCCTCAGGCAGGGTTGGAGTTTCTTGCACACCTTTCCCTACCTGTCATAATGGGATTTTGTTGGACTTGGGCTTGCATAGGATTTGCACATACTGTCACAATTGCTGTGAGCTTCCATGAAGAACTACTTTGCTGTTTGCAAAGCACTGTTTCTTTGCATTCATTTGATACTTCTCAATTTTACAATCTTTCTATGGCTCTTCCACTATTATCCCTGAACTTAAGAGGAACGGGTATGTTATAGGTGTCCCATTTAGGGGTGAGCATTCTGTATAGTCTCTTATTCTTTGTACATTGATGAGTTGTGGATCTCTGTATTAATCACCAACTGCTGAAAATAATATCTTTGAGAGTTGGGAAATGCACTGATCTACAGATATAATAAGTCATTAGGAATTGGCTTGATAGCATGTCCATTAGCTGAATAGTAGTAGAAGCTTCTCTCCTATCATCTGTGACCTATCTAGCCAAAGATTCTCAGCCCTTATGACAGAGCTAGACATGAGCTTCATGTTAAGAAGTGGGCCTTAATCCAGTCAGAAAGAGGTTGGTTACTTCCTTAACATTCCTGCACCAGTGGCCATACCTTGCCAGGCCAGCAATTATTGTAACTTGCAGGGTTCACAGCTGGGCAAGTTTGATGATTCTTTTCCTGTTCCAGCAGTATGCGTTACATCTTCCAGGTATAAGAAAGCAGCTGATAGTGATGAATATTTAAAGTAATTACAAGCTTGATTTTTCCTTGTTTGTTCTCTGATCCATGTACTTAGGAGACCTCAGCAATGAGGTCTTACAGTCCATAGGGAAGAACCTACTATTATTCAGTTCTGTTGAATTCTGTTGAGAAGCCAAGAGCAATGGAAATAATCAATATTGTTTCAGATTCTATGAAACTCCCTAGTCAACAGCTCCAAAAGAGGGAGCCCATTACTGGAATGGACTGCTTATTAGCAAGCTTGTGATGTCTGGTAGAGGTATTTTCCTCTCATTATAAGACAACTTTGCTCAAATTCTGTTTATATTGTATATGCATATAAATTAAGGAGCTTCTATAGTATTAGGTTTCCATATGTGTTCTTAAAAAGGCCTTTGATGTTAGTTATCCCACCCTAAATTTCCTCCTCTGTCAGTCCCTCCCATTCTTCCCCCCATTTAGCTCTTCCTATTCCACCATTCTCTTTCCCCTTAATATGTATGTCTCCTACCAAGAAACCCCCTCACCCAACGAACCCTTAGTAGTTTCCTGACCTCATGATTTTCCAAATGAAACACACTTATCTAATGCTTTAAAGCTATTATACATATCCACTACTAGGTATCCACTTATGAGGGAGAACATGGGTTGTTTGTCTTTCCAGGTCTCAGTTACCTCACTCAGTATGTTTACAGTTCATCATTTAACTGAAATTTTCATAATTTCATTTTTATTAATTGGTTAATAGTATGTCCATTAGCTGATTAATAGTAGTAGGTTCTTCCCATGGACCATGACTTATCTGGTCAAAGGTTCTTGGCCCTGATTACAGTGCTAGGCATTTGTTTTAACTTAAGAAGTAGGACTTAAATCCATTCAGAAAGTGATTGTTTACCCATTTAACATTCATGCTACTCTTGCACCAATGGTCATATCTTGCCAGGCCAGTTGTGATTATAACTTGCAGCATTCACAGCTGGGTAAGGTTGATAATTCTTTTTCTCTCCTGTAGTATGCATTATACCTTTCAGATATATGTAAACTGGCCAGTAATGATGAATACTGGTGTGCATTACCAGCTTGATTTCTCATTGTTTGTTCTATGATTTATGTATCTAGGCCTTCAGCAATAAAGTCTTAAAAATTATTTCTTCTTCTGTAAACTTTTTGTTGATGTTTTGTATATTTCATGCAGAACATCTTAACCAGTCTTAATAATATTTATACCCCCTTCCCCACTGGAACCCTCCCATAGTTCTCTACCCCACTGGAATTCATGCATTCTGCCATTTGTTTTAAGGACTATCATGTCAAGTTGGTGTATCCAGACATCCTTCAGTGAAAGTTAGCAATAAAGTCTTACAGTCAAATTCTGTTGGAAATCAAAGATCAATGGCAATAGTCAATATTGTTTCAGGTTTTATAGGACCCCCTGGTCAACAGCTAGAAAAGGAGTCTAATTTTGGAATTGGGCTTTTTGTTGGCTAGCTTGTGTTATATGGTAGAGTTAGTTTTTATCCATTATAGGATAACTTATTTCAAATTCTGTTTATATTGTATATGCATGTAAATTAAGAAGTTTGCACAGTATTAGGTTTCTATAAGTCTTTTTAAAAAGGCCTTTAGTGTTAGTCATCGCTCCATCAATTTCCTCTTCTGCCCTGCCCTCCCATTCCTCATCCTATTTAACCCTTCCTATTCCATTTTTCTCATTTCCTCTTTCTACAATTGCATTCTGTTTTACCAAGAAGTCCCCTCCAAAAATAGACCCTTAGTCATTTTCTGACCTCTAGATTTTCCAAATGAAACACACATATCTAAAGTTTTAAAGCTACAAGGTATCCACTTATGAGAGACAACAGGAGACATTTTTCTTTCCAAGTCTGGGATACCTCATTAAGAATGGTTGTTTCTAGTTTCATCATTTAATGAAAAACTTCACAGTTTCATTTTTATTTACAACTAAATAATATTCCAATTTGTAAATGCACCATACTCTCATTATCCATCTGTCTGACAATGGACATCTAGAATGCTTCCCTTTCATGACTATTATGAATTGAACAGGCATGAACAAAGGTAAAGTTCTATTTCTGTAGTAAGATACAGAATCCTTTGGCTATATGCCCAAGAGTGGTTTATCTGGGTCATGTGGTAGATCTATTTCTTGCCTTTTGAGAAATCTCCACACTGATTTGGATAGTAACTGCACCAGTTTGAACTCCCATCAGCAGTGAATAGGTGCTATCTACTCTTGAGCTTTTGTCATTGTTTTTTTATAACTTAGCCATTCTTACTGGGCTAAAATGAAATCTAAAATTAGTCTCAATTTGCATTTATCTGATGGCTAAAGATGTTGAGCATTTAAAAAATATTTTTCAGCCATTTATGTTTCATCTTTTGAGATCTCTCTAGTTGTTTGCTCCAATTTTTAATTGGGTTGTTTTTAATGTTTAGCTTATTCCTTTGTAAATAATAGATACCTCTGTTGGGGTATAATTGGTAAAGAGTTTTTCTCATTCTATAGGTTGGCCCTTTCACTTGAATTATGGTATCCTTTCCTGCACAGAAAGTGTTAGGCACATGAGGTCTGAGTTCTCAATTGTTTGTTTTAATTCACATGCTATCTTATGTGGTATTCAAAAAGCCCTTTCCTGTGCCTGTAAGTCACAGTGTATTCCCTACTTCCTCTTCTATCAAATTATGGGTATTAGGTCTTATGATGAAGTCCTGGATTCATTTGGAGACCAGTTGTGTGCAGATTTAGAGATAAGAATCTAGTTTATTCTTCTATATGTAGCTACCCAGTTTGACTAGCACAATTTGTTGAAAAAATTGCCTTTTTTTCCAATGTGTAAAAAAAAAAATCACATGGTTATAAAAGGGTGAACTGAAATCTGGATCATCAATTCTGTTCCATTGATCATATTACTACAGCTCTGTACTATACTTTTAAACCACGGTTGATGCTCTAGCTCTTCTACTATCATGTTGTTTTGGGTATCCTGTCTTTTGTGTGTTTTCATACAAAATTTGATACTATGTTTTCAAGTTCTGTGAAAAATTGTGTTGGATGTTTGATGGGATTACATTAAATCGATAGATTGTTTTTAATATGATATGTCCATTTTCATAATAATATTCATATCAAGCCATGAGAAAATGAGGTCATTACATCTTCTGGTATCATCTTCAATTTATTTAACATCTTAAAATACTATTATAATGTTATTGTTAAAGTCTTTCATTTCCTTGTTTTGATTTATTTCAAGATCTTTGATTTTTGAGGTTATTGTGAATGGGAATTTTCCCTGGATTTTTTTCTCAGTGTATCTGCTGTTGGTGTAAAGGAAGGCTATTTATTTTTGTGTTAATTTTGTATCCTGCTACTTTGCTGAATGTGGTCATTGGCTCTAGAAGTTTTCTGGTGGAGTATTTGAGATATTTTATGTATCAAATCTGCAGAAGGGATACTTTGACTTTCTAAAAATTTGTACTGTGCTTTTGTACATTTCATATGACAGTTCTTAATCAAATTTAGACACCCTCCCCATTCCACGTCCCTCAAACCCCCACTGGGCTTCATAATTCTACTATAAGTCCTTTCCATACTCAAGCATTTCTTCCTAAATGTCCTTCACTGCAAATTCATTCACTGGAGACTAGTTAACCTATCTAGAGATAATTGGTAAGGCATAATCTCCCTCACCCAGTAATAATCAGTCTCTAACAGTTCCCATTCTAGGGCCAGTCCACCACCCATTTCTCTTGCTCCCTCTGGGCCCTTTTCTGACTGAGTTGGCACGGGTCCTGTGCTTGATGTCACCATTGTCACAAGTTCACATGTGCAATATTCCAGTGGACTGAAAGCCTCTGCTTCCCTGTGTTCATGAGCCAGCTCTGGCTCTTACATTCTTATGCCCCCTCTTTTGCAATGGGGCCTGAGCCATGCATGGGTGAGATTTAATATAGGATTTATTTTCCAGGGATACACACTCTTCAGTCTCCTATTCTTTAAAACTTAACCAGTTGTGGCCTTCTGTGTGCATCACACTCTGTTGTGTAAGGAAGCTTCACTGGTGAGAGTTGAGGGATGCACTAGTTTCCTCTTTACCCCTCATTCCACTGTTTCCTAAGCCTTACGTGTAGAGGTTCAATTGTAGATGTGTCCCCTAGGACTGGGCTTCTCTCAGATGCATATTCTGTGTGTATGACCACTTGTGGAATTATGCAGTAGTCTTTGTTGCAAAAAGAATTTTCTTTGATGAGTGGTATACAGTATACTTGTCTGTAAATATAAGGATCCATATTTATGGTATGGTAAGAAATTTCATCTAGGATGTGGCAAGAAATTTCATTTGGACTTAAAGCCCTCTCAATGGGAGTGAGCTCACGTGGTGGCACTATAAATACAGTCAAATACACATGACTGGAGAAAGTATAGATCCTACAGAAAACCCTATCTCTGTCACATCTTTTGATTTTTCTATTCAAGTTGTATTGTTTTATCTCCTTTTCTTGTGCTATTGCTCTAGATAAACTTCAAGCACTATATTGCACAGGAATCCAGACAGAACATATCATTTGATCATTTAAAAATATTTCAGTAGTAGAGTGTAGACTCTTTTGGGTATATCCACAAGAGTGTTGTGGCTGAATCTTATGATAGATCAATTTCGAGCTTTTTGAGGAACTGCCACATTGATTTCCACAGTGGTTGCACCAATTTGCACTGTCACCAGCAGTGAATAAGAGTTCCCCTTTCTCAATATCCTTAGAACTTGTCATTGTTTGGTTTTTTGAATCTTAACAATTCTGAGAGGGTAAAATGAAATCTCAAAGTAGTTTCAATCTGCATTTCCCTATTTGTTAAAAATGTTGAAAAATTAAAATGGATTTTTCAGGCATTTAAGTTTCATCTTTAGAGAACTCCCTATTAAGCTCCTTGACCCACTTTATAATTATGTTGTTTATATTTTGATGTTTACTTATTTAAAGTTCTTTGTATATTCTAGATACTAAGCCTCTTTCACAGATGTACTAGTAAACATTTTTTCCATTCTATGGATTGCCTCTTTCTTCAAATGATAGTGTCCTTTGATGTACAGAAGCTGTTTCATTTCATGTGGTCCCACTATTGGTTTTTAGACTTTATGACTGTGCTATAAGAGTTCTGTTCAGAAAGTCCTTTCTATGCCTGTAAGTTCCAGTGTAGCTCTTACCTTCTCTTCTTTGTGATTGAAGGTAACAGGCCAGATATTGAGGTCTGTGGTGATCTGTGTAGAGTTGAGTTTTGTGCATAGTGAGAAATAGGAATCTAATTTTATTCTTCTATACACTGTTATCCAGTTTGACCTGTACCATTTATTGAACATGTTGTCTTTATTCCAGTGTGTAATTTTGAATCCTTTGTCAAAAATCACATGTCTGTAAATGTGTGGTTTTAAATCTGGGTACTCAATTCTATTCCACTAATAAATTGTTCATTTTTATTCCAGTGCCATATTGTTTTTATTACTATAGTTCTATAGTATAATTTGAGATCAAGGATGGTAATACCCCAGCAGTTATTTTATATTTCAGGATTATTTTGTGTATACTGTTTTTGGGGGTTTACACATGAAATTTGAGATTATGTTTACAATTTATGTGAAGAATTGTCCTGGAATTTTAATGGCTATGACACTTATTTTGTTGGTTACTTTTGTTAGGGTGGACATTTTCACAATATTAGCCATGCTAATCCGTGAGCTTGGGAGATCTTTCTATCTTTTGGTGTCTTCTTCAACTTCTTCAGTGTCTTAAAGGTTTTATTATATAAGTCCTTCACACCCGTGGTTAGAATCATACCAAGATGTTTTATGGATTTTGGGGCTCTCGTGAATAGAATTATTCCCCAGATTCATACTTAAGACACAGGATTTGGAGCAATGAAGATGTAACTGACCTGGAAGCCACATCTTCTGAAGGCTAGCTCTCATAACTTTGGAGTGCATTATGCAAGCTGATAAGAGAGAATATGAATCAGTGGTGCAACCCCAGCTTCAAGGCCTAATAACCAATCAGTGATTGCCATAGCAAATGACATAAGTGTGGTAGTGGTAGTTTTATCTTGGGGGTAACTAACAGCTATGTAAATGGAATTAAAACCTACTCAATGGGAGGAAACTAATGTGTGGTAATGTAAACCTAGCCAAATACACATAGCTGGAGAGGCATATTGCCTTTATTACATGGAGATATGTCCTGTGCATGCTTAGGTTCTCTCTGAATTTTATCGTGAATGGATGTTCGATTTTGTCAAAGGCCTCTTCTGCAGCTCATGTGCTCATGATGCTCATGTGGCTTCTGTCCTTGAGTCTGTTTATGTGGTGGATTACATTTATGGATTTACAAGTGTTGAAACATCCTGGAATCCTGGTATGAAGCCAATTTGATCATGGTATATAATATTTTTGATGTGGTCTTGCTTTTGGTTTGTAATTTGTTAATAATTTTTGAATCTGTTTATTGGAGAGATTGGTGTATAATTTTTTTGGTGGATCTTTACCTGGTTTTGATGTTAGATTAATATTGGCTTCACAGAAAGAATTTGTTACTAGTCCCTCATTTTATGTTTTATGGGACAATTTGAGGAATGTTGGTCTTAGTTCTTTTTGAAGGTTTGGTTCATTTCGGTACTGTATCTGTCTTGTTCTGGGCTCCTTTTATTTGGGAGATTTTTAAATAATTCTTTCTATACCATTGGTTATTATGGGTCTATTTAAATTGTTCATTTCATTTTGGTCTAATTTTGGTAAGCAATACATATCTAGAAATTTATCTATTTATTTTAGATGTTGTTGGTTAATTGAATATATATATTTCTAAAGCATGTCCATATGGTTTTCTGAATTTCTTCTGGGTCTCTTGTAATGTTTTCTTTTTCATTTCTGAGCCTGTTAATGTGAATCTTTTCTCTCTTTTGTTGATTTCCTAAAGGATTTCCAATATTATTAGTATTTTCACAGAATCAACTTTTCAATTTATAGATTCTTTGTATTTTTCTCTTAGTTTCCTTTTCATTAATTTCAGCATTGATACTATTTATCTTTTCCCATCTCCTCTTATTAGGTGCTGTTTGTTCTTGGTTTTCCAAAGCTTTCAAGTGCAATATTAATTTATTTATATGAGATATTTCTAATTTTCTGGTGTGGGCATTTAATGCTGAGAACTTTCTTCTTAGGACTGCCACATTTTGCTCCTACTGTTTTGCTATGTTGTATCTTCATTTTCATTCAATTCTAAAAAATTTTTAATTTTTTTCTTAATTTCACCCATGACCCAGTTTTTATTAATGTGTTGTTTAACTTAAATGACTTTGTGTACTTTTCCTAGTTTTATTGCTGTTCATATCTAGCTTTGTTCTTTGTCACTGGATAGAATACAAGATAATATTTTAATTTTCATAAAGACTTAGTGTCCTTATATGTCATCAAATTTGGAGAAATTTACATGGGCTGTTGAGAACAATGTGTATTCTTTGGTTTTTGGGTCAAATGTTATATAGCTTTCTATAAAGTCCATTTGATTTATGGTGTCATTTAATTACAGGCTTTCTATGTTCTTGTGAGCTTAGGTGTAGGGATTGCACTATAGATGTGCCACTGAAGATTGGGAAATTCAGAGACAATGTCTGTGTGTGACCAGTTGTGGAACTCTGTAATAGTGCCCATCTGTTGCAAAAGAAGCTTCTTTGATGAGTGGTGACTGTATTTTGCATATAGTAAGCAATTACATTTTTTCTAAGGATTTGACAGCCTTGGGGTTTTCTCTACAATCTAAGACCTCTCTAGCCATGTGCATTTGGCTATGTTTACAGTACCACATGTGAGTTTCCTCCCATTGAGTAGGTTTTAAGTCCAATTAGGAGGCTGTTGATTACCTCCAAGATAAAAATACCACTACTGCATCCATATCATTTGCTATGCCAGTCATTGATTAGTAATTAAGCCTTGAAGCCGAGGTTTCACCATTGATTGATAGTCTCCATTACCAGCTTGCATAGTGCTCTCCAAAGCTATGAGAGCTAGCCTTCATAGGAGATGGCTTCCAGGACAGTTCCAGCTCCATTTATCCAAATCATGTGTCCAAAGGATGGCCTGTCTTCAGCAATAGGGTCTTACCTTGAAGTTCTGGGGGACAGTTAAGAGTTGTGACAATGGCCTGCATAATTTTGGGAGACTCCTGGACTACCCTGGCCAATAACTAGACTGGAGGTTTCTCATGTTTAACACTGGTTCTTGTTATATAGCCTTCAATTATACACAAGAACTCATGTGGAGATATTTTACGTATAATTTGTCAATAGGTGTTTTGATTAATATGATGTCCTCTGTTTTTTTTCACACTTCCGAGACATTTTTTATTTCCTCTCTCTTCATTTCTAATCCTCCCTTCATGCCTTCCCTCTTAAAAGTGTCCCCATTTTCTCCAGTTCTTCCTTGATAATACCAGTACCTTATGTTCCCACCTCTCTTGAGCTTTTTTCCCCTTTATCCCCATAGTTCCTTTTGTTAACCAGCCCACCCTCTTGTTTAAATACTTCCATTTTACCCATTTCTACCTTAGTAACACCTATCTTCTCCTATTTTTATCTCTCAGGTTTGTTCTTTTCCTTTACCTCCCTGGTTCCACAAATGAGGGACAATGTATGTCCTTTTTTTTTTTTTTCTGAGTCTGTGTTATATCACTTAGTGTAACAGGTTTGGTTTCTTCCATACCTTAGTTATCATGAAAAAAGCAGCAACAAACATGGTTGTACAAGTATCTCTGAAATAGAATGAGTCCTTTGGGTATATGCCAAGGAGTGGTATAACTGAGTCAAATGGCAGGTTCATTTTTACTTTTTATGAGTTCTCTGCAATACTTTCCATAGGCATTGAACGAATTTGCAAACCTACCAGCAGTAAATGAATGTTCCCCTTTTCCCACATCCTTAAACACAGGAATGGAATATGCAGGGGATGTGACTCCATGAAAAGATCAAATTTACATATTATAGGTATAGAGGAAGGAGAAGAAACATAGCTTAATGGTATTAACCAGATCATCAACAGGATTGTAGAAGAAAATTCCCCCAAATTAAGGAAATATATGCCCATACAAATACAAAAATCACATAGAACACCAAGTAGACAGGACCAGAAAAGAATCTCCCCAACACATATCACAGTAAAAACACTCAATGTACAGAACAAAGAGAGAATACTGAAAGCTGCAAAAGAAAAAAAAATGTCATGTGCATAGGAAAACCCATTAGAATTACAGCTGAATTTTCATTGCAAACTGTGAAAGCCAGAAGAAATTGCACCAAAGTATTTCCAATTCTAAATGGCCATAGATGCCAACCCAGAATACTTTAACCAGAAAAAATGTCTATTATAGCTGAAGGAGAAAGAAAAATCTCCCATGACATAAATAGCTCTTTAGAGAATACTTGAAGTAGGACAAATAACTGAAGAAAGGAACAACCATACCCAAAGGGCAACAGAAAGATATTCAATGAAGGTAATTGTGGAAACACAAAGTTAGACCAAGAACATAAATAGAAATTAAGTTATAGCAACAAATGCACATCTTTCAATAACTTTAAATTTGGCTCCCCGGTCAAAAGACACAGGCTATTGAATATATTAAGAAAAAAAAATACCTCTTTTTGTTGTCCGGAAGAAACCCGTCTTGCCTTCAAGGACAGTTACTACCTTAAGGTGAGAAGATGAAAAAAAATTCTGAAAGAATGGCACTAAGAAAAAAGCAGGGCTTGAAGTCCTTATATCCAACAAAATAGACTTCAAACTAAAACTAATCTGAAGAGATAAAGAGGATCACTTTATTCTGATCAAAGGAACAATTGACCAAAAAGATATTACAATCATGAACATATATGGACCAAACTTTGGTACACCCAGTTTCATAAAAATATTACAACAGGACTTCAAGACACAGATTAAGCCAAACAGTAATATTAGGGAACTTCAATACCAGACTCTCTTCATTAGACAGGTCAAACAGACAAAGAATAAACACAGATACATCATCAAATACCATACATCAAATAGATTAACAGACGTCTACCGAATATTTCACCCAAGCACCAAAGAATTCACTTAGTATTCAGCACCTCATGCAACTATTTCTAATATTGATCACAAATTGGTTTACAAAACAAACCTCAATAAATAGAAAAAATTGAAATAATTCTATCAGGCTACAATGCAATAGAGCTTAAAATCAATACTGTAAGAACCCTAGTAACTACACAAACTCATGGAGATTAAGCAACACACTCATAAATGATGAATAGGTCAAAGAAGAAATTAAGAAAGAAATAAAAGTATTCTTGTAATTAAATGATAAGGATAACACAAACACCTCAAAACTTGTGGGATACTTTAAAATAGTCCTAATAGGGAAGATTATAGCAGTAAGTCCATACATTAAAAATAAATCAGAAAGAGCAAAAATAAGTTGCTTAATATTGCAACTCAAGACTCTGGAAAGGCAACAATAGTGGAAGCTAAACCCAACAGATAAGAAGAGATAAGAAAAAGAGCAGAAATTAATGAAATTTAAAAAAAGAAAATGGTACAAAGAGTCAATGAATCTAAGAGCTGGTTCTTTGAAAGGACAAGAAAGGTAGACAGAGCCTTATCACAGTTAAAAATAAAAAAAAAGAAAGAGCAACTTCAAATCAAGGAAATCAGAGATGAAAGGGGAAACATCACAGCAGACAACAAAAAGATTCAGAACATTATAAGGGAAAACTTTGAAAATTTATAATCTGCTAATTTGAAAACCTAAGAAAAATGGGTATCTAAGATCATGGGAATAACCAAAGCTAAATCAAGAGGAAATAAACAGCTTAAGCAGAACCAGAACACATAAAGAATTTGAAACAGTAATACATAAACTCCAGACTAAATAAAGCCCAGACCCATCTGAATTTACAGCAGAATTCTCTCAGACATTTAAATAACTTCTACAACCACTACTACTCAAATTATTTGAAAAGTTGCAGAGGGATAACTCCCAAAATCCTTCTATTAAGCCAGCATCACTCCAATACACAAACCAGGTAAAGATATAACCAAAAAAGAAAAATATAGACCCATATCCTTAATGAACATAGATACAAAAACTCTCAACAAAATATTTACAAACAAGATACACACATCAAAAAGGTCATCCACCTTGATCAAGTTGGATTTATTCCAGAGATGATGACATGTTTCAACATATGTACGTCAATACAGGTCATAAATCATATAAATGAACTCAAAGACAGAAATCACATGATCATTTCAATAGATGCAGAAAAGTCCTTTGACAAAATTCAACATGCGTTCATGCCAAAAGTCCCTGAGGGAATTGGGGTGGAGGGAACATATCTAAACATAATTAAATTCTATACAACAAATGCACAGCCAACATCATTTTAAAGGGAGAAAACCTGAAAGCAGTGCTATTAAAATGAGGAACAAGACACGATTGTGTACTATCTCCACTCCTTTTTAATATAGTGTTTGAAACTCTTGCTTGAGCAATAAGATAAGGAAATTAATTGGAAAATAAGAGGTCTAATTATCCCTTTATGCAAATGATATTATATTATACCTAAGACATCCCAGAAATTCCACCAGAAAACTCCAAGAAATAACACCTGCAGTAAAGAGTCAGGTTACAAAATTAATTTATAATAGGTAGCTTTTCTATATACCAATAACAACCAGTTGGAGGAGTACATGGAAACCCTCCCAATCACAACAGCCTCAAAAACTATCTTGGAATAAACCTGATCAAAGACATTGAAGATCTCTACAATGAACATTTTAAATCAGTAAGGAAAATACCAGAAAATTGAAAACCTCCCATGGTTATGGGTTAGAGGATTAATACTGTGACAATGTTCATCCTACCAAATGTAATATATACATTCAATACAATCCTAATCAAAATCTCCATGAAATTCTTCACATAATTAGAAAAAAAATCCTAAAATTTATATGGAAAGACAAAAGACCCCAGGTAGCCTAATCAACCATGAGCAGAAAGAGCAATGCTGGGGAGTTACTATACTAGATCTTAAAGTATATTCAGAGCTATAGTCATAAAAACAGCATGATACTGGCACAGAAATAGACACATAGATCAATGGAACATAACTGAAGACTTCTGACCATAAGTACATGTGATTTCAGCCACTTGATATTTGACAAAGTAACCAAGAACACACATTGGAAGAAAGACAGCATTTTAAACAAGTGGTTTTGGAAAAACTGGATCTGTCTGTAGTAGAGTGAAATTAGACAATTATCTTTCACCTTCCACAAAAGTCAACTTCAAATGGCTCAAAGACCTCAATGTGAAACCTGAACCTCTGAAACTGTTAGAGGAAAACATTGACAGTAACCTATAATAGAACTATATATAGATATAGAAAAGAACTTTCTAAATTGTACATCAGTTACTGAGGAATTAAGGTCAATAATTAATAAATGGTACCTACTTAAAAAGCTTCTGCACAGCAAAAGGAAGAGTCATAGAACTGAAGGTAAAACACAGAATGGAAGAAAATTTTCAGGAGAAACACCTCTGACAGAGTTTTAATATCCAGAATATATAAAGAACTCCAAAAACAAAGAATCAAGAAAACAAATGACCCAATTAAAAGATGGGCTAAGGAGCTGAACAGAGAGTTCTCAAGAGAAGGAATAAAAATGGCAAAGAAACATCATAAAAAGTATCCAATATTATTCATAATTAGGGAAATGTAAATTAAAAGTACTTTAAGATTTCATTTTACTCCAATCAAACTGGCTAAGATCAAGATAACAAGATGATATTGTCATTCTCATAAGTTTATGGAGACTTGTGTCCTAATATGTCATCAGTTTTGGAGAATGTTACATGGCTGCTAAGAACAATTTTACCTTTGGTGCTTGGGTCAAATATTCTGTAGACATCTATAAAGTCCATTTGATTAGTGGTGTAATTTAACTGCATGGCTTTTATGCTTAGTTTTTGTCTCATTGACTGATTTGTGACATCAGGGTACTGAAGTCACCCAGTAGCACTATGTTGGAGTCAGTGATAGGTTTTAGAGCTAATAAAGCTTCTTTTATGAGATCGAATACTCCTGGGACATATATGTTTATTATTGTAATATCTACTTGGTGGATTTTTACTTTAATGAGTTTGAAGTGACATTCCTTGTCTGACTAATTTAATTTGAAGTCTATTTTGTCAGTTACAAGAATAGCTACACCTGTTTCTTATTTCTGTTTTTTTTTGAAATATCTTTTTCCATGCTTTTACGCCAAGGTCCCCAAGGTGGTGCCAATCACTGTGTTGTTTATACATATTTCTTGGAGCCAGAAAATTGATGCTAGCTGTTTTCTAATTATTGAGGGTTATTATTAACCAATGTTTATTAATTCCTGTTATGTTGGTGTTGTGGTGGTTTTCTTAGATTACTTTTGGTTGACACTTCTGGATTATTTATCCTTTGTGTTCTCTTGAGGGTGTTTAATCTTCTTTTCAAACTAAAGTATTACACTGAGTATTCTTTGTACAGATGTTTTTCAGTGGATGTAAGTTCTTTAAATAAGTTTTCATCACTGAGAGGTTTTCTTTTTCCTTCAACTACTACCAAAAGTTTTGCTAGGTATGATACTCTGGGCTCGAATCCCTGTTTTTTCATGACTTTTATGACATTGGTCCATGCCCCTCTAGCTTTCCTAGTCTCCTTTGAAAAGTCAGCTGTTATTCTGATATACCTCCCTTTTTATGTGACGATATTTCTCATCGTGTGTGTGTGTGTGTGTATGTGATATATATAATGTTCTGAATGTTTAGTGTTTTAAATTTTATATGTGTGTAGTTTCTATTCTGGCCCTGTTACTTGGTGTAATATATGTTTCTTGTACCTTAAAAGGTGTCTCTTTTCCTAGATTGGGAAATTTTCTTCTATGAAAATTTCTATGGGATTATATGGGGGCATGGATGAGGGTAGGGGTCCAAATTCGATTAAGAACTCTTGTTGAAATACACAAAAGCTCAAAAAATATTTTCTGTGCCTTTGACCTGGGGTCCCTGTCTTTCTATGCCTTTGATCTGTAGGTTTGGTCTTAGTGTCTCAGGTGTCTTGGGGAGTCTGTTCTTGGGTTATTTAGATTTTACGCATTCTTTGATTAAGCTATGCAGTTCCCAAAGCTTGTCTTTAAGACCTGATAGTCTCTGTTCCATTTCCTCCATTTCCTTTTTGCTGTCTTCAAAGCTTTTTTTTTTTTCTTGAGTTCCTGAGATTTTGCTTACAAGTTTTATTTCATTTTTTTTGCCTTTTTTTGAATTGTAGTTATTTCATTCAACTGTTTATGTTTTGACAGTCTTCATTCAGGCTTTTATTCATATCCTCTTTGAGCTCCTAGAACATATTTATAATTGCTGTTTTGAAAACATTTTTCACATGAATTCACTAGGTTCTCATTCTCAGGAAAAGTTGTAATGGGGTTTTTAATTTCTATCTCAACAATATTATCTCTGTTATTCATATTGTTTCTCTCTTTGTTTTTTGATAATAGACATCTGGGATTGTGGGGTCATGTTTCTTAGTATGGATAAGTGATATCTTCCTTACTCATTGAATGGGCATTAAATATTTTTGATTTTTTTTATATCTTATTTGTTGTTTTGGAAAAGTTGTAATGGGGTTGTTAATTTCTATCTCAACAATATTATCTCTGTTATTCATATTGTTTCTCTCTTTGTTTTTTGATAATAGACATCTGGGATTGTGGGGTCATGTTTCTTAGTATGGATAAGTGATATCTTCCTTACTCATTGAATGGGCATTAAATATTTTTGATTTTTTTTATATCTTATTTGTTGTTTTCCCAGTGTGTCAGGTTATGGCTCAGCTCAGTAGTACTTGGTGCTCAGTTTGGGGACCACTTTATGTTGATTTGTAAATGGGGAGAATGACGTAATCTCAGTTTAACTAGAAATAGGTGCAACTTTGAGTTGAGATACTCAGGTTCACCCCATAAGGTCATAGATCAGCTGAGTGGGATACAGGCTGCTCAGTGAACAGGTTGATGGAGAAGTTGAGTGCTTGAAGGTCTAGGTCACATGGAGCTCAGATATTGTAGCACTAGGTGGTCTCAGGGATGGACTGAGTACTGCAAGTCTTGGTCAGTGAAGGATCCCAGAGGTCCATGTTGGACTGAGAGCTGAGATAGCACAAAGTGACTATCCTGCCTGGAGGAGCATGCTGGTCCAAGATGGGATAGGGTCCCTGTGACACAGGAAGAATTAAAATGGTGGAATGATCCTGAATAACAAGAATTGGCTGAGAGCTAAGATAGTAGAGTTCTTTACTCTGCCAAGACTGAAGGGGCACACAGATCCAGGATAGGATAGCCCCTATTTTTTCTGTCTAGTTTTATTTTGAGGCCTATTTTGTCAGATAGTAGAAGAGCTATGCCTGCTGCTTATGTTTCAAATCCAGTTGTTTAGAATAGCTTTAACTGTTTTTTTCACCTAAGGCAATGTCAGTTGTTCATGTTGAAGTGTGGTTCTTGGAGTCACAGAAAGATATATACTGTTCTCTATTTCAATCAGTTGATCTGTGTCTTTTTTTGGGAAACTGAGACTGTTGATATTGAGGGTTATTATTGGCCATTTTTTTAATACCTGTCATTTTGCTATAGTGGTGGTGTTTTTGCCTCTTTTGGTCAATTCTTCTGGAATTTGTTTATTTTTGTTATTTGTGTGGGCTTTATCCTCTTCAAATTGAAGTATTCCTTGCAGCTTTTAATGTCCTTCCTTAGTTCTGTACATTTTAATGTTTTCATTATTATGTGACATGTAGAATTATTTTTTTTGCATCACCTTTTTGGTGTACTGTGTGCCTCTTGCACTTTGATAAGGCATTTCATTTCTTAGATTTGGGAAATTTCTTCTATAATTTTGTTGAAAATATTTTCTATGCCTTGGATATAAGCATCTTCTATATTTATGATTCATAGGTGTGTTCTTTTTATACTATCCCCAAATTGCTTCATATTTTGTTCCTATTTAGTGTGTATGTGAGTGTGTGTATGAGTGTGTGTGTGTGTGTGTGTGTGTGTGTGTGTGTGTGCATGTTTTAGTTTAACACTTTCTTTCACTGAGCAATTCAATTCCTGTACCTTATCTTCAAGGACTGATATTCTCTCTTCCACTTGCTCCATTCTTTTGATGAGGAATTCCACTGAGGTTTTTATATTTTATTTTAGTAATTGAATTCTTCACTTAAAGTTTCATTTCACTTTGAGCTTTCTTCAGAAATTGTTCCTTTTTTTAATTCAACTTTCCTATTCTGGATTCTTTATTTCATTCAGCTGTTCGTATTTCTTAGGGTCTTTTTTCCAGAATGCATGCATGTCCTCTTTGAAGTCCTTGTACATATTTAGAAGAATTTTGAAATGATTGTCTTGTCACCAATTAGGTTTCTCTTCTCAGGTGACATTGCAGTGTGTACACTGTTTTTATAAGGAGAAATATTGTCTTCATTCTTCACATTTAAAAATTTTTTAGGATTGTACTTAGGCATCTGGAATTAGAATTTTGATTGGTGTTTCTTGGTACTGGTCTCATATTTGTTCAGCAGGTGTTTGGATTTTTGTTTGCTGCTACCAAAACTTTCCAGGGTATGGACCAGCTGAGTGATGTTTGCTGTTGACTTGGGAATGGGTTATGAGACGTTTTCTCCCCCAGCACATGGGGGTATGTGAACTTCTAGGCTCAGGAGCAAACATTCTGTAGAGTAGGTAGAGCCTCCCTACTCATCTCCAGAAGTCAGTGGAAGTTCCACACAATTCTATAGGTGTTCCTCTGTTGGCAGGGGTTGGGGTCACAGTGGGATGGGGCAGTGCTCCCTGGGGACTGCAGGAAGGATGTTACAGCGTCTTCAGTTGTGGGTGAATTTGGCGGAGGCAAGGTTGGAGGTCTGTACCTGGATTCTAGGTCTTAGGACCCCTAGGGGTCTCTGGGTGGGGTAGAAGGAGACAGATACTTCGTGTTGTATCTGGCCTTAGGAAGGTTTCTGGGGGTGCCTGCTTGGAGTTTAGCAGGTAGACATGACTGTGGTTCTGGCACCTGTGATGGGAAAGACCTCTGTCTGCCTTGGGACAAGGCTCTGGGCTGAGCAGGACCTACCTGTGGGTCTTGCTTCTGAAGGAGCCATAGAGTTTGAACTTGTGGCTACAGACAGGGAGGGTTTTATATCTGGGCTCAGAGTGAAGATCTGTGGCTTCATTTCTACCTGGGGTCTGGGGTTTGGGTTTTGCATGGAGCCACCTAGATGTTCTGGGCTGTGGGATGAAAGTGAAGGTAGGTTCTGGGGTGATGACTGAATCTTTGGGACATATAGGCGACTGGAGAGTCTGTGGTGCTGAGTTGGCTGGGGTCTAGGGAATGCCAAAGGGAGGAAGAGTTGGAGATCCCTGGCAAGTGGTGGGGTTTTGGACTGTATTTTTTGATGAAAATTTTCTATCCAGGGAGGAAACACGGTTTTGCAATTCTGACACATGAATATGTGTGTATATCACATTATTGCTAAAAATGTGCAAAAAGTGTAAATAAAATAATTTTATTTTTAAACAGCATACACTACACTTTGCAAATAAATGTCTGTATTTGCTCATTCATCTATGTTTGTATAAATGAGTAAAGGCTGGGTAATGTATATGTGAAAATTCTATTTGTATTTACCAGTGATTAGTAAGATTAAAGCAATTTGTTTTCTTTGTCATTTTTACACATTTCATTGTCTTGAATATTTTTTTAACATTTTATTAGAATGAACCACATAAATTATTGATTTCATATGTGAGAAATGATTGCATAAGAGCAATTTCATATTATTCAATAAAAGCTATGATTCATAGGGGAGGTGTGTGATACAATCTACTACCGTGAGATGGAAGCTGAATTCTCAGAATACTGGTTTACAGTAGAATATGAGAACATGTGATAATTGTCAGAAAGATGAACAGATACATGTTCATATAAAATGTATATGTACTTATTGAAATATTTTTCTTGTTCATACAGTACATTTGTTTCTCAGTGTCAAATTTAGATTGTAAATCAGTTACATCATCTGAAGAATCTCAGTGGAATAACTTTACTTATCTCTTACTGGTAAAGCTCTGGGTTTTGAAAGCAAAGAAGCATGTAAGACCAGTTATACTAGGTTTGCTAGTAATGGTTTGCTGATGATGGAACAATGCCCAGCAGATTGCCTTTATCCTACTGGGAGTTTTGGATAGCAACGAGGGAGTTTCAGTATTGAATATACATGCAGAGTTGAAGATGGGAGGAAATAAATATAATTCCTTTCAACTAGCTTTTATTAGAGCCTTGACACTGAAAGAGTTGTCACTGATACCCCTGTTCCTGCACCTTAAGTGCTCTGCATGAAGATTTAAGTTTTATGGCATCCTTGTCTACAAACCTTTCTATAGGAATTGGGTGAGAAAATAGTATTTAATTTTACTGTAATTTTTCAAAGTTAAATAATTCCAGCATCAAAATTTCTCATAAGGTATAAATATAGGTGGAATTATCTTTGTTAGAGAAATTATTTAACAAATAAAACATAAAGAAGTTCTGACTTTCTCTAAATTGCTAGGGACTGATAGGTATGTATTTGTGGACCAAACTTTTGAACTCGATTGTGTGAATTTTCCAGAGTCCCCATGGTTACCCTCTATGCTATGCTTTTATTTTAATAGCTCTATGCTACTAATAATAGCAAAGAATCATAGTATTATATTCTATTTGAGGGAATGCATCTTAGAAAGCCCAGAACAATGTTGTGAAACTAACTCAGAGTGGAACTGAGATTCATAGGTTCTGAAAATTTCAGTTACCTGTCCTTGATTTAAATACTGTGAAAAACTAAATCTGTTGAATATTTGATTAAAATACTGTTTCTAAATTTTAGTCTGGAAATTTTCCAGAATCAGGAATAATTTCCAGTAACTGAGCATCATAAGTTTATGTGATTTCTTAAGCAGTATATGGCTGCTTTCTCACATGGTCTTGGTTTCATGGAATAATTAAAAGTATGTAAAAAGAAAGAGTTCACCACACTGGAAGCATGAGTTTCATCATTATAGCCTTGGAAGATATAGAATAAAGATAATTTTGTAGTATTTTAGATATGATAGTAAAACAATAATTATTATAGATACATCAGCTTCTCTATTAATGTTTTTTCATGCCTAGTAAAACTCCATTTTTTTCCCTATTCCCAGTAAAGCTGAATGATCACAGATTGCACAGGATTGTTTCACTATTTAAATAAAACTCCAAACCCAAGACACTTTTCTATATTTTAATTTTTCTCCATATTTTTGTTGCTTTAAAATTATTTTTAACATATATGCTCTTTCCACAAATTATATTTCCCTTTAATTTTTTCCATTATTTCATTTTTCAAGGCAAAGAATTTTTCAAGGCAAAGTAGATGTGTTGAGAAAATTCATTTCTTAAAATTATGGATTGGGTATGAGGTTGTTAACTAATTCTGGAATTAGTAACTAAAATTAGTTCTGAACTGTATGTTGATAGAAACCCATTTGACTGATATTGTCATAATATCTACTCCTACACATCCAGTAATTAGACAATCAAGCCTGCTGTTTCAATTGTAGATGACCAATACAGGGATGTGAATATACAAGCTATTTAGTGCACAGAATTATGCATTTTTGTCAGTATAGATACACACTGTCATGGTGTGGACTAGGATTCTTCTTTCCTGTATTTTTATGGGAACTGTTCTCATTTCCTTGATTTCTTACATTTGTAGGCAAATGCTGAGGTTTGATTTGTATGCTTTCCCTAGTTTATCTATAGTTATTATCAATCAATTTGTTTTAGCTTTTTTGAATTCAAATATTGAAAAACCCTGGACCTTCCACTGTTTTCTTCTTTTGTGATATTTCACTTTGAAATTTGAAATTTCACTCATGAAATCAAAAAGATCTTAATGATATTTTGCACATTTTAGTGAGGAAAAATACAAAGGTCTAATAGATCTGAGATGGTTTTTATGAATTTATAATCAGGTAACAATGGTAAATGAAAGAAAACAGCATAAATAAGATTTTAAGTTACCATCTTATTGTCAATGTGTTTTCATGAAAGAATTATGCATATAATTAATATCAAAGACAGTTAATTTCTGTGCTTTACAAAATATTCAAAATATATGAAAATAGAAAAAATATCATTTGAGAGTGGAAAGGTACTAGGAAATGTGGGAAAGGAAATAGGAGAAGCATTGTATGTTCAAATATATTATATACTTGAATGAAAATGTTATTAGACAAACCATTACTATATAGTGAATATATTATCATAAAATACATTAATAATTTCATGAGAAGTTGAAAAAGATGCTTTTCAAATTCAGTCTTTTAAAAATATTTTAATATGAGATGTATTGTGTATTTTGTCATTATAAATATCTATACAATATATCTGTTATATTTGTATGTATCATTTATAGGAATTGAGACTAATATGCATAAAGCTAACAATTTGGTGTCTCTGGCCTCTTCATTTGCCTTTCTGTTACTTAATTGTAAAACACTACATATCAAAATTGTTTAAAAAATACTTCCTCTTCCTCCTTTAAAAAGGAAAAACAATATATATCCATATATTTTGATTAAAGAACATATGAAACATAGGGAAATGAGAACATAATCTGACACCTTTGTCCATTGGTCTTGACTATATTTTCTTTGCCTTTTTTTCTCTTTGTAGGGTGCACTCTGTGAGGCTGTGATGGAGGGGAACAAGACCCAAGTGACAGAGTTTTTTCTCAAAGGAATAACAGATCGTCCAGATCTGCAAGTCCCCCTGTTCCTGGTGTTCTTGTTGATTTATGTCACTACCATGGTGGGCAACCTTGGGTTAAACTTTCTCATCTGGAAGGACCCCAACCTTCATACCCCCATGTACCTGTTCCTTGGACATTTAGCTTTTGCTGATGCATGTATTTCATCCTCTGTCACTCCAAAGATGCTTATGAAATTTTTAAATAAGAATGACATGATAGCTCTGGGTGAGTGTTTTGCCCAATATTATTTTTTTTGTTACAGTGCAACCACAGAAATTTTCCTACTGGTAGCAATGGCTTATGACCGCTATGTGGCCATATGCAACCCTTTGCTCTATCTAGTGGTGATGTCCAAAAGGCTCTGCACTTTGTTAATTAGCCTATCATATATAATCGGTTTTGTAAACTGTGCAATTAATATAGGGTTATTATTTAGGTTAACCTTCTGTAGGTCCAATATAATAGATCATTTTTACTGTGAAATCCTGCCACTCTATACAATTTCTTGCACTGATCCATCTCTTAATACACTGGTGGTGTTTATTTGTGCTTCTTCTATACAAATTAGTACTTCTGTTACTATTGTAGTCTCTTATGTCAGAATCTTATTTGCTGTGATGAAAATGAAGTCTTCGAAGAGCAGAAGGAAAGCCTTCTTCACCTGCAGTGCCCATCTTTTCTCTGTCTCTATGTTCTATGGCACTCTGCTCTTCATGTATGTGAGCCATGGCTCTGGACCAGGGAAACAGCAGAACAAGGTGTATTCGCTCTTCTATACCGTTGTAATTCCTCTGCTAAATCCCTTTATTTATAGTTTAAGAAACAAGGAAGTTTTAGGTGCTCTGAGGAAACACATAAAATTATAACCTTTTTCTGAAAAGTTCAAGATACATTGTTTTAATTTTCTTTCCTTTCATATGGCTCATAATATTTGGTCCTGTGTTTTGCATGTAGTAGAAATTTTGTATAATGTTAATTAATGGAATAAAAATATAGACTACAAATGCTTGTCTTGCTAATATAATTATTAGGATAGCTAATTTGATCTTAAGAGAAGAATTGGTTATTGTTTAATTTCATACTCATTCTCATTGAAAAGTTAATTTATCAAATTAATGCATTTTTTAGGTTAATGTATTCTTGTTTTCCAATACATATGTTTTCAAAGTCTTTTCTAAAATTTTATTCAGGCTTTGTACATTTCATACTACAGTTATTTATCAATTTTATGTCCCCTCCGCCATCCCTGCCCACCCCATCCTGGACCTCATGTATTCCACCACACGTGTTAAATCCTATCTAGTCAAGTATTTGTACCCAGATGTCCTTTGGTGCAAATTCATCCACTGGAATCTAGTCAGCCTATCCAGAGCTCTTAAGTAAGCTGTATTCTCCCTGACCCAGTAGTCATCAATCTCAAATAGCTCCCAGACTAAGGCTGGCCCACCACCTATTTTCATAGCTCCACTCCAGACCCTTGTCTGATTGAATTGGCATAAGTCTTGTGCTCAGTGCCACCATTCCCACAAGTTCACATGTGCAAACGTCCAGTGGCCTGAAAGCTTTTTCTTTCTTATGTTCATGAACCAGCCCTGGCTCTTACAATTTTAACCTCTTCCCTAATGTTTCCTGAGCCTTGGGTGGGAGAGTTTTAATATAGGAGTCGTATCCAGGGACACACTCTTCAGTCTCTTGTTCTTTAAAAAATGGCCAGTTGTGGCTTCTGTGTGCATTGGACTCTTGTATAAGGAAGCTTCACTAGTGAGAGTTGAGGAATGCACTAATTTTCTCTCTACCCTGTTCTGTTATGTTCCATGAACCTTAGTTGTTTAGGTTCACCTGCAGATATGGGACCTAGGACTGGGCATCTCCCAAAAGTATGTTCTCTGGGTATGACCAGTAGTGGAATTATGCAGTTTCTACCATCTGTTTCAAAAGAAGTTTCTTTGATCAGTGATGTACAATATGCTTATCTGTAAATATAAAGCTCCATATTTAGCATATTGTGAGAAATTTCTTTTGTATAGAGATATTACAGAGATAGGGTTTACTCTAGGATATATGAACTCTCCAGCCATGTGTGTTTGGCTGCATTTACAATGCCACTCACATTCACTGTGAGGCTTTTAATTCCAATTAGATAGCTGCTGATTACTTCCCTGATAACAGTGCCATTAATGCACAAATAGAAGTAGTTTGCTGTGCTGGTTGTTATGGTTATGAAGCTTTAGGGTTGCGTTGAAACACTGATTGGTTTTTCTCTTTAAGCAGCTTGCATTAGTGCCATGTAGAACTATGAGAGGAAAACTTCAGTTAGAAGACTTCCCAATCAGTACCTGCTCCATTGCTCCAAGTCTTGTGTCTGAAGTGTCCAGTCTTTAGCAGTAGGGTCTTATCTTCCAGTTTTGGGAGATAACCAAGAGCTCTGGCAATCACCTGTATTACTTTGGGAGTCTCTTGAACCACTATGACCAACCATTCGAAGGTAAGTCTCTCCTATTTGACACTGTATTCCTTGCCATACACATGTCCCCAAGCATACATATGCACTAATGTGCACTTCTCAGGTGGTTCAGGAGGCAACACATTACCCTCTGGCTTCCATAACCTGCCAAGATTCAATCAACTCTACTCTCTCTCTCTCTCCCCTCCAACCTTTCCCATCCCCTTTGAATTTATATTATTGAAAAGAAAATTAAAGGTATATAAATCCTTTCTTTACAACAATTTTTTATCTGGACATGGTGACACATGCTTTAATCCCAGCATTAGAGAGGCAGAGGCAAGCAGATCACTGTCAGATCAAGGACAGCATGGTTTACACAGTGACTTCCAGGCCAGTCAGCTATAGAGAGATGCTGACTCAAAGGAAAAAACAACAGCAAAAACAACAACAGCATCAAAACAATGTATTTTTGACTTCTAAATAATTGTTGTGAAAGGATCATTTAATATATGCATAATTATATGACCAATAAATAGGTAAATAGTTGTTATGCTAAATATGACAAGGAATATAATTTTATGAACATGAAATATTTCTTTTAAAAACATTTTATCATTTTTAAAATTTTTTATTTATGAGTACTGTTTACATGTAAGTACACCTGTATTATGCAATGCCCATGGAGGTCAGAAGAGGGCATAAGATCCCTTGGAAATGGAGTTACTGATGATTGTTAACTGCCATGTGGGTGCTGGGAATGGAACACAGGTCTTCTGTAAGGGCAGCAAGTGTTCTTAATTGCTGAGCCATCTCTCCCGCCCCAAAATGAATATTTCTTGAAATTTAGGAATAGTCTTGAGTTAAATATATCTGCTATATTCATTGTAAGTTCATAAAAATTAAGAATAAAAATATGTAAATTTTTATGGAGCATAAAAACTTTGAATTCTTATAAAAGGTCTATTTTGTAACATGATTAATTATATTTAAATATAACTGTTTAGAAGCTTTTTCCATGTCTTCGTATATAATCTTCTTTTATCTAATCTGTTATTTGTCCTCTGAATTAAATATATCAAGCAAAATGATGATCTTTATTTCATACAAAACTATGAAAATATATTAGATAAACTAACTTCTATGATGACTATGTTAGGTGTCAAAATTATGATAATTATTTCAACTCAGTTCTGTGAGATTATCACCAAGAAATTAAAGCAGTGCCTCATGGGGCTTTTACCATCTAAATTTATTCTAATTGTGGTTATGGAGGACAGAATGATATACCACAAATGCAGAGCTGAGGAATGAAACTCAAATGCCTTAAATTTTTCTATTTATTTAATAAAATGACATTTATGTTTACAAATAGGTTTATTTTATTAATTTTTTGTGTATTTCATACAGAACAGCTCAAAAATTCTTAATCGTCTTTGTATCCCCATCCCCACTGGCATCCTTAAACACAAAAACAGAAACAAAAACAAAAACAAAAACAAAAAAAACCATGTACATGTCTACCTATTAATCATTTTCAGAATACCATCAGCCCTCATGGTGTAAATAGCCAAGGATTCATGAGAAAAATCAATACAGTTAACTCACTAACACTAAGACATCACTGAACTAACATTCAGACAAAAGCAAAAAGGACTAATGCCCCCTTGTTCACAGTTTGATAGATTAATTCTATTTGGCTAAAATAATAAAAGCATTTCAAGAAGGGTTCATTATGTATTTGATGTCCTGCATTAAGCAATATACTAAATTCTGAATGAAAGGTTATTAGCCAATTTTCATAAAAATTAAAAATTAAATAATTTTTTTAAAGCCAGCAAGTAGTAAATGTATTTAAGAAGCTAATTAGAATGAATGCCGTGACTTCATTAGAACACCACTGATCATGATATATTTTTTCTGAATAAAGCATTAGTATTATCTATTTGGCTAATAGTGTTAGCAATTTCTCTACAATATTTAACAAGATAAATTGGGAGTAGCACACCAGGGGCAGAAATGTCAACAAGTAGCTGTGAGGCCTTTTGGCCACTGCTGTGGATAATAAGAAATCTGTCTCAAGCTGAGGCCTTAGCCAGAGGGAAACTGATTAGAGCAGGAGAGGGATATGATGTTGGCCTCTTCGGTACCGACCTCTGACCTTGCCAGTAAATTTGATAAGAAAAAAAAGGAGATGGAGGTGTTGGCATGCTGCTTTTGACATCTAGGAGGTCAAAGGGAAAAAAAGCCCATATCAGAATGATAATAAAAGGCCCATCTTGGGATCCTAAAGCCTGGAACCCCTGGGAAGAGTCAGGTAATAAGAAGAAGGAAGTGACCTAGAGACAGTGGAAGGTGCTCCTCGGGTCCAACATTTAATTCAAAGAAAGGGAAAATCCATAGTCCAACATGCTGATGTAGGTGTTAACGATAGCCCAGTGCAGGACACCATGGTAATCAGAAAATACTCAGCACCAGAACCATTAGAACTGGGAAAGACATTTAAACAAGTTATGAAGGGGCCTTTGGCCATCTGGCTTGTGAGGCTATGGGACATGGGGCAGAGGGAATCATTTTAAGTTCTACAGAAGCAGAAAAGTCAAGCAACATAACCACTCATCCCTCTTTGAGACAAAGACTTCACAATTTAAAGCAATATGAGAGAAACCAGTCCATGATGGATTTGCTTGTACAATCCATTTGGGACACATGGGTATCTCCAGCTGAGTTTCCAAAGAATACTAGAGACTGGAAAACCATAGTTGCTGAATCACATGACCAATTTGTATTCATGTGTAATGGACCTTCAGAGTAACTTCCCCAGGTTATCTCCACATCGCAAGGTTTGTTATGGGATGGTACCCTGGGAACTAGCCCTGTTACCATGCCCTCCTTCTGTAAGGAGGTTCCACTATGTAAATGACATAATGCTAACTTTTGAGTGCCTTAAAGATTTGGTAGCTCATTTGGGAGACATGCAAGTGTACCTGAAAGAGCAATGGGAGAAGAGTCGCCCCACCCCCTCTGAGGCTCAGGGATATTCATGGAAGAGGCAGGTGGAAAGTTCTGTAAGAGCCAGAGGAAGAGGGTTAAGTGTGATCTGGATGTTCCTCTGACCCTGTGATGACAAGTCATGGACCCATGTCCTCACACTCTGCACAGGAGTCAATCCCCTTCCCTCTTCCAGCCAATTGGTTGACCACAGCTTCTTTCAGGGGAGGGGTTAAGGGTATAACCTGGGAAAACCACAAGGCTGGTCTCTTGCCATGTTGTAAGGCTGTCTGGAACCATGGGTTTTATGTTTGGGTGTGGACCGTCAGACACAGTTTTGAATGGAGGGATGACAGCTCTTCTCTAAGTAAACCTACACCCCAAGCCCAATTAGGAAGTCCAATAAACTTGTTAAGATTCTTCAAACTGGGGTTAGGAAAATTCTTTTTGCAGATTGTCTCAAAGACAATGGGGGATAGAATTTGATGAACAGAAAACTATATAAAGAACTATGGGACTAAGTGAGGAAAATTTTCCCATACACTTAAAAAAAAAACCTTAAGTACAGAAGGAACCCTATGAGAATGGAAGAAAACCTTACTAGAAGCAATCCAGTTATTAAAATTCTGATGCTAGAGGTGTTTGTTCCATTTTGAGCTGTTGGCCAGAGAGGCCTTAGAAATCCCCAAACAATAAAAGTCATTGCCAATAATGTTGGCTGTACACTTGAAGTGGATGGTAAAATCATATTTCTGAAGATACTGCATAATGTGAATGCAGGAGAGGGAGAAATTAACCTTGGACTGAACTGAAAACTCCTTCCTACTGGATGGATGACTTTCATAGTGCCAGAGGATGACATGCAGATGACTGGGAGAGAAATAGCCTCTGTAATTCTGCTCAACAACAGACCCCACATGCTGCACTATTAACATGCCAAACAAGATATTCCAGCTGGTGCAATAGTGAATGGCATGTCTAGTGTATACACAACCAGCAAGTTTTTCATTGGCTCTAATGCCCACTCCTAGAAGTGGGACAAATATCTGGTATGCTAGGCCAACCCCCTTTGTCAGGGGAGGATATATATAAGGCCTCAGTCAGGAAGCCACTGCAATTGTTCTTTTAGATAGATGTGATGCACCTGTTGATGTACCATCCAAGCTTTTGTGTTTATGCCCAAAGGTTAAATTATTATAGCAGCCACTGTTTAGATGTTCTTGGATCTTGTTGTTTGTGTTTTTATAGTAGATGGAATCCCACTAAAATTGGTCAACAGGCCATGTAAAACAGATGATGCAGAGACTGAAAGTTCAGTGTCTTGCCACAATGGGAGGAAGATCATCCCACACCTATCACCCCAAGACTCAGGGACTTTTGCAGAAGAGATTGGCAGGAAGAATGTAAGAGCCAGAGGAAGGGGTGGGATGTTACCTGAAAGTGTCCTCTGACCACTATGCTGGCAAGCTATAGTCACACCTCCTTCCCAATCTTGTCAAGGAGTTGATGGGGGAGTCCATTACACCATCCACCCAATCAGTGAAACTTAGTTGCACATGGGGGATGGGCCAAGGATACATAATCCAAGAATGCCATGAGGCACCTCTCTTGATATTTTGTGCAGCTCTCAGGAAGTCACAGGATCTATATTTGAGTGTGGACTTTTCAATGTAGCCATGAATGGGAGGAGTGCCACTCTTCTGTAAATAAACCTCCACCCTATGCTTGGTTAGCAAGCCTATTAAACTCAGGGGTTTTAAAAAAGAAAAGGGGCTGTAATTATTCTGGAATAATAGGAAACTGTAATTATTCCACCAAAGTTGACCCCCATGTTGGCAAATCATTTGATCTATGATTTATTATTCTTATTTTCCCCCTCAAACTTCATACTTCAAGTTATTTCTGAAAAAAAAATGTGTTAAAAATTGCCTCTTTTGGAAAATTAAAAAAAAAGGATCCATTACAGAAGTGTGGGAAACAATCTACAACATTGCTAGAATTTGCATTCCCAGAATACTAGTTTTTAAATATCACATACTATGAGAACATTTGATAGGTGTGAGAAAGAAGAGTAATACACTTATTCATATATAATGTGTGTGCATTCATTAAACTTTTTTTGTGCAGTACAGTTTGTATGGTGTTCAGAGTCAAATTTTAGCGGCAAATCCATTGCATCATTTAATGACTCTCAATGGAGTAAACATTAATTTTATTTCTACTTGACCTATAATACTCTGATTTTAGAAAGAAACTTTTGTAAGATCAGCTACACTGGGCTTGTTAGTAATAATTTGCTGATTAGTCAATAATGCCCAGCAGATTGACATTATCCTACAGGGAGTTTTGGCAGCATTGAGGGTGTTACAGAATTGGCTTCACACACAAAGTTGAGGTTGGGAAGAAATAAATATCCTCTCCAAAGTGCTCTTAAAGAAAATTGACACGGGAAGAGTTCTTATTGATTTTCTTATTCCTGTATCTTAAATAGTCTTCATGAAGATTTAGGTTTTATGACAGCCATGCTTATACAACGTTTTATAGGAACTGGTGAGAAAACAATATTTTATTTTACTGCCATTTTTCAAAGGTATCAAGTGTTTCTCATAAAGTGCCAATATAGGAGGAAATATCTTTCTTATAATTTATTTATCTAGTAAATAGGAAATGAAAAAACCCTGATTGAAAAAGACTTAAAAATTTTGTACCATTTGTTACCCGTGGAGTCAACAGTTATTTATTTGTAACCAAAGATTTTATCTCAATCATGTAAAGCTGTCATAGTTCATTTGGTTAATCTCAATGTTATTCTTTCTTATTAATAGCAGTAAAGAATCATACTCTTATAGACTACTGGAGAGAATGCATCTTAGAAAACCCAGCAGATTGTTCTGAATCCTTGAAAAGATGATTTGTAACTTGTTTATGTATAATAGTAATTCAGATACAGAATTGAGAGTCATAGGTTTTGAAAATTTGTGTTTTGTACCCATCATTAAGATAATGTTATGGAACCAATGTGCTGAACATCTATCAAGTAAAATATTCTTTTGACATTTCTTTGGAAATCTTTTAGAATCAGGAATAATTTACAGTGCCTGAACATCATAGGTGTGTGACTTCTTAGGCAGTCTATGCCTGCTTCCTTACATGGTTTTGATTTACATTACATTCCTGGAAATATGTAGAAAAGAAAAGATTACCAAATTGGCAACATCAGTTTTAGCAGTATCTTTCTCACATATATAAAATAAAATAATCTTCTTTTGAGATTTGATAGTGGAACAATGAATAAATATGGCAAATGTACCAGGAGCTCTGCTAATGTGCTTAAATGCCTTATAAAACTTGAAAAAATTTACTTTTTAGTACTCCCAAAAAATATGAAGAAGATGATATTAACAGGTTAGTTCCTTTAGTTAAGTAAAATGAAAAATTCTAGACTCTTTATTCATCTTGATTCAGTTCTATATATGGTCACTGCTTGATGAATGTATTTTGCATATGATTTTTCTACAGACTGCATTTTTCTTTATTTCTGTTGTTTCTTCAGTTTCTAATGCAGATGTTTTGAGAAAATTGCTTGTAGGACATCAGATATTTGAGTATGAAGTTTTTAGCCCTTTCTACAAAGAATTGGTAAGTACAGTATAAAAGCAAAAGTTATGTGTTGTTAGGAAACCTATTTGATCTTTCATATGACTGAATCCATGACTAGACATGCTCATTGAAGAGTTAGTTTGGCCTGATGTTTCTAACTGACCAGTTCTTATTGTAGACCACTAGTTGAGGTATATTAATACACAAACCACATGATGTCCAGAAATTATACATATTTTGTCATTGCAGAAATGTACTGTAGTAGTGATGACTTGTATTCCTGTCTCCTTGGGTCTCTATGTATCTGCCATCTGTTCTCCTGCTTATTTCATTCATGGATGCATGTAGAACTTTTTTGCTTTACCTATTATATCTATGATTTTTATCAATCAATTCATTTAAGATTTTCCATCATTTGATTTTCTATCTAAAATTATATTTTTTTCCAACAAGTTTGAATTCAGATGTTAAAACATTGGCCAATCATTCTACTCTGGTTTCTTTTTTAATATTATATTCTACTTCCAATTTGATAATTTGACTTATGAAATTCAAAGGATATAATGATTCTTTTCATGCATTTTATTGATTTGGCAACACAAAGGTTTACTGAAAATTTGTGATGGATGTTATGATACATAATCAGGTAGCATAATGATAAAGGATACAAAACAGAAGAAAGAGCATTTAAATTTCCATTTGATTACTCAAAATTAATGCCTTAATATGGAAGAACTGTATATATAATTAATACCAAAGACAGTGAATTTCTGTGTCATAAAATTTTGGAAGCTATATATGTAATGAAAGTAGAAAGAATATGATTTATGAAGGGAGTGTAGAGCTAGGAGAAGGAGGATAAAAGGAAGATGCTCTTTGGTTGTGAATATGTTTAAAGTACCTCATATACTTGAATGAAAATGCCATTATGTAAACTATTACTTTGCATAATGAGCATATTTTCATTCAATTGTAGAAAAAAGCTCATGAGAAAGTGAAAAAGAGACTGCTAAAATTAAGCTAGTTTTGGTGGCATTTTATTATAAATTATATTATTAAACTTGTCATAAATTCTGTATACATTATATCTTTCATATATGTATATAACTTATAGTGAGTCAGACTAACATAAATAAGGCCAAATAAATTGGTGCCTCTGGCCTTATAAATTACCTTTCAGATAATGACATGTTACAATTACTGTATATCCAAATTATTTATGGAAAAGTTGCTATTTAGAATATGCTTTAAATTTGGGAAACACTACATTTTTATATTTGTTGGTTAAGGAGACCATGAAATTTAGAATGTGAGTTATTATCTGATACCATGCTCAATGAGTCTGCCTTCTTTTTCTTTACAGTAAGCAGCTTGAAAGGATGTGATGGAGGAAAACAAAACCCAGGTGACTGAATTCATTTTCAAAGGAATAACAGATCGTCCAGAGCTTCAAGTGCCCCTGTTCCTGGTGTTCTTGTTGATTTATGTCACTACCATAGTGGGCAACCTTGGGTTAATCTTTCTCATCTGGAAGGACCCCAACCTTCACACCCCCATGTACCTGTTCCTTGGAAATTTAGCTTTGGCAGATGCCTGTACTTCATCCTCAGTGACTCCAAAGATGCTCATGAAATTTTTAAATAAGAATGATATGATATCCATGGGTGAGTGTTTTGCCCAATTTTACTTTTTTTGTTACAGTGCAACCACAGGAATTTTCCTACTGGTAGCAATGGCCTATGACCGCTATGTGGCCATATGCAACCCTTTGCTCTACCTAGTGGTGATGTCCAAGAAACTCTGTAGTTTATTAATCAGTATATCATACATAATTGGATTTCTAAACCCCATAGTTCATGTAGGATTATTATTTAGGTTAACTTTCTGTAAGTCCAACATCATAGATCATTTTTACTGTGAAATTATGCCACTCTATACAATTTCTTGTACTGATCCATCTCTTAATGCATTAGTGGCTTTCATCTTTGCTTCTTCTATACAGATTAGTACTTCTGTTACTATTGTGGTCTCTTATGGCCGTGTCTTATTTGCTGTTCTGAAAATGAAGTCTGAGAAGGGCAGAAGGAAAGCCTTCTTCACCTGCAGTGCCCATCTGCTCTCTGTCTCCTTGTTCTATGGCACTCTGCTTTTCATGTACGTGAGCCCTGGTTCTAGATCAGGTAAACATCAAGATAAAATGTACTCACTCTTCTACACTATTGTAATTCCTCTGCTAAATCCCTTTATCTATAGTTTAAGAAACAAGGAAGTCTTAGGTGCTCTGAGAAAACTCATGAAAACATAACTTTTTTGAAAAGTTCAAGCCCCTTTCTGTTTTTCTCTGTTTTCATATGCTTTGCAATCCTTGCATCAGTAGAATTTTCACATATTGTTAAAAAAAGAAGTAAAGATTTAGACTGCAAACACCTGTCTTGGTAGTGTTGTTGTGAAAATAGCTAATGAGTACTTTAATATCCATTCTTAGTTATTCGTTGATTTTAAATTTAGACACAAAGTGAAAGGAAACTCAATAAATTATTCTTTTTATTAGATAAACTCTTTTCTTCTAAATAAGGGTGTCTTAAAAGTCTTTTGAATTTATGTTATTGAAGGAAAAAACTCAACCAGTACATATCTTTTATTTAAAACCAAATTTTGTCCTCTTAAATAATTCTTGAGAAAGGTTCATTCCACAGCTTTTCTTTAGATGATATGTGACATCATATTACCAATCTGTAAGTCAGTAACTGTAATCCTCAGTGTGACAAGGAATGCCATCTTAAGCAATTAAGACAATATTGCTTGAGATTTACATCTAGTATTGAGTTAAATATTTTTGTCACATTCATTGAAATTTTAAAATTGATAATTAGAAACAAAATAAAAATGTAAAGGAACTTAAAAAGAAAATTTTTTAATTTTTATACAACTTCAGCCTTTTAATTTATGAATGAGCGTTGTGGCACAATCCAATTTCTACACAGATATCAACTGATAAATATATTTTCCTGATACCTAAAACTTCTTAATAACATAAAGAGGGTTACGTTTTTATAATCAAATGTAAGACTGCTTCTATCAGACTAGTATGTGTGTACTCTTTTGTTTCTCTGACTTTATTGGATATTGTCTTTTTCACTATGTAAGATAAAGGAGATTTCAACATATATCTGAGTCTTTATTTTAAATATAAGAAACAGATACTCCCCGGGCTACCTGGGGGTCACAGTACTCATGTTCCAGACCAGCCTGGTAAGCTAGCCAGAATCTCACCCACCCTACCTCCTCCACACTCCCAGGACTAGCTTGCACTGTGCTACAGACCAGCACGGTGGGGGTAGGTAGAATCTTGGCAACCCTGCTTCTCTCTCCACAGTCATTGAAGTAGCTATGATTGTCCACAGTCCACACCAGACCAGCCTGGAAAAAACTTTGTCCCTCTAATAAAAGATCAAGTGTGTGATTAGATCACTTGCACTGAAGGATAACTGAGGACACTAACTTGACTTGATCGGCCTTAACATAAATGACAGAATGCATGAAATCCAATGGGGGAGGTGTCTACGAGAGGGTGCTGCTGATAAGGAGGCTATAAAGATGATTAAGATGCTATATCTGAAATATTTAAAAATTCAGTAGTAATGTATAAAAAGAAAGAAAATTTGGAAATAGACGAATTAGATATACCAAATAAATAAATAAATAAATAAATGTTTAAAAATGAAAAAAAATCAACAGTGAGAATCTGAAGGATGAAGGATTGACCAACTAGCTCTTCATACCCAATGAAATCCATTAGGCTAGTACAAAATCAAACTTCCCTAACAAAGGCAGGCTAGAATTTCATATCAAACCACAACCAACAAAAGAAATCCACATGCCCAGGTCACATCATAAAAGCACAAATAATACAAAACACCAAAATAATACGTCTTTGCTAAAACCCGTTAATCTTATAGAAATGTACAATGAACATTTTAGAGGTACATCAGGACAGAGAACTTAAAAGAACAATTGTGGGGCTGGAGACATGACTCAGTGGTTAAGAGCATTGACTGCTTTTGCAGAAGACCTGAGTCTTATTCTCAGCACCCACAATGCAATTAAGAACTGTCCATGCCAGGTGATCTGATGCCCTCTTCTGACCTCCACGGACATTGCCCAACACAGGTGCACTTACACACAAGCAGGCAATACACTTATATACTTAAAATAAAAATAATAAATGAAAATAAAATAGTCATAAACATGAACAAAATTAAAGGACTTTGAACAACACACAAACAAACATCTCAATGAATTTGAATCAAAGAGGATATTAAAGAAGCTAAAGGAAATAAGAATATACTGATGAATGAAATGACAAGTATAGTTCAGAATTTGAAAAGTAAATTCACAAAATAGAAATACTGAAGAAAACTGAAGCTGAAATGAAGATGGAATTGAAAAACTTAATAACCTAATTAGAAAATTCAGTGGAAGTCTTACCAACAGACTGGATCAAGTAGAAGACAGATTATCAGGACCTGAAGTAGGACCACACAAAGAACATGAAAAACAAATTAAAAAAAAAAAAAACACTGGAAAGAAATATGGAGGCTCTATTTGACTCCACAAGAAGACCAAATCTATGAATCAAAGGCATAGAAGAAAGAGAATACCTGGTCATAGACCAGATCTTAAACATAATTATAAAAGAAAACTTTCCCAATTAAGGAAAGACATACCCATACAGATTCAAGAAGCACACAGAAAGCCAAATAGACAAGAACAGAAAAGAAACTCACCACATCATATCATTGCAAGGCAGTAAATATACAGAAGAGAGGACGTTGAGAGAAAAAAACATACATGCAAGACATGAAAGAGAAAAAAATTCCCACAAGTTAAATATAAAGGATAACCCATCAGAATACATGTGACTTTTCAATGTAAATTTTAATATCCAAAAAATCCTAGACCAGTGTATTGTACTATGTATGTGACTACAGATGTCAACCCAGATTACTTTATCCAGAAAAGCATGAAGGAGAAAGAAAAAATTTCATGACATAAACAGGGTAAAAGAATTTATGCCCAACAAACCAGCCCCACAAAGAGTACTGGAAGCAATACCATGCAATGAGGAGAGTAACTAACATAGCCAAGAGACTACAGAAAAACAACAACAACAAAATGAAGCTATAATTATGGAGACATAAAATAGGACTAAGATCACAAACAGAAGTAAAATGATAGTAACCAACACACATCTTTTGGCAATAACATTAAATATTAATAACTACAACATCCCAGTCAAAAGATATACTTTTTTTTAATTAATAAAGAAACAAAATCCATCTGGGTGTGGTGGCACACACTTTTAATCTCAGCATTCAGGAAGCAGAGGCTGACCAACCTCTGTGAGACTTAGGCCAGCCCTGTCTACAAGCAAGTTGCTGGCCAGCTGGGACCACAAGGACACTATGTCTCAAAAAAAAAATTTAAAAAGAAACAAAATCCATCCTTTTGTTGCATACAAGAACCTCCTTTTACCTTCAAGGATACACACAATCTTCGAGTGAAAGGAAGGAAAAAATATTCCAATCAAATGGAGCCAAGAAAAATTCAGGCATTATTATGTTAATATCTGACAAAATAAATTTCACACTAAAATTAGTCAGAGAAATAAATAAAGACCTTTAATACTGATCAAGGGAACAATTAACCAAGAGGACATTGCAATCCTAAATACAAATGCACCAAATTCCTGCACACCAAATATCATAAAGACAGTACTACTGCACTTCAAACACAGATTAATTCCAACTCAGAAATAGTAGATGACTTCGATGCCTTACTTTCTACAAATAGGTCATCTGGACAAAAAATAAACAGAAAAGTCAGAATTAAATGACATCATAACAATATATCTATGGAACATTCTATCCAAACACCAAAGAATACATATTCTACTCAGTAGCCAATGGAATTTTCTCTAAAACTGACCATATACTGGAATACAAAACAAATCTCTACAAATACAGAAAAATTGAAATAACTCTATGGATCCTATATTACTACAATTCAAAAAAGGTTAAAATCAACACTAAATGAGTCTCTAATAATTGCATGAACTCTTGGAAAATAAAAGCATGATACTGAACAATGAATGGGTCAAAGAAGGAATCAAGATTCCAAGAAATTAAATGAAAATGAAAGCACAACATAACAAAACCTCTGGAATACCTTCAAAGTTGTCATAAAATAAAATGGAATAATTAAAAAACAGAGTAGAAAGTAACAAAATAGAAACAAAGTAAACATTACAAAGAATCAACAAGTTTAAGAGCTAATACTTTGAAAAGATAAGCAAGATCAGTAAACTGTCAGCCCAATTAAACAAGGGAAAAATCTGATCCATTTTAACAGAATCAGAAATGAATAGGGAAATATTACAACAGAGTCTAAAGAAATCCAGGCAGGAGCCAGACTCTGAAGAAATCAAGAATATTATAAGGGAATGCTTAAAATCCTATACACCATTAAGTTAGAAAACTTAAAAGAAAATGCCTAAATTTATAGATGAATTAAACCACCAAAGTTAAACAAAGAAGAAATCAATAACTTAGAATCTTAACAAATAAGAAAATTGAAACAGTTAACAAACGAAAAACAAAACAAAAAAAGCCCAGGTACAGATTCACCATGAAATTCTACCAAATGATCAAAGAGGAAATTACAACAAATACATATTTTCTAAAAATATTTTATTTATTATTTTTATTTTATGTATATGAGTATATTGCCTGCATGTAGGTAGGTGCATCCATGTCATGCAATGCCCACAGAGGTCAGAAGAAGGTGTCAGATCCCCTGGAGCTGGAGTTACAGACAGTTGTTAGCCACTATGTGGGTGCTGGGAATGAAACCCAGGTCCTCTGCAAGAACAGTCAGAGCTCTTAACCACTGAACCATCTTTCCAGCCCCACCAATACTTCTTAAATTATTCAAAAAGCTAGAAACGGGGAGTACTTTCAAACTGTATTTCAATAAGAAAATTGAGAAAAGAAAAAGTCTCTTCAGTAAAGAATGTTGAAAAATTAATATATTTACTTGCAGAAGAATTAAATTTGACTGATATTCTCACCACATATTAAAAGTCAACTCAAAATGTGTTGAAGCCAAAGTGCAGTTTCTCCTGTCTGGCACTGTGTTCCTTGTTATATAGCCGTTGGGTATACACATGCAGTCATGTTCAGATATTGTTATGTTTATTTTTCTGGCAGGGGAATGATTTAATAAATTTCCCTCTGACTTTTCACTCCACCAAAGTTTTATTTATCTTTCCTCGCTCTCCTTGTCTAACCACCTTCCCCCCTCTCCTGTTTGAGTGCCCCATTTTCCCTTTAATAATGCCTGTCTCCTATTATCCTCCCATATCTTGAGTTTCTTCTTCCCCTATGAGTCCTTGTATGTCCTTCCCTCCAGCCATCCGAGTTGAATACCCCCATTTTCCCCATTTCTCCCTTGGTAACACCTTTTTCCTACTATTCTCTTCTTTTGGTCTCTTTCTTTCCCTTTACCTCTGCACGTTTTTCCCATTTTCCTTGCTCCTGTTGTTACATCAGGATCTTTACAATCCCCAAATGAGGGAGAGCATACATTGCTTTCTTTTCTGAGTTTGTGTGTTACTTCAGTTAGTATGTTTCATCCATTTACTTGCAAATTTCATCTTTTCTTACTGCCGAGTAGAACTCCATTGTGTATATGTACCACATTTTCATTTTTCATTCATCAGTTGGACATTTAGGCTGTTTCCATTTTTTAGCTATTGTAAAAAGAGCAGCAACAAACATGGAGATACAAGTTTGTCTACTGTAGGATGAATCATTTGGCTGTATGCCAAGGAGTGTTAGAACCAGATTGTATGGTAGATTCATTTTTAGTTTTTAAGGAGTTCTCCACACTGCTTTCCATAGTGGTTGCATGAGTTTGCATTCCCACAAGCAGTGAATGAGCTTTCCCCTTTCTCCACATCCTAGTCAGCATTTGAGGTCTTTTGTTCTCTTGATCTTATCCAGTCTGACAGGGGTAAGAATAAATCTTAAAGTGGTTTTAATTTGCATTTCCCTAATTATTAGTGATGTTGA
>NW_008359591.1:1464363-1465819 GCF_000622305.1 Nannospalax galili
GGCAGATCTCTGTGAGTTCAAGGCCAGCCTGGTCTATATAGTGAGCTCCAGGACAGCTGGGGCTACAGGGAGACCCTGCCTCAAAAAGACAAAAAAATGTTAATATGTGGGAATTATTTACATATAATGCATAGAATATATTTTATTTCTATACTATTAGATGCTTTGTCTAAATCTTAGTAAGTCTTTCTTTAAAAATGATTTTGGAATTAATTGCTTTAGCAAATTCTTATCATGATTCACTATACAAGCTTTAATCCTTATTATCATTTTTATTTAAATTTTTTCTTTAGGTTTTGTACACTTCCTACAACAGTTCTTAAATAAATTTAGACAACCTCCCCCACCATGCCCCCCACCTCCCACTAGACCTCAAGGAAGAAATGGATAAAATAGGGGTATTAAATAGGAAAGGCAAAGGGAAGGCCATACAAGGCACCATGAGGGTAAGGGAAAGAAGGAACTGAAGAGAGGGAGGAATAACAGGATATAGGTATTATCAAGGGGAAAATAGGACTACTTTAACTGGGGAGGGAAGTAGTATAGAAGAGAGTAAGAGGAGAGATAAATAAAGCTTAGATGGTGTGAAAATCCAGATGGACGTGTATTAACTCAAAATCCCTGTGAAAAAAAAGCACGTACACTATCTGAACATCAGTCCATGTGTATATAACATGCTATATAACAAGAAACACAGTGCCAGACAGGAGAAATCTCCATTTGAGTTGTTGGTCAAAGTAGTTCAAGTGATTCCCAAAATAACACAGGCTATTGCCACAGCCCTTGATTACTTGCCAGAACTTGAAGGTAAGACCCTATTCCTGAAGACAAGATATACGTTGGACACAGGACATGGAGAAATGGTGTTGGAACTGACCTGGAAACCTCCTCCTGGAAGACTAACTCTTATACTTCTAGAGGATTCTATGAAGGATGCTAAGGGAGAAAAATCAGTCAATGGTCCACCCTAGCCCTAAAGCCTAATAACCACAATGACTGACACAGCATACTATCTCTATTGGTGCAGTAGTGGTATTTTTATCTAAAGGGCAATCCATAGCTATCTAATGAGACTTAAATCCCTTTCAATGGAAAGGAACTCATGTGTGCCACTGTAACCATAGCCAACTACATGCGGATGGAGCGGTTCTAGATCCTAGAAGAAAACTATATTATCCTTTTAGACAAATGAAAGTTCTTATTGAATGCTAAATATCAATTCTTGTCCTGACCCATGGGATCTGCAATGGGGTACCTGGACTGGGGAGTGGAGATTTGGATGGGGCAAGAGACAAGAGAAATGGAGACAAGACAGCATTCCGATCAAGTCTCATTTATTGCAGCACAAGCATGAGGTTAAATAAAGAATGAGAACAAGGGAGTAAAGATTGAGAGTAATCATATCAGCTAGACCACAGGGGCCCAGATGTACTCTAAGGGAGGAATCTACTGATTA
>NW_008359591.1:1466647-1481442 GCF_000622305.1 Nannospalax galili
GTGATAAGATCGAGGGCCCTATGATTTTGAAGGGCAACTTGTGCCAGGGAAGTCAGCTGGCATTGCAAGGATGCAAGGCTACTGGCCATGGATTCTATAACTTGTTGTAGTTGGGAGTTGAATTCCTTAGAGGTATAGAGAGTATGTCCCAGGGCCCCTGCAGAAAGGCTGGCAGAGGCAGTAAATCCTATCCTGATTACAAAAGGGATGAATACCCCCCTCTTAATACATGGGCGGAGTAGCCAGGCGAACTCCCCTGGCAAATACATGGTCAATTGGGGTACAATAGTAATTAATACACAGGGTCCTGGAGAGGAAATAGTGATCTGTTGATACAAGAATTCATTGCACCAGAAAGACATAAGGGGGGGGCATTGAGAGATGAACTGACAGAGTGATTACTGTAACATACAAAGGAGAGGGGAGTGTGGTGGTAGTGATATAGCAAAGGGAGATATTTTGAGTAGGATTATAAAGTAAAGGGATAGAAGACATGGGGGGAGAAGGCGCAGTGCCAGCGGTAATGATGTTAGGTGCAGAAGAATAGTTAACAGGGACAGCGGCAAGTAAGGGGCGAACCAAAGAGGCACACAACAAGCACAATGAAGCATTGATATTAGAAAGGTTTAACAACTTTAAGGCAAAATTTAGATAATTGGGCCAAAGGGTAAGATTAAAGGTGGAATTTGTATGTATGGCAGACTGAAGTTTAGTCTCACTCATAATGATAATCTGTCTTGTTTGTTTATCAGTGGTAGCAGGGACCAGTTGGTGGGAAATAAATAAAGACCCCACCGGGAGTGAGGAGTACCCATCATTATTAATTTTTCCTCTAACTCCATTTTGCCACCTGACATCCCAAGGGTCATCTATACGAATTGTGAATCGACCATCGTCATAATTCAATATGCCATTTTTGCTGTAAGCATCATGAAGGCAGTAAGCCCAATATCTACATCTGCCATATATGGTTCTAGCTGTGAGACAACTGCCTCTATTATCATAAGTGAAACATGCATAAGGTCTCAATTTAGAGGATAAAATAGACGGGGTGATTGGAATGACAACGGTTTTTTGGCAACCCTCCACTGGACAGAGGACAGAGCCAGTGGTTTGGATGTTATCATCAGAGTGTATGTCTCCCTCTTTAACCTGGAATTCCCACTGTAACACCATCTACGACCAAACGGGACCAATCAGGAGGAGCAGGATGCAACAAGCAGAGGCCATTGTGGTCTGGCTGGGCTGTAAAAGAGAACAGAAAGAAAAGAAAAATGTTTCTCAGTGAGCCTCATTCTCCCTGAAACATTGGTTAACATCTACCTGCTTTACTAAGCATTCAGGCAACCAGCGGGCTGCATCATGTTGCTGTAAATAAATGCAGACAGATCCTCTTCCCCATATTAATACTGGGCCTGGGCCATGCCATGAATTATCCAGGGGGTCCTTCCATTTAACCATGGCATATCATCTCTTAGATTCCGGACGCCAGAAGTGATCTGCAGCCGACTTACCATGAGCATCTAAATTTAAAAAAATTTAAAATAGGAGTATATGGTTTACTAAATTCCTGGGGGATCCCCTGATGGGGTACCATTCCCCCTTATTTACTTTATTTAATGTATTTTTTATAAGTAGATGAGCTCTTTTAACTATGCCCTGGCCCTGTGGGTTGTAAGGTATTCCTGTCATATGTTTTATCTGCAAGGTGTTGTAGAAATTTTGAAAAGCTTGAGATACATATCCAGGACCATTATCCATTTTAATATGTTTTAGGGTACCCATAGTAGAGAAGCAGTGGAGCAAGTGAGCAATAACATGTTTAGTAGCTTCCCCTGTTTGTAATGAAGCACAGAGCAGTCCACTGAAAGTATCAATGCAAACATGAACATATTTAAATTTGCCAAATTCATTATAATGAGATACATCCATTTGCCAAAGCATGTTAGGAACAAGTCCTCTAGAATTGACTCCTAGATGGGGAACAGGAAGGAAAGTGACACAAGTCTTACATTCTTTAACTATTTGTCTAGCTTGTTCTCTGGTGAGTCTAAACATTAACTGCAAGGAAACCACATTAAGATGGTGTAACTCATGAGCTTGTTGAGCTTGAGTAATGTTAGAAGGAGTAGCAATAGCAACAAGTTTGGTGACTGCATCGGTGACCTGATTGCCGGCCGTTAAAGGCCCTGGAAGGTTAGAGTGTGCCCGTATGTGCCCTGAAAAGAAGGGGGCTCTCCTTTGGCAGATGAGGTATTGGAAGTGACGAAAAAGATCTGCAGCTTCAGAAATATGTCCAATTATAGGAACAGTTTCTAAAAGAGGTATAGCATGAGAGATATACGCACTGTCAGTGTGTATATTAAGGGGTGTATCAGGGAACACAGAGAAAACTGATATGATGGCAGACAGTTCCACCAGTTGTGCAGAGGTTTTATTAGTTTGAAATTGTACAACCTGATCATTCCAAGTGTAGGCTGCCGTTTCATTGGAAGAACCATCCATAAAAACCAACTAGGCAGTAGGTAAAGGCTGCAGGCTAGTAATGCATGGAAAAATGAAGGTATGCAGATTGCAAAATTGAATAAGCTTGTCAGGTGGGTAATGTTTATCTAAAAAGTATGCAGATTACAAAATTGAATAAGCCTGTCAGGTGGGTAATGGTTATCTAAAACCCCAGGAAAATTAGCACAAGCTATTAGCCAAGTTTCTGAGTTCTGAAGTAACCAGTTAATGTGATCCTTGGTATAAGGTTGTACAATATGAAGAGGTTCCATACCAAAATATTTATGACTGTGGTCCCGACCAATAATCATTAAGACAGCCACTGTGTCATAATATGGAAGCAATACCCTTTTTGGGGAGGCAGGTAAATGTATCCACATAATAGGATGATCAGGCCCCTGCCAAAGAAGACGTGTAGGGTGAGTATTAAAAATCACAAGCCATAAGGGCTTGTGACAATCTATATTGGTAACAAACTGGTTAGCAATTGCTTCCTCAATTCTATGTATGGTGACTCTGGCCTCCTCAGTAAGGTTTCCAGGTGAGGTTGGATTTGCATCCCCTTTAGGGATGTCAAAGAGGGGCTTTAAGTCCCCAGTGTTCAACTTTAAATAAGGACATAGCCAATTAATATCACCTAATAGTTTTTGGAAATCATTTAAGGTTTGTAGTTTATCAAGTCTAAGGATAGCCTTTTGATTAGTTACTTTTTGCCCATTAATCTGAAAACCCAAATAAGAGTAGGGATCCTGTGTTTGTACTTTTTCAGGTGCTATATATAAACCTGCATCCAATAAGTCAGATTTTAACTGACGTATTTTGAAGAGCTGCGGCTACAAACTTCAGACAAAGGGTAGGGCTATTGGCCATTCCTTGAGGAAAAACCTTCCACTGGTATCTCTTCATAGGTTCTTTAAAATTAATAGAAGGAAGACTAAAGGCAAAACATTTGCGATCCTCAGGATATAAGGGAATAGTGAAAAAACAATCCTTAAGGTCTACTATTATCTTAAAGTATCCTTGTGGTATCTCCATTTTCCTGACTTCTTCTTAATAACAAATATGGGTGTATTCCACGGAGAACAAGTTTCTTTAATGTGCCCTGCCTCAAGTTGTTCCTGCGCCAAATGAGTGGTTGCTGCCAACTTCTCTGCTGTAAGCAGCCATTGAGCTACTTAATAACAAATATGGGTGTATTCCACAGAGAACAAGTTTCTTTAATGTGCCCTGCCTCAAGTTGTTCCTGCACCAAATGAGTGGTTGCTGCCAACTTCTCTGCTGTAAGCAGCCATTGAGCTACCCAAACCAGGTCATCTGATAACCAGGTTATATGATCCACATAGTTTGAGGGTGCAGGGCCATCAATGGCCACCATTATAAATTTCCCAGACCTCGCTTATCATTTTGACCTGTGCTTGCTAAGGGTGACACCCTTCCATTTTCTTTCTTCCCTAATCCTTTGCCAGGGCTGTATCCTTGAGCAAGCAAAGGTGCAGTAACAACATCGTTTGGACTACACATAACTATTCTCATTTGTGAAAGCAAATCTCTTCCCCACAGGTTTACCGGTAGATAAGGGACCACAAAAGGCTTAATCAAACCAGAATTATTCATGGAATCTTTCCAAGTGAGAAATTTTGAGCTCTGTTTTGGGTTTTGGCTCTGTCCTATGCCTTTTAAGTTGGTCAGAGTCTCAACTGTAGGCCAGGCTATGGGCCAAGTCTCAGCAGAAATAATAGTAACATCAGCTCCAGTATCGATGAGCCCATCAAATTTCTTTCCATCAAGCCATAAAGTTAATGTAGGTTTTTTGTGAGTAATGGCCTGGACCCAATAAGCATCAGATGAACCAACATTTTTATTTCCTCTACTTTTACTTTGAACAGGATGACTGGATTTAACCGGAGGTATTAGAATTATTTGAGCAAAACACTCCCCCTGTGGAATAGTGACTATATTACCAACAGCTCGGGCTATGATTCTTATTTCCTCGTATAATCTGCATCAATTATCCCAGGCACAACAGATAGGCCTTTTAGGGTGGCGCTACCTCGCCCTAGTATCAGCCTGCAAGTATTGTTGGGGAGTGGTCCATAAATCCCAGTCCCTATGGTCTGAATTCCCATCTCTGGAGTCAATACTGTGTGGGAGGAGGAACTGAGGTCCAGTCCTGCACTTCCCGGGGTTGCTCTGCTGAGGTCTGAAATGGATTGCTGCTGCTGGCAGGAATGAAATTGGAGCCTCTCAGGCACAGCCTGAAACTGGCTTCTCCTCTCACTTTTTAACAGAAGATTTCCATGGAGATCTCTTGATCTACACTCCTTTGTCCAGTGTCTAGGGCAGATCTTTGGAGCTCTTTTGCTATCAGTCTTTTGCTGGTCATCATCCTTGTTTTGCATTCCTGGGTGAAGTGCCCGCTCTTACCACATTTAAAAGACCCTTTGCCTTTAGTCTTATTTTTATTAGCCAAAAAAATCTTTTACAGTTTGTCCACTGAAAGTCGCTGCCATGCAAGTCCCTGCTGATAAGACGGACCTATGTCTGAACACAGGCGTATGTAGCCGATAAAATCCATCTTTTTCCTGTAAGGTCTGATGGCTGCCTGACAAGCAGGATTAGCATTTTCATAGGGTAACTGTCATACATAATCTAGTCCTACATCAACATTTAAAAATATTCTCCCTGCTGTGGTCATTAATCGATGGACAAAGTCTGCAAATGGTTCATCAGGCCCCTGTTTGACTGAAGTGAGAGAAGTTCCTAGGTCCCCTTTAACTGGAATTTTTCTCCATGCAGCAGTTTGAATTTGTGATTTTAGCTGTCTCCTTACAGTTTTCAAAAGATTCTGATTTTCATAGTAGATAATCACCCCCACTAAGGACCGCCCTTACTAATGTATTCCAATCAATGGGAGTTATCCAAAGTTCAGCCACACCATCTAAGATTGCTAAGGTATATGGGGCTGTGGCTCCATACTGTGACATGGCAGTTTTTAATTCTTTAATTAGTTGAAAATTGAAACCTGTATGACGCCGCCATGCTTGTCCTCGGTCATCTGTCGTTTCTGTCACAGGGAAAGCCTCCATATAGGAGGAAAAATTATCAGGATCCTTAAGGTTTCCTTAATATGAATGGAGGCCGGGCCCTCGAGGGGTTTGGTGAACTTTTTCTCCATCTACAACAGTTTCCCTACCTGTTCTAAGTTTTTGTAATTTGAGTATCAATGATTCATGTATTTCCTCTAGTTTAATTCTGTCAGCAGTTTTGAGAAATGGCTGAGCCTCAGGGTCCCAACAAATTCTCATATTACAGACAATTATAGTCTACACGCTCATCAAAGAAGCTTATTTTCACAGCATGTGGAGACTACTACAGAGTTCTACAATTGGTCACACTCAGAGAACAAGTGTCTGAAAGATACCCAGATCTAAACTCCACATCTACAGTGGAACCTCTACCCCTAAGGCCCATACAACATAGTGGGATAGGATGTAGAGAGAACAGTAATTTATCCCTTAGCTTCCAAATATAACAGAGTGAGATACAAACTGAAGAACACAACTGGTCAAGTGATAGAGACTAAGAGACTGCAGAGTGCATAGCCCTGGATAAGACTCATATATTAAATCTCACCCACATTTAATATAAACCCACTTATATTAAATTGTTCAGGGACAATTGTGGAAGAGGGAGCAGAAAGATTGTAAGAGTCAGGGTTGGTGCATGAATATAAGGAAACAAGGAGCCTTGGGTCCTCTTGGGAAGTTGCTCATATGAACTTAAAGCAATAGTGACAGCATGCACAAGACCCATGCTGTCTCTATCAGGCAAAAAACCCAGCATAGAAGTGAGGAAAATGGGCAACAGGCCCCAACCTTAGCTGCAGAACTGTTGATAACTGATTGCTGTGGGGTGAGGGGGAATTGATCTTCTTTAAGGGACTAACTCTAGATAGTTTGAGTATACTCCAGTGGATGACTTCCACCAAGGGACATCCTAGGTACAAATGCTTGACAGGATAGTTATTAACATAAATGACAGAAATGCATGAAATCCAGTGTGTGGGGGGGTGGTATGGGAAAATGCTGATTCAGAAGATGATTAAGGTATCGTGTATGAAATACACAGAAATTCCACAAAAATACACCAAAAGAGGAGGATATAAAGAGAGAGGAGGTTGAGCACAGACCAGGAGAAGCAAGTAAGCAGCATTTCTCCCTGATCTGTGCTCCAAGTTCCTGACCTGAATTCTTGCCTTCACTTCCCTTGATGATGAACTGTGCTGTAAGCCAAATAAATCCTTTCCTTCCCAAGTTGATTTTGGTCCATGTTTTCTTCACAGCAATGTGAAAGGAAACTAGAACAGAAATTGGTACTGAGAGAGGAGCATTGCTATGATAGGCCTGACCCAGTTTTTTGGGGAGGCTTGTGGAAGCATCTGGAATTTTGGGTTGGAAAAGTCATTGAGTACTTAGAATTTAGTGAGCTGTTGCTGTAGAGCTTAAAACAGATCTGCTTAAAGAGGTATGGGTGATAGATACCTGACTTGTGAAGCTTCAAAGGGAAGCAGAGACTGTCAGGGCTGTTTGTGTGATGTTTTGAATTGTGAAACTGTGGTTTCTGGTTGATTGGGGCTGAAGAATCAGCTGTGATTAAGAAAAAACCAGAACCACTAAAGTGAAAACTCTGCTCTACTGGGACAATTGATGCTGGTTAGTTGGGGCTGAAAAATCAGCTGTAACAAGAGATCATTGTCACTGTTGCAAAATCTCCTAGGAAGTATTTCCTTAGGGTCAGTACACAGCTGTAGTCCAGAGGGATCCAAGCCTTCATTTTAAGTTGGAAGCAGGATTTTGTAATGTGTAAGAGTTTCCTGATGGTTCTGGTGTTTAAAGCATGATGGGATCACAGAGAGAAGCTGCAGTTTGGCATCCTGTGATGCCAGGAAATGCCATTGGGGAAATCACAGCCTCAGTTGCAGTGAAGACTGCCAGGATTGAAGGGGATTATGTGAAACTCTGTAACCTGAGAGGACAGAAGAGCTTACTGGTGAAGGTTCAGCCTCAGTTTCAGTGGTAATCCCATCTTTTTAGAGAGGTCAGGTCCATGGGATGACCACCAAGGGCAGCAGCGGGTGTGGAATGGAGACGAGCTGTGTGTGCTGTGAACGATAGAGCTAGAGAAGTGGAGCTGCTGAAAGACTTTGGGGCCTAGAAGTGAATCCTAGATGTCCAGTGTTGAGCTACTTCTTGGACTTTGGTTTTGCTTAAGTGTGCCCAATTCTTCCCTTTTGAAATAAGACAGTATTTAGCTTGTTTATTTTGGATTTTATAGGATCCCACAGTTATGAGATAAGCCCGGTGTGGTGGCACATGCCTTTGATCTTGGCACACTCGGGAGGCAGAGGCAGGTGTATCTCTGTGAGTTCAAGGCCAGCTGGGGCTATCAGACCTAGTCTCAAAATGACAAAACATCATCATCATCATCAACAACAAAAAAACAAAAACAAATTTATGGGACTCTCAAAGTTGTACCATTTTATGTTGGAATATTAATGTTGACATATCTTGCAGAGAAAAATGGAAAGGTTTTGTTTTAATAATAATACGTTCTTGTGTCAAATTGACAAGGGGTTAATTTTATTGGATGCTTTAGTTGTCAACTTGACACACCTGGGTGAGGGAGCCTCAACTGGGGAATTTCCTCCATTGGACTGGCCTGTGGCCATATCCATTGGTCATTGTTGAGTAGTTTGGGAGGACCCAGTCCACTTTGGGTGATGCCACCCCTGGTCAGGTGATCATATGTTGTATAAGAAAGCAAGTTGATTATGCATCAGGGGAGTAAGTCAGTAATCAGCAGTCCTCCTTGGTCTGTCCTCCAGGGTCCTATCCTGAAGGTCCTACACTGAATCCCAGGCTTCACTTGATGATTAACTGTGTTGTAAATCAAATGAACTCTTTTCTCCCCAAGTTGTTTTTCGTCAGTGTTTTCATCACAACAATATGAAAGCAAAGTAGAACAATCTCCATTCCTCCCTTCTGGAATAGTAGTTTTTACTCTGTTCCATTGCATATTAGAAATATGGAAGTTGTATCTTGATTTTACCTTGAGTCTCAGAGGGGACTTTAGATATTTCAGCAGTGTTGGAACTGTTGAAGACTTTTAGAGATGAACTAGATGCATCTTGCATTATGAAATAATACAAAAAAAACCCCTTTGTGGGGCTTTTGAAGTTGTACCATCTTATGCTGGAATATTAATATTTACATCATAACTTGGGGACAAAAAAATGTGAAGACTGTGGTTTAATAACAGTGGGACCAAGGGTGTTTTGTTATGGTTTAAAATTATGTTTTTCCTGTCAGTTGACAGGCTGAATCATAATGGCTACTTTATATTGTTAACTTGGCTGGATTTAGAATCCACCATGGAAGTGCACCTCTCTCTGAGTGTGTCTATGAGTGTCCGTAGGCAAAAGATTAATAGAAAAAGGCCTGGGATCAGGTTCTAAATTAAATAAAACGTTTCCTGGATATTTCATTGGAGTGAAACACAAGGAAGTTACTGATTCTGTGTATTAGATATGATTGCATAATGGCAATTACAATGGTTGGGATAGACGTGACCTTGGAGGACACAACAAAGAATCCATCCATTGTTGGAGTCTATATACAGGTTCATGAGCTTTAAATCTGGACTGTGATGGTACCCTATGAGATGGGAATGCCGGAGTAACTTCTATTCCAGCCCACTGACACACTCAAATTCCAGATGTGTATCTAGAATTAGAGAATGTGGACACTATAATCCAGAAACACAATGGCATCACAGTGGCAGTGCAGAAAATAACCCTCAGCAGTCTGTCATAGGAACTCTATCTTACCCATGGTAATTATTTTATAAAACTATTAGGTTTACAGAAGCTAAGCTATTCATTGAATGTGTGTTATGTACTTTCCTATTTATATAATTACCAACCTGCTAAGATATTAGTAAGAAAGGATCATGATACTTTTGTTTTTCTTGCTGGAGCTCACAATGCAGCACGAGTTCTCAAATTTGTGGTCGTCCTGCCCCAACCTCCTGAATGATGAGATTATAATTATGCATAATATAATTTTGTCTGTCCTAAAGAGCATTTTTTGAAAGATCAGGTCCAGCTTACTTTATATATAGAACTTTGCTACATTCAATAAACATTTTCTGATGGAAAAAAATTATTTTCAGTGAGAGAGAGTCTGGAAACTACCTACTATCATATTACTAAAAGTTGCATTCTCAGAATGGACTTTAACTAAATGCTATGGGAATATTTGATAATCTTCATTAGAATAACATTCAGAGTCATATAAAATGTGAGAATTTACCACGAAATATTTTCTTCCTAAAATTTATTTGAGACAGTGTTTCCCTGTAGTACCATCTGGTCTGGAACTGACTTTGTAGACCAAGTTGGCCTTGATCTCATAGAGTTCTACTCGCTTTTGCCTCCTGAGTGCTGGGATTAAAGGTGTGCACAGCCATGCCCAGCTTATAAATATTTTTCTTAGGCAATGTAGTAAATTTCTTATATCTGAGTAAAATTTAAGTGGCTATTCAGCTGCATCTAAAGAGTCTCAGTGGAATAGATGTTTTACCTTTTTCCTTATAATTAACATATAATGCTTTTATTTTCAAACTAAAGAACATTTATACAAACAATAATTACAAGAGATTTGCTAGCAGAGCTTTGTTGGTTAGTATATAATGCCCAGTAGATTGACTTCACCCTAGAGGGAGTCTTTTGGCAGCATTGTGGGATTAACTTTGTAAGGTGGAATGAAGACTGGAAGAAATAAATATCATTCCATCCAACTGCTTTTCTTAAAGAAAACCAGCATAAGAAAAACAATTGTCTTTGATCTCTTTGTTCTGGCACTAAGAGTTCCTTACATGTACGCGTACCTTTCCATAGGAATTGGGTGAGAAAAACTTAACATGCTGCTATTAGTTTTTTTAATTTAAATCGTGTTAGTACTAGAATTTCTCAAAAGCTGCCAATATTTGTGGGAAATGTTCTTTCAGGGAATTTATCTACCAAATGGTGGAGGGAACAATCTGAACTGGAATAGATAAAGAAAATATTTTGTCTAGTTTATTGTAACCCTTCTGAATATATAACCATGTACTTGTAGACTGAATATTTGAACTCCATCCTGGCCTTGGAAAATAGAGTATGCATGATTAACCTCTATGCTATAATGCTTATTAATAGCTATGAAAAATCATGGTCATATTGACTGTTAGTAGAAAGATACTTTGCAAATACAACATAATGCAATGAAAGTTTTAAAATATGGTTCATAAATTGCCTTAGGGATAAATCACAGAGCAGTTTAAAGCTAGAGTTGAGATTCAAAGATTTTGAAATTCTGTTACCTTCTAATAAATATATCTTTCATTAATGTAATGTGTCATAGAATCCATTTCTTGAATACTTTAATGTAAATTTTTATTGAATTATTGTGTATTTTAAAGAAGTCATCTTAATCATCTTTATACCCTGTCTCCTATCTGTACTCTCCTATCCGCCCCCCACTGGATTTCCTGCATTCTGTTAGATACGCTAAGACCTATCAAGTCAAATTAGTATACGTAGATGTCCCTCAGTGCAATTTCATCCACTGTTGTCTAGTCAGCTTATCTAGAGTCTCTCCATTAAAGATCAACTCTCCCTTACCCAGCAATAATCATCTGCCAATAGTTCTTTGGCTAATGTTTGGGCCTGATACCCATTTCCCCAGTTCTCTGTTGTTTTATTTCTCTCACTTGTTTTGTGTGGGTCTTGTGTGTGCTCACAGGAGCCAGGAAAATGGAAAGAAAGCATGGAAATAGAGGGAAAGAAGGAGTATGAGAGAATAGTAGGAGATAGGTGTTATCAAGGGTGACATGGATAAAATAGGGGTATTTAACTGGGAAGGGAAGAGAGAGGCTTATACAAGGAAGCATGGGGCTAAAGGGGAAGAAGAATTCAAGAGAGGGGTCATTTATTCAATATTTTATAATGTCTTTTAAAAGAGTAAAATTCATCTTTATGTTCATTTTGGAAATTTTCAGAATTAAGTAATTTTTTATGGATGAGGACCACTGGGAATTCTGTAACTTCTTCCTTATCTGACTTTTGGTTTAGATAGTTCTCAGAATTATGAAGTACGAAAAGTTCACCACATCTTCAGAACAGGCTCATTATTGGACTCTTGGAAGATGTAAAATAAGGTTAATGCACTTATGAGTATTTGCAAGAGGACACTTACTGAATGGTACTCTGTACACTTTTAATTTCTCTCTATGTTTTAGTGCCTAGTAAAGCTACTTGCTTAAAAAACATATTTCAAATCAATGCAGAAATTAAAAATCTGTACAACAGTTTTTAATTTAAAAAAATAATTAGTTTAATTTTCCACAGAAGAGTTTCTTAATGAAAAAAAAAATCTCTGGATGCCTTCTTTGACTCCAGTTCTATATATTTTCACAATTCCAAGATTATTCTTTTCAGACATGAATTATTTTCCTAGATCATACCTTCTTTTAGTTTTCCCACTCTGTTACTTTTTGTTTGTTTGCTTATTTACAGAGAAGATGCTTGGAGAAAATTAATTTTAGGTAATTGCAGTATACAGTATGATGTCTTTAGGAAAGTCTATTAAGGATGGTTATCTAAGTTATAGAAATAAAAGCTTGTGTGTTTACATGACAACTACTTGGTTGCTATTGTCATAAGAAGCTGAGAGCTATGAATCAATACCTGTCCTTAATTACATAAACAATTAGACATTTAATCCTGGTTTTCCTAAGTGGCCAGATCCTATTTTAAATCACCAAGGCAGATGGTGATTTTATGTATATGGGGAGGGAGAGAGACAGAGACAGAGAGACAGAGAGAGAGAGATAGAAAGAGAGCAACTGTTACTTAATCCTCTCCAGGTTTCTATGGATCTATTCTCACATCCCTGGATTACTATGTACATGGATATTTTTAGAGCTTGGAGCATTTTTCCTACCTTGCCTACCTTCTTTTGGTAATTGTTATCTGTCACTTTGTTTCACTCTGTCCCCTCATTTGATTTTCTATGTAAACACTATAGTTTCTTTGCATGTAGGTTGAATCTAGATATTGAAACACTGTCCATTTTTATACTTGGCTTCTTTTAGGATGTTCCATTCCATGATCAGTTGATAATCTCACTCGTGAAATATAATAAAGCATGAAACATTGTAACAGAATGTCCTTTGGAACACTTATAACTGAAATATTAAAATAGATTCTCAGTCACTGAATAATTTTCTACACATGCATGTTTAAATATAGCTTATGTCTATTTTTAGTGTGTAAACAAGTTAGAGGAGTTTCCAATGCCTTCAAAATAGAAATGATTTTTCAAAGATGGTCTATCCCCTATATGTGACTAATCTGAAAGTTACCATGTTCTAATTTTATAACTCAGGAGTCACAAAATAATTGCCTAACTAGATTGATGATTATTTTCATACAATCTGTTGAAAAAACAAATTAAAATATCCATCCAAAATTTGTTATAATTTTGACTAACATATAATACAATAGCATGTTAGTAAGGGACGAAAGAAGGGCAGAAATGAACTTTTAAATTATCATCTTATTATCAAGTCTGTTAATATCTTAAGGAAAAAGAAAGATACATGTCATTTTATACGAAAGAAACAGTCCATTTATGATATGTTTTCTTTACTTAATGTCTCTTTGTAGTAAATATAAAACACAGGAAGAATAGATACAACAGGAAAAGTAAAAATGGGATAATTTGGCAAGAGGGGGGTGGCTACCAGGAGCTGTAAGGTGGGATTAATAGGGTAATGGAGTGTGAATGTGGTCAAATTAATTTATATACTTGAATGAAAATGGCAATATGAAATTCATTTAAAAATATTTTTATTGAAACATTTGTACATTTTGTACAACAATTCATAATCAAATTTAGGCTGCCTCCCCCGATTCATGCCCACACAGAACCCCCTCACCAGATCTCATGTAATCTGTCATATATGTTAAGTCCTATCCAGTTAAGCATTTGTACCCAGATGTCCACTCATGTAATCTGTCATATATGTTAAGTCCCTATCCAGTTAAGCATTTGTACCCAGATGTCCTTTGGTGCAAGTTCATGCACTGGAATCCAGTCAACCTATCTAGAGATCTTAAGGAAGATTTACTCTACTTCATCCAGTAGTAATCAGTATCTACTCTGGACCCCTTTCTGATTGAATCAACCATAAATTCATCTATTTGTATACTGAGTATCGGCTAATAAAAATTTTAAAGGGATATGAAAGAGTTCCCAAGAAATAGAACTTGAACTAGTCTTGGCTAAAAGAGATTTTAGTATTAAATATACTATGTATTTTTATCATTCCAAATTCTGTGTAAAATATGTATGTCTCTACTCTGGACCCCTTTCTGATTGAATCAACCATAAATTCATGTATTTGTATATTGAGTATCGGCTAATAAAAATTTTAAAGGGATATGAAAGAGTTCCCAAGAAATAGAACTTGAACTAGTCTTGGCTAAAAGAGATTTTAGTATTAAATATACTATGTATTTTTATCATTCCAAATTCTGTGTAAAATATGTATGTCACATTATATATATGTGTCTATTTTATATACATATATACATATATATAATAATTTACAATGATTCAGACTGGGATGAATAATTGACAAGAAAATTGATGTCTATGCCATCCTCAATTACATTTGGATAATTGCATATCAAAACCTTATACATCAAGTTTAGAAAATACTTCACATTTTAGATATGTTTTAAAACTGTGAACACTATACCTTCATACATGTTGATTAAGAAATATATAAAACTATAATCCAATATGGTTATAAAGTGTCTTGATCATATTTTCTTTACGTACTTTTGCTTTGCAGTGAACAGTCTGAGGGGTTGTGATGGAGGGAAACCAGACACAAGTGACTGAGTTTTTTTCTGAAAGGAATAACAGATTGTCCAGAGCTGCAAGCACCCCTGTTCCTGGTATTTCTCTTAGTTTATGTCACTACCATGGTTGGCAACCTTGGGTTAATCTTTCTTATCTGGAAGGACCCGCACCTTCACACTCCCATTGTCTTAGTTTGTTCTTCATTGCTGTGAAAAAATACTCTGACCAGTACCAATTTGGGGAGGAAAGTGTTTATTTGTCTTACATCTCCCAGGTTGCACGCAGTTCATCAGGGAGCCCAAGGTAGGAACTCAGGGT
>NW_008359591.1:1482146-1487210 GCF_000622305.1 Nannospalax galili
CTTTCCTGGCCTCTCAGAGTGCCAAGCCTCAGCTGCTCTCTGTGACCCCTTCACGCTTTCAACACCAGAACCATGCAGGAGACTCTTACACATTACCAAGTCCTGCTTCCAGCTTGAGACAGAGGCTCGGGTCCCCTATGTGTGCTGACCCTGAGGAAATACCTCCCAGAAGACTTCACCTCAATGAAGCTGGTCTCTTGTTACTTACAACTGATTTTTCAGCCCCAGCTAGCCAGCATCAATTGTCCAAGTAAAGCAAAGGTTTTACTTCAGGTTCTGGTCTCTTCTTAATAACAGCTGATTCTTCATCCCCAGCTGACCAGAACCCATAGATTCTCAATCTAAAATCTCACATGAACAGCCCTGATAGTCTCCCCTTCCCTTTGAGGCTTCACAAGCCAGGCCTCCATCATCTACAACTCTTTCAGCATGACTGTTCCAAGCACCACTGCAACAAACTCTGAGCACGCAATGGCTTTTCCAGCCCGAAGTTCCAAACACTTCCACAGTCCTCCCAAAAACACAAAGGTCAGGTCTGTCACAGCAATATACCACTCTCTGGTACCAAGTACTGTCTTAGTTTGTTCTTCATTGCTGTGACAAAATATTCTGACCAGTACCAACTTGGGGAGGAAAGGGTTTATTTGTCTTACATCTCCCAGGTTGCATGCAGTTCATCAGGGAGCCCAAGGTAGGAACTTAGGGTAGGAACCTGGAGGCAGGAGCTGGAGCACAGGCCATGGAGGAATGCTGCTTACAGGCTTGCTCCCCTGGCCCCTGCTCAGCCTGCTTTCTTATGCAACACAGGCCCACCTGCCCAGGGGTGGCACCTCCCACAGTGGGCTGGGCCCTCCCACATCACTCATCAAGAAGATGCCCTTCAGACATGGTCACAGGCCAGTCCAATAGAGGCAATTTCCCGATTGAGGCTCCCTCAACCCAGGTGTGTCAATTTGACACTAAAGCTATCCAGCACACCCATGTACCTGTTCCTTGGAAGTTTAGCATTTGCTGATGCCTGTACTTCATCTTCTGTGACTCCAAAGATGCTCTTGAACTTTTTAACTGATAATGACTTTATATCCATGACTGAGTGTTTCAGTCAATTTTATTTTTTTTGTTACAGTGCAACTACAGAATGCTTCCTACTGGTAGGAATGGCTTATGACTGCTATGTAGCAATATGCAACCCTTTGCTATATCTAGTAGTGATGTCCAATAGACTCTGTATTTTGTTAATAAGTGTTTCATATTTAATTGGTTTTCTAAACTTATGATTCATGTAGGGTTATTATTTAGGTTAACTTTCTTTAGGTCAAATATAATTGATCATTTCTACTGTGAAATTTTGCCACTCTATACAATTTTGTGCACTGACCCAGCTATTAATACACTGGTGGCTTTTGTTTTTGCTGCTGTCAACAAGCTATCACTTTCATGAGTATTGTAGTCTCTTATGCTCATGTCTTATTTGACATCTTGAAAAAAAAGTCAGAGAAGGGCAGAAGCAAAGCCTTCTCAATCTGCAGTGCCCATCTGCTCTCTGTCTCTTTGTTCTATGGCACTCTCTTCTTCATGTATGTGAGCCATGGTTCTGGACCAAGTAAATATCAGGAAAAAATGTATTATCTGTTCGACACCATTGTGATTCCTCTGCCAAATCCATTTATTTATAGCCTAAGAAACAAAGACGTTTTAAGTGCACTGAGAAAACTCATAAAATAATATTTTCGAGAAACTTTCTATCTTCTAATTTTGAGCAAATCATATTACTTTGTTCAGTAGTTTACACCCAATAGAAAGTTCATATGTTAGTAAATAAAGGAATATCATTTTAAACTATGTAATTTTTGTTCTTAGTAAGTACTCTTTACCATCAAAATAGTTAAGGGGAAAATAAGAGCAGAGTTTTATGTGTTGTTTTATATTCATAGCTGAAAATGGATCACCAAGTTATGTCTTTGTAACATTAACGTACTCTTATTTTCCAGATACATATATTTCAAAAACACTTTTGAATTCATATTATGAGAAATAAAGAGCCTCTCTCTCTCTCTCTCTCTCTCTCTCTGTCTCTCAACACAGTAGAAACTCTACAGAGATAACTGACCATGTTTACTCAGGGGCAGCCATGGAAGTTACAATTAAAGATTGCTGTCTTGTCAGGTTGACCCCAGATACCTTCCTAATAGACTTCCTCCCTACAATTTGGTGAAATGTCTGTTTGATCTCTGATGATGGCTAATCTTCATTTTGATGGGATTTAGACTCATCTAGGAAACAAACCTCTGGCTCTGGTCATGATATGGACCTGTTAGCTGATGTTCCAAGTCAGCCCTGGAACATCTGCCTGGGTCTTCACATTCTTTTCTTTTTTCTTGTTTTCTTACACAGGGTATCTCTGTAACCCCAGCTGGCATGGAATTCCTTATGTAGGGCAGGTACGCCTCAATCTCACAGAGATCTACCTGCCTTTGCCTCCCAGCTGCTGAGATTAAGGGCATGTGCCACCACACTTGACTTTCACACATTTTTTGAAAATTAATTTTTTATTTTTATTTTTATTCTATGTTCATGAATGTATTGCCTGCATGTATGTATGTGCACCTGTGTCATGCAGTACCTATAGGGGTCAGAAGCAGGCATCAGATTCCCTGGAATTGGAGTTTTGATAGTTTGTTAATCATCATGTGGGTGCTGGAGATTTGAACCTGGGTCTTCTGCAAGAATAGCCAGTGTTCTTAATCACTGAGTAATCTCTCCAGTCCCCGCCACCCCCTTTAATGAATTTTTAATTTAGTACATGATAGATTATGTTGCATATACACTGTGGTCTCCTTAATAAAATCATTTAAAAATATATATTTTATTGAATTTTTGTGCATTTCGTATACTTCTTAATCATATTTGGATCAAATCCCCGATTTACACTCCCCATAGACCCCCACCAAATTTCATACATTCTGTCATATATGTTAAGGCCTATCAAGTCATGTTTGTGTCCCAGATGTCCCTCGGTATGAGTTCATCAACTGGAGGCTGGCCAGCCTGTGCAACATCATTCACTTAAAGATCAATTCTCCCTTACCCAGGAGTAATCAGTTGCCAATAATTCCTTGGCTGAGATTGGGAGCTTCTGCCCATTTCCCTGGTTCTATGCTGGGCTTTTTTCTGGTTTGTGTTTACATGAGTGTAGGTCTAGGCCAGAAGAGAATCCTGGAGACCCAATCTGATGGAAGGGATAAGACGTTAAAGCAGAGTCAGACAGTCAGTTTTGAGGGGGGTGGTATGCAGAGCTGGGAGTGAAAGGATGTCCCTTACCTAAGGAAGCCTGAGAGCTAAGAAGATGGGGCACAAGGTAGTCTCAGGTATGAAGCCCAGGACCACAAGTCTATGACAGAGAGGGGAGATGCATAAATCTGAGAAGGAAAAAATGTCCATGATCTGAGGATGGCTGAGAGCTAGGATGGTGGTGCCATAGGGAATCTCAGGAATGGAACTCGGGACACCCAGGATATACTACAAATCTGGGGTAGGTAAAGATTCCAGACACAAACTGGCCTAAAAACTATGCAATGATCAATGAAACAAAGAGTTTGTTCTTTGAAAATATCAACAAGATTGAAAAACTTTTAGACACATTAACCAAAAGAGAGGTTCTAACTAACAAACTCAGAAAGGAAAATGCAAACTTTATAGCAAACCCTCAAGAAATTGAGAAAACCATAGATTTATTTAAATAGCTCTATTACACTGTATTAGAAAATCTAAAAGAAATGGATAAATTTCTATGCATGTATGGACTACCAAAATTAAATCAACTTGACAAAATAATTTAAACAGGCCTATAACAATCAATAAAATAGATATAGTAATTAAAATTTCTCAACTAAAGAGAGACAAGGACCTGATTCATATAGTGCAGAATTATACAAAACCTTCAAAGAAGAACTAATACCAATAATTCTCAAATTATTCCATAAAATATAAAAGGAACACTGCCAAATTCATTTACTTCATAGGTAAATCTTATGGAAGGAACAAGCCATTATTACTTTACTACAAAACCCAAAAACACAACAAAAAGGAAAATTATCTTTGATAAACAGATACAAAAATTCTCAACAAAATACAAACCAAATGAAAGAACACATCAACAGGATTATCCAGCATGATCAAGTTGACTTTGTCACAGAGATGCATGTAATTCACCTCATAAACAGACTCAAGGGCATAAACCACATAATAATTAGATGCAGAAAAAGCCTTTGATAAAATATAACATATATTTATGATAATAGTCCTTGAAAGTACAGGGATAAAGGGGACATATCTGAACACAATAAAGACAAAACACAGCAAGTCCATAGTCAACATCAAACTAAATGGAGAAACCTGAAAGCACTCTCATTAAAATCAGGAATAGGATGAGGGTGTCTGATCTCTCTACTGTGTTCAATACAGTGATTCAAGTTATAGTTAGAGAAATAAAATAAGTGGAGATAATATACAAATTGGAAAGGAAGAAGTCAAATATCCATATTTGCAGATGATATGATTCTATAAAGACCCTAAGGACTCAACCAGAAAACTCCTGGAACTGATAAATACATCCAGAAAAGTAACAGGATATGTAACTAACACCTCCACATAATTTACCTTCCTATATTCCAACACCAAACATACTGAGAAAGAAACCCAGGAAATGATCCCATTCATGGTGGCCTCAAAATCCATAAAGAATCTTGGAATAAATCTAAGCAAGGACATGAGAACCTACATAAGAATTTAAAGACTTTGAAGAAACAAAGTGAAGAAGATACTAGAAGATGGAAAGATATCCTCCTCTGCTCATGGACTGACAGAATTAATATTGCAAAAATAACCATCCTACCAAAACAATATACAAATTCAATACAATAACCATCAAAATTCTAACACAATTCTTCACATAAATTAAAAAATATCTCAAATTTCATTTGGAAACACAAAAAGTCCAGGATAGCCAAAATAATCATGAAAAATAAAATAACTGCTAATGACATTACCACCCTGTTCTCAAAC
>NW_008359591.1:1488522-1491909 GCF_000622305.1 Nannospalax galili
GAAAAGGTGGTAGAATGCAGTGATAATAGAGGTGGAAAGAGGAATAATGAAATAAGAATTGTTAAAAGAGATGGGGAATGGGAGGGATAACCAACATTAAAGGCCTTTAGAAAAAGTCATATGGAAACCTATCACTATAGAAGGCCTTCTTAAAATATTTAGGGGGACATTGCCCCACTAGACACTATAAGGTAAATTAAAACCTCAGTGTCAGAAATCTCTCTTGAAGCCATTGACCAAGGATCCCTTAGACCCTCAAACACCACTGGCCCTTGCCCCTGTTCTTGGTTATGCACAAGAACTTGATGACAATACCCTTTGCTGAAGACATTTCATACATTTTTCTTGAGCTATAAAACAAGAAAGAAGAAATCAACTTGATGCTGACTTCAGAGCCTCATTGCTACTGGCTTTCACAGTGCTAGAAGATGTTATCTACACTGCCATAAAGAAAAAAAAATATCAACAGCCTTACCCACTTGTGAATCCTGTGAACTGCACCAACAACTGGCCTGGCAATTTATACCCACTGGTACAAGAGTGGCATGAGTATTAAGGGAGTAACCAACTACTTTTTAATTGAATTCAAGGACTGCTTCTTAGAATGGAGTCCATTGTGGACACTGATATCAGACCTATGAATCTGAGACTAGATAGGTCACAGAAAATAGGCAAGAGTCAAATACTAATTTTCTACTAAATATTTCTTGTATTCAACTGATTACTAATGACTTATTGATATACCCATAGATTAATGCATCTGTCATTTCTCACCAGAGAAGCTCCCTTATGCAGTAGATGATGATTAATCCAGAAACCCACAACTGGCCAATATTCAGAGAGCAAGAGGCTGAATATAACCTAGTATCAAAGTTATGCCACCCAATTCTCAGGGTTCACTTTAGAAGAGGGGGCAGAATTGTTGTAAGAGCCAGTTATGGTGGATGACCATGAGGAAATAGCTTTTCAGGCATCTGGGAAGTTACTCATATGAACTCACAACAATGGTGATGGTATGTACAAGTCCCATGCAAGCTCAAACCAGACAAAGTCCTAGCATAGATATGAGGAAGTGAATAAGAAACCCTAAGCTGTACTTATGAAAGTATTGGCAACTGATGGCTACTGGAAGGGGCAGAGACAGTTTCTTTCAATTATGCCACTCTTAGTAGGTTATCCAGGCTCCAGTGATAAACCCACACTGGAGGCCATTTAAGGACACAAATTAGACTTTATAGGCCTTTAGGCACACACACACACACCCACACACACACACACACACACACACACAAACCCCACCACACACACACCATGTGCATATACATGTACATATAAAATACATATGCATTTAATTGGACTTGGGGCATTGTGGGGAAGTGAGGATGGCAAACTAAATACCATCAAATTCTATTTTTGAAAATTCCAAAATTTCAATAAAAATTAAATGAATATTATGCATATTGGAGGTTTACAACATGATGTTAAATGATACTTATTGAACAAAAATAATTTACTATAGAGAAGGGGATTAATACCCCATCATCTATCTTAGTGATTGTTGTGACAAGACATGCTAAATGCTACCATGCCTATGATACAATCTCAGTAACTTATGCTGTGTAGTAGATGTTTAATATGTCCATGCTATACATTTGCCATGTTAGTTCTTTGAGCCACATGTCTGGATTTTCTCTACACTCTCTACTTGTCTTTGAGGCTAAACACAGTTTTATTTTATTTCTATATCTGTGATAGTTTGAATGAAAATGTCCCCCATAGGCTCCAAGTATTTGGATATTTTGTCCCCAGTTGGTAGTGCTGTTTTGGGAGGTCTTAGAAGGTGTGGCTGTGCTAGAGGAAGCATGTCACTGGAGGTGGCCTTTGAGAGTTCTTAAGTCTTACCAGATCTGGAGCCACTCTCTTGCTTCCTGCACCTGCTTGAAGATGTGAGAACTTAGCTTCTGCTCCTCTTCCAGCCATCTCTGACACCATGCCTCCCCATGATGATGGACTTTTGCTCCTTTGGAATCGTAAACTCAAATTCTTCCTTCTATAAGTTGCTTTTGTCAGTGTTGCTATCACAGCAACAAAAAAGTAACTAATTTGTTACTTTATGTGTATGAGTGTTATGCCTGCATGTATGTTAAGTGTACCCATATCATGCAATGCCCACAGAGGACAGCAGAAAGCATCAAATTCCCCTGGAACTGGAGTTATGGACAGCTGCTAGCTGCATGTGGGTGCTAGGAATTGAACCCGAGTCCTCTGCAAGAGCAGTTGGTGCTCTTAGCCACTGAGCAGTCTCTCCAGCCCCCTCAAAACAAGTTTTTAAATTGCTTTTTCTAGTGGATCAGTGTAACAAATGTATTCAGTGAGCAGTCATATCTCTTTATTATATTAATGGTCAATGAAATTTTTTAAAAAGCCTGACTTTCACAATCACTGCCTCATAGAAATAGCACATATTGTACTTTTGTTTGTTTCTTTCTTTTGAGCCAGGGTCTCTCAGTATAGAAAAAGAAACTATGCCAACTTCCCATGAGACAACAGAATTCATTAAAAATGAGCTGGAAAACAATTAAGTTTAAAAATAAAAAATTTAAAGCTACAGTCTCATCCCAGTACAAAACAAAGAAAACTTTATATAGTTGAAAAATCATCATTTACAAGACAGATAAGACCAGGGAAAGGGAAATTTGGAAAAACTGTGTCCTAAGCAGGAAAAAGAAAGAGAGAAAGAACTGGAATAATTTACATTGTACATGAAGACAATTCTTAATATTTTGCAAAAATCTATGTAAATCCAGAAGACTTTTTACTTTTTGCTGAGTAAATTTATAAAAAGATAGAATATAGATGAGAAGATACAAATAAGTTCAATGATTATAACTTTTTTCAGATTTCCAAATATTAAAAAGGAGCCTGAACCATTGTGGCCTACTTCACACGATTATAGGCTATTATATTAGCACAATTTTAAGTATCGTACAGTAGCCAGTAGCATTACATATGCCACCATTTAGAAAGCAACCTGAGTTTTATAATTGATCTAGCTCTTGAGACACTAGTTCATTTCTATTAGTATATGTCCAGTACATATTTAAAAGAAGATGTACTAATGTAAAGATGGTTTTAGAAATTCTTTTTAATTTTCTGTTATTTATTATTTGTACGTGTGTTTTTATGTATGAAAGATGTGTGTGTTTAAACGAGATGTGTGTATATGTGTGTGTATGTGTACTTGTGCTTGTGCATGTGTAATGCAGATTTGTGATGTCTGCATGTGAGTGTGGAAGTGCCTATTCCATGCCATACATGTAGAGGTCAGAGGGCAACTTTCAGGAGTCAGTTCTGTCTTTCCACTATGGGTTCCAGGGATCCAATTCA
>NW_008359591.1:1492419-1496841 GCF_000622305.1 Nannospalax galili
TAGAAACTGAGATTTGAGATTTGTGAAATTTATCTTGGAAATCATCTATAATCAGAAAGATTTTCCATTAGCTGAGGATAATAAGGGTGTGTGATTTCTTACGTAGACTATGTCTACTTCCACACCTGGCTTCTTGATTTAGATGGTATCCCTGGAAACATGAGCAACAGAAAAGTTCACCCCATTCACAGTGTTGGCTTCACCATTAAATTCTTGGTAGATATAAAAGGACAATCTGAGATTTGACACTGGAACACCCAATAATTATACAATAATTAGTAGCTTGTCTGTTAGTATGTTTTAAAGCCTAATAAAAAACTTCAACCAGACTTTCTTTATTTCTATCCCAATAAAGTTGAAAGCAATCATTTCCACAGAATAGTTTCACAATTTAGGGGAAAACACTAGCTGCCTGTATTAGCAAATATTCTATAAATTTTTACTTTTCCAAGTTTCTTCCGTTCAAATGTGCAACACTTCTCTCTTCAATTTACCATGAAGTTTTTTGGAGGGGACATTAGAAAGCAGATGTTTTGAGAGAATTAGCTTCAGGAAGCCACAGACTTGTGTATGAATTTAGCTAAGCCTAATATATACAGGAGAAAACATAGGTTGGCAGGATAGCCAAGTGGCTGCTCTTTTCATAGCAACCTGGCAACTGTAAATTCAGGAACTGTCCATGTTCCCATGAATAGTTAGGTATTGAGGCCTGCTGTTTCCAAGTGGCTAACTACTGTTGATCACCAACACAAAGGTCTGATTGCATAGAACATATTTTATTTTCACATTAATGCTTACATCATTAAATAATTGCACTGCAGTAACACTGACTTCATTTCTCTTTCCTGCATGAAGTTTGATTAGAATTTACACTTCTCATCTCTGTTCCAGTTTATGAAACTGATAAATGTATTTTTAGCTTGGGGCTTTTTTCATCCTTGCCTGTCTTTATTATAATTACTGTATTCATTTAATTTATCTTTTTCATTTGCTTTCCCATTTGATTAAAATTTACAGTTTCAGCTTTTAAATGAAACCCAGATATTAAACGGGCCGTTTTTACAATGTGATTTATTTTCTATTGTTATATCCTAATTTAACTTTGATAATACCACTCAAACTAATAGAGCAGCAAATGAAGAACTGATAGGATGTTTATAAAACTATGTGCAACTGAAATATCAAAAGTATACTCTGTTACAGAATACTTTTCAACATTGACATGCTCAAGGACAGCTGCAGGATTTATCTTTAATATGCAAAGAAGCTACAAATTATTTTTGTGTTTGTGTTTCTTAAAGACCGTTTTTGCATAATGGCTGTAATACTTAAGTTGTGATTCTGTGACTAAGCTATCAATGGTAACAACAGAAAGCACAAAATAATTACTCTTCTAAATCAATTGATTCTATTCATCATAATTTTACCAGGGAAAATTTGAATCAGCATTTTGAAATTTGAGATAGTATGAATCAATATAGTTTTAAGCAATATTGGTGTATAAAAACTAGTAGAAATAAGATGTTTTTTTCACTTCCTGGCTAATCAAGTGCCTTACGAAGATGTAATTATAGAAATCCTTACAGCTTCCAGGTTAGTTTTGTTTGACATATGTGAAAGAATGCTTGAAAGATGGCAAAACACTTTTGGAATAATGTTGCTTTAAAAGAGTTTAAAATCAAAATTATATTTCATTCTTAGCTCTGTAATATATCAGAGTTTTGCACATAGTTTTAGTGATTATATTAAATTTGTACCTCAAGCATTTGATTAACAGTTATAGCTATATACTAAAATCCACAAATCACATATTTAAGAAATCTATGTTTCTGGTGGGTCCTTAAGAAACAGCTACACACTTCTTATCTGTTAAGGCAAAAGTATCTGAAACAGAGGAATGTTATGGTGAAATCAGTTCCATCCTGTATAAAGCTTAGTCTTATTTTCTTTGTGAAATTCTCATTGCAGTGCACAGTCTGAGGGTATGTGATGGAGGCAAATAGGATTCAAGTGACTGAATTTGTTCTCAAAGGAATAACAGATCATCTAGAGCTGCAAGTCCCCCTGTTTCTGGCATTCTTCACAATTTATATAACTACCATGGTGGGCAACCTTGGATTAATTTTTCTCATCTGGAAGGACCCCCATCTTCACACTCCCATCTATTTTTTCCTTGGAAGTTTAGCCTTTGCAGATGCCTGTACTTCATCCTCTGTGACTCCTAGAATGGTTATTAACATCTTAGACAATGGAAAAATGATTTCTCTCTTAGAGTGCATGGCTCATTATTAGCTTTTTGGATTTAGTGCAATTGCAGAAATCTTCCTATTGGTAGTGATGGCCTATGGCCACTATGTAGCCATATGCAACCCTTTGCTCTATCTTGTGATGATGTCAAACGGACTGTGCACTTACCTGATAAGTCTATCATATATCACTGGTTTTCTGCATCCATTTCTTCTTGTAGGATTATTATTTAGGTTAAGTTTCTACAGATCCAATATAATAGATCATTTCTACTGTGAAATTTTGCCTCTTTACATGATTTCCTGCACTGACCCATCTATTAATGCATTAGTGTTTTTCATTTTTGCTGCTATGATACAAGCCATTATGTTCATGAGTATCACAATCTCCTATGCCTATGTCTTATTTGCCATTCTGAAAACAAAGTCTCAGAAAGGCAGAAGAAAAGCCTTCTCCACCTGCAGTGCCCACCTGATCTCTGTCTCTTTGTTCTATAGCACTCCGTTCTTTATGTATGTATGTCCAGGGTCTGGAACAGATAAAAATCAGGATAAAATTTATTCACTGTTCTACACTATGGTAATTCGTCTGCTAAATCCATTTATTGATAGCTTAAGAAACAAAGAAGTTATAGGTTCATTGAGAAAATTGAAAAAGAAATATTATTCAATATTTTTTATTTTGTAAAACACATCATAATATCTAGTCCTTTATTTTTCACAGTAGTGAATTAATACATTAAGGTATAAAATATATACTCTATATATGTTTTGCACTAATTTATCATGGTCATCTCAGTATCCTGAGAGATCTAAGGGCAGGTTCCATTTATTTGTCATTTTAAATTCATGCTTAGATTACATTGATTTCAAGAAACTGCTGTCTTTTTTATAAATTTTTGTCTATATTCACAAAATTTAAAACTACATAAATTACATTCTTTTAAAAGAATTTTTGCATCATACATTAAAAATATATTTATGTCCCTAAACACAATTCTTTATTAAACTATTTAGAATTTTAATTTAGAATTTTTCAAAAAATAAGCAAGCAAAATATTATTAAAATTTGACAAAACATGTGATTTAAGCATTTGAAGTATATATTTATATGAGATGTAAAAGTGACATATTTCTATTACACATAAGTTTTAATCAAAATTTAACAATATGATTTTAAAAATTTTTTAGTCCCATATGGTTTGGAGTATTCAGAGTCCTTTCAAAACTTTTGCTTTTTCATTTATTAAATAAGATCACTTTACATCTTATTCTTGATACACAGGTATGGAATAAATATATTATCTTCTAGAATTGATATGTATGAATGAGGGTAGATTTGTTAGATGAACTCATATAATTGGATAAATAAAATAGATTTTACTCTTGCTGAAACCATGAATGCTTTTTCAGAATACTAATATATACATTTGTCTTCCTGATCGTATGAGTTTTGGCCTTGTGAATATGTCAAATAAAAGATTCCATATATCCTACACATTTTTCTCTGTATTTTTATTTGCAGGAACTCTTTATTCAGTGCTATACCTCATGGTTGAAGGATAGGCTTGAAGCTTCCAGGAGACAATGTTGGAGTTCAGTTTCTCCAGAATTCAGTTTTCCTGCCTGAACTTCTTTGTACTCTTTTCAGCATGGACTCCAAAGGAAGGAGGCCAGCTCCTGGGGCTGCATAATCTCTGTAAAAATTATTGTCTCCATTTCAACCCAGTCAAAATCAATTACAAATGTTCCATGATTTATTTTCTTTTTTGTATTTTAATATTTTATTTAACTGTAAAAGCCAATACAAAAGCAAAAAGAAAAATCCAATAATTAATTCTAATATTGATTTTATTAAGCACAGAAAACTGATAATATCACAAAAACTGAATCAGTGTCCCCTCAACACAAGTGTTTAACAAAGTTGATTGCCAGCCCGTTATGCTTCTTCAGCCTGAAGAAGGCCTGCTTCCACATTATTTTATTCTGTATCAGAATAAAAGAACAGTGTTACTGCAGTATCCTGTTACTCAAGATATCTTGAAAAATACAAAACATTTTGTAATATTCTTTATTTCAAATGGACTTAAAGACTAAAAATAGTTTTACCTTCACACAATCAAGCAAAGTTTAAACTTCACAAGGAAGTACTTCTACCATTTTTTTCTTTTCTTTT
>NW_008359591.1:1496854-1504406 GCF_000622305.1 Nannospalax galili
TTTTAAACAGAGCGTAGGGTAGAGGTTTATTTACAGTTGCATCATAAAGTCCACACACAAATACAGAACCTTCCTGACATCCACACAAAATGGTGAGAAAGGAGCCTCTTGGTGTTCTCAGGCTATATATCCTTTGTTGCTCTTCCCACATGCAACTAAAGCCAACTGATTGGGTGGGAGGGGTAACTGAGTCCCACCTTCACTCTTGGATGAGCATGGGAAGGAGGTGTGACTATAGCTTGGGGGCATAATGATAGGACATTTCCAGTTGACACTCCACCCCTTCCTCTGGCTCTTAGATTCTCTCTGCCAATCTCTTATACAAAAGTCCCTGAGCCACAGAGGGGTGGTAGGTGTGGGGTGATCTTTCTCTTGTGGCAAGGCACTGAACTTTTGGGTCTCTGCATCATCTGTTTTCCACAGGCTGTTGGCCAGTTTCAGTGGGTTTCCAGCAATTATAAAAACACACACAGCAAGAAGTAAGAACATCTAAATAGTGACTGCTATAATAACTTAACGTATGGAGGTAAACAGAAATGCTTGTTTGATACTTTAACATGTACATCATTTCCATCTAACAAAGTGATTGCAGTGACTTTCCACTGGGGCCTATATTCTCCCCTGCTACAGAAGGTTGGCCTGGTCTACAGTACCAGATGTGTGATCTACCCCAAGGAACAGGCATTACATCCAATTGAAAAAAATGCTAGTTGTACATACACTAGATGCTCCACTATTTCACCAGTAGGAACATCTTGTTTGGTGTGTTGGTAATGTAACATGTGGGGTTCATCATTGGGGAGAATTATAGGGGACTATTCTCCCCCATCATCTGTGTGTTGTCTTTTGGCACCATGAAAGCCACTCATCCAGTGGCAGGAAGTTTCTAGCTTAGACCAAATTTGATTTCTCCCTCTCAAACATTCACATCATACAGTGTCTTCAGCAGTAGGGTTTTTTCATCCACTTCTGGTGTACAAACAACATTATTGGCAATAATGTCCTTTGCTGTTTTGGGGACCGCTAGTGTCCCTTGCCAGCAGCTCATAGGAGGCAGCCCACATCTGGCAACTGTTTCTTAAATATAGCATTTAATCTTTATGGTTATTATTGCTAAAGCCAATATATACTTCCTCTGTCACCTGTATACATTTATTCCTTCATGAAAACCCCCATTTAATTTTCAGTATGATCTATGGAGTAGAGAATTATTGTGAGTGCTGACCATAGCACAGGGAGCTGAGGGAGGCAGAACTGGGCTGGAATGCTGTTGGATCCTTTGCTAAACAGGGAACAACAGACCACATGTCTGTACAGTTACAGTAAGTTGCAAGGAATGCCTGATCCTGAAAAATCAGAGGATTTAGCAAATCAAAAGGATTTTCCCTCTGCTGCCAAAATATCAAAAGTGACTCCTTCCTATATTCTCACATACCATCTATTATCCGTGTTCTGTGCCTACTTTAAAGTTTCTGAGGTTGAGATCTTAAAATGAGGAAAAGATTATTTGTACAGTGTTTAAGGGACATGGCTGCTTGGTATAGCTATTTCAGGCCCAGGGTGAGGAAGAACATTATGGCGAAAACAAGTGGTAGAGGTAAACTTATTACATCATGTGGCCAGGGAGCAAAAAGAGAAGTGTCCAGAATCACTAGAATCACTTCAAGTAAACATCTCAATGAAGGACTTTCTCCTCCTTACTCTGTTTCCTTGAGCTTCCACCACCCCAGGCAGCACTATCACCTGAGCACCAAAGCTTCAAAGCATTAACTTTGGGGAGTATGCAAGATCAAAACCACAACACTATCTCCTAAATAAATACTATAATAATAAAGATGAAAATTAATTTACAATATGACATTTAGTGTATGGTAATCTCTCCTATGCACATTCTGGCAAATGTTAATCTGAAGTAATTTTAGGACAGATTATAACACTAAGAGAAAAAGGATGGGAGGTAGGAAGACACGGGTGCAATCCATTAACTTGTTAAAAAAAATTATTTATAATTTTCTATGTGTGTAAGTGCTTGGCCTGTGTGTATGCAAGTGCACCAGTGTTGTGCAATGCCTGCAGAGGCCAGAAGAGTGAGTTACACCCCCTAAAACTGGAGATACAGATGGTTGTTAGCCACCATGTGGGTTCTGAGAATCAAACTGGGTCTTCTGAAAGAGCATCCGGTGCTCTTAATCACTTGTACCATCTCTCCAACCCCTCCATTGTTTTGAATTCTCATTTTTTATAGAAGTCACCTTTTAGTGAGAACATTCAAGACCAAAAAGGATAGTTCAGTTGATAAGATGTGGACTGCTAAGTTTTAATGAATAAGAGGCTGCAAAGTGTGTGTCCTGGATAGGACCCTTACATTAAACCTTACCCACCCATGGCTCAGGGACCATTGTGGAAGACTAGGCAGAAAGATGATAAGAACCAGGGTTGGTTCATAAACATAGGGAAACAGAGGCTTTCATGAAGGGTGAGCTTTGGAAGCTTCCTTGTGTGAACTTGTGGCAATGGTGGTACTGAGCACGAGACCCATGAAGACTTAATCAGACAGGGTCCAGAGTGTAGAGAGGGAAATCGCTGTCTCTAGCCTGGGAACTGTTGGAGACTGACTACTGATAGGTGAGGTAGATCTTCCTTAAGGTCTCTAGATAGACTGATTAGACTCCAGCCAGGGCCAGTAGCTATAGCCTTTTGTGTAATTGTCTCAAAGCACTGATGGAAAATTCAAGAAGGTTGATGGAGTCATGAGTGTGGTTTGGCTGGCTGTTGAATAGTCTTTTTGCTCAAGTCAGCTCTAGAAGGAAGAGAGAGTTCAGCCACTGCTAATTTGGGAGTCAAAATGCTCTCAACCCCAATGTCTTTTGCTTATTTACTGGAAATTAAACATCAGAAAGAGTGCTTTGACTAGAAACCTATAGAACTTATCAATTACCATATCAAGGATTCTAATAGATTTTAAAAGCGCTTTAGCAATACACCTGATCAGTGCCCGAGGAGAATTAAGTTCCCCTGATCTTTCTGGAACAAGTGCTACATGAATGTTACAGTGAAAGCAGAAGGCTAGGAGGTGGGACTGTGAAATCTAGGGAAAAGAAGAAAGGACTCAGGCTTTTTAGTCATATTTAGGGAAGTTGTTTCAATTTTCTAAATTATTTAAAAAAAATAAAATGGGACTCTCTACTTGTAAAATCAGGATAATAAAATATCTTCTGCACATGAAACAGAATATTCATTGAATATCTTTACTTTATCCTTAGTGTATTGAGAACTAAATTTCAACCTGGGCATGGTGCTGCAGCTTTTATTTACAGCATTCTGGAGGTAGACACAGGTGGATTTTTCTGAGATATAGGCTATCCTTGTCTCCATAGAGAGTTTCAGGCCAGCTGAGGCTACAGAGATACCCTATCTCAAAAACAAAACAAAACAAAATAACAAAATACTAAGTTTGAAAGCCTTACAATAGAAAATTATTCAAATTGTCAAGGTAATAATGTCTTCAAAGATTCCTTTTTATAATATAATGAGGATTTGTAATCACCGAAACAAAAAATTGTCTTTTATTTTCTTACTTGATGAGAGGAAGAGGAATATAGAGATTAATAGGCAAGGGAAGCAGTTTGATATCTTTGTCCAAACTTTGTACTGCCATACTCAAATTTGGAGTTGTGGAAGTACGTGGGTAATTTTATGAACCTAAAGGTAGATACTTCTGCCAGGTTAGGGTATGAAAAGGAAACATATCTTGGTTTTCCCTGTATAACACTCAGGCATGGTGCTCAATGTGGTGAGAATAAAAACCAACCTTGGAGTTTGGTCTTTCTCTGTTTCCATGTTTGTTACTACCTAGAAAAAGATGCAGATTTTATGTGACTTTATTTTAGGGTGATTTAGGGTGATTTATTGAACTCCTTGTGTTTTCAGATAATTTTTTTGTTACCCTTAGTAAACACAGATATTTATTTCCTTTTCAAAATTTTTATTATTTTTATTTTATGTGTATGAGTGTATTGCCTGCATGTATGTGAGTGCACCCATGTCATGCAATGCTGTGGAGGTCAGAAGAGGGCTTAGAATTCCCCTTGAACTGGATTTAAGGACTGTTTATAGCCACCATGTGGGTGCTGGAAATAGAACCCGGGTCCTCTGCAAGAGCAGTCAGTGCTCTTGACTGCTGAGCCATCTCTCCAGCCCCCAGATATTTATTTATGAAACAAACTACTGTTCATGCTTTCTTATACCTACCCTATTAAAAATATTTTCACTATTTATAGTATACATCCTATGGTTGAAAAACAAATGAAATAAAAAGTGAAAATTACAAATAAAAATTCACTGCTGTAGGAAAAACCTTTTACTGAGTAGAACCAGAAGGTGAGAAAATGGACTATATTTTAGCCATGTCTGTTCTGTTAAAAATAAAAAACAACCTTACGAATAACAATGAAGGTTTGTATGTTATTTTTACACTGTGAATAAATGTGTTATTCCAGGAGTTTCTTTAGTGCTTTACCCAGGTACCATGTTGGTAAAAAAGCAAAATGGATCTCAAAGTTTCAAAGTCCTGGCCTTAAGTTTCACCCTTTTTACTAACAGAGAAAAAGAACCAATATATGATGTCATTTGAAAAATGAACAATACATTTGGATGGTAATAGTTCATATTAATATTTTTTATAATTTTTACATCTCTTTCCAAAGTCCACAGTGTCAGAACTTTTTCTCTCTTTCAGCAGATGATTTGCTTCTTGAGAATTTATTTAAAAGTAGCAAGGAACTCTTTATAAAAAATTACATGAAAAGGCTTTTACAGAACTTAAACAGCCTTTTAAAATCCTCTAACATCATGACTTTCAGTTCATTCAACAGTCTACTCACTATTTGACTATTAATAGTAAATCTGAATTTAGGTGTCATTATTCAAGGGCATGGGAGAAATAATTAACTTGTAGTTTATTATTGCTATAATTTGACTTAGAAGCAAGGGCATTTGCAAGGTTTGTAAAAATAGAACTTGTTAAAGAAAATTATTTTTGCCTCCATGTTTCTCGTGTTATAGGAAGTTTACTAAACATTAAGAATACCAAATATTGTTCAACTAATATACAAATATATTCCAAGGTTCTGAGTTGAGTTCAGCTTCCTCAAAGGTATTTTCTATATAGCTCTCCGAACTCTGAATATTTACATTTACCTAATGAAGGTGAGACTCACAATTGTGTCAAATTGGTTTCTCATAAGTCCTGTGTTTAATTTGAAAGAAACACCATTGATTAATCGAAATTACAGGCTATTAGACTCCAGTAGATGAACGTGCATGGAAGGATGTTCCATACAAAATTTAGACTTGACAGGCTTTAACATATGACAGAATGCATGAAATTCAGTGGGAGGGGGTACATGGTGATGCAAAAGAGGGAAGGGTTTCTAAATCTGATTAAAATGTATTTTAAGAAATGCACAAAAATTCAGTAAAAATATATCTTAACAGCAAATGTTCTAAAAATGTAAAAGAAAGCACCACAATAGATTTGCTATTATAACTCAGGAAGAATTATTAGAAAGGAGTATATCCCTGTTAAGTGTTTAAGAAAGTATTAGTAGTCTCTCTACCCCCTGTTCTGTTATGTTAGATGGAGAGGTTCCACTGTACATGTGTTAATTAAGGCTGGGACTCTCTGAGACATGTATTCTCTGTGTGACCAGTTGTGTAACTCTGTAATAGACTCCATCTGTTGCAAAAAGAAGCTTTTTGATGAGAGGTGTACAGTATACACGTCTGTAAATATAAAGATCTGTATTTAGTACACAGTAAGAAAATTTGTTTGTCTAGAGATATGACAGACAAAGGTTTTTATCTAGGATCTAGGACAACTCTGGCCATGTGTATTTATGTACATGTACAGCACCACCCATGAGTTGCCACCAAATGAGAGGGCTTTAAGTTCAATTGGATAGCCACTATAGCACCCACAGAGATAACTTGCTCTGACAGATGTTATATTTATTAGACTTTACAGCTGGGTTGGGTTCATTAATTGATTTTCTCCCTTAGTAGCTTACATAGTATTTTCTAGACCTATGAGAGCTAGTCTGCAGGGAGGAGCCTTCCAAGTAGGCTCCAGCTCCATTGAATGTGATGCACACAGAAGACTACAACTGGTCAAGGTGCAGAGAATAAGAGACTTCAGAGTGTGTGTAGCTGAATAGGGCTCCTATATTAAACCTCACCATCTATGGCTCAAGGACCATTGCTAAGAGGGGGCAGAAAGATTGTAAGAGGTAGGGTTGGTGCATGAACCTAAGGAAACAGAGGCTTTCTGGCCACTGGACATTTAGTCATATAAACTTACAATGGGGACAAAATGCACAAGAGCCATGCTTACTAAATCAGACAAAATCTCATAGAATGAGGGAAATGGACAACAGACCCAAATCTTAGCCAGGAACTATTGGCAACCAATTACTGTGGGGTAAGGGAGAGTAGATCATCTATAAGGGAGTAACTTTTGGTAGACTGACTAGACATCCGTGGATAAAATTGCACTGAAGGACATCTAGGTACAAATGCTTGACAAGGTAAGTCTTATATGACAGAGTGCATGAAATACAATGGGAGGCGAATAGAGAGGTACATAGGTGTAGGAAACCAGGATGCCAGGCCCTAGGGTGAGGTGAGCCTAAAACTTATAGGTCCAGGCTGCATTCTCTGCTAAAGGGAGGGGCACTGAAAACAGTGGCTCTGACAATCCCTGTCTTGCAGAACACTGCCAGACTGGCAGGAGGAAGTAACCCAGTAATAAAAGTGCAGGCTCCCTGCTCTGTGGGAAAATGTCATGCTCAACAACCCTTAGCTCATCTCCTTGTCCTGAACGAATAACTCAGCTATCCCTCGCTAAGAGATTAAGTCAGGTTAAAGGTTTACTCCTGAGCTAAAAGCTAATAGTTCACCATGCTTTTAGCTCTAAGAAAGAAAACATTGTGGCCAATAAATTACCAGATGAGCATTGATAACCTTGAGTAAAAGTTTAAGAATCTTTCTGGCGCTGACTAACAGACTAAATGCCCTGTTTCTTTGTACCCTAAATTTTTGTATGTGACTGCCATATCCCATGTGACTGCTAGCTCCTTGGGATGTATAAAAACAATCTGAATTTTAAAATAAACAGCTTGTTGAAAAGACACAGGTCCCAGGGTCTAAGGCTCTATCTCTGCCAATCAGGTCCTCTGCCCCTAAGCCAGTAGGTCCCCCACTAAGCAAAGCAAACCTGAGTCCCAACAGATGTCTGTGCTGAACAGCTTTGGTATCAACTTGACACACCTGGGTTGAGGGAGCCTCAGTTGGGGAATTGCCTCTATTTGACTGGCCTCTGGCCATGTCTGTGGTAATCTCAATCATAGGTCATATTTTGGCAGGATCTGCCCTCACTTTACCTATGAATATAAGATTAGGATTATCTATGTATCTGTCATCTATCTATCTATCTATCTATCTATCTATCTATCTATCTATCATCTATGATATCTTCACTATCATTACATTTTAC
>NW_008359591.1:1505016-1505711 GCF_000622305.1 Nannospalax galili
ATACATCTACTCTTAAGTCTCAGGGAAATTCATACTCAGAAAGATTCTGAGTCAGAGGACCAGGGAATTTGCTGTGAGATAGTGTGATAGTGTCTTCTAGATATTTTAAGGAAGCTGCACCAATGAAATCTTAACAATGTGGTTGCCTAAATAAGACTTCTGAAATGATAACTCCAGTCAACAGTCCAATATAGATAGGGGAACTTTCACAAGACTCCAGGCCTAAATAAAGAGCTACAGGATGCTGAGAGAGAGAATATGTTTTTTAATTCATTAATTTTTATCTTGTGTGAATGAGTGTATGGTCTCCATATGTGTAGGTGCACCCATGTTGCACACAATGCCCAGGGAAATCAGAAGAAGGTGTGTAATTCCCCTAGAACTGGAGTTATGAATGGTTGTCAGCTGCCATGTGGGTGTTGGGAATTAAACCCGGTCCTCTGTAAGAGCAGTCATTGCTCTTAATTCCTGAGTCATCTCTCCAGCCTGAGAATCAGTTTTTATGTGAGGATGAGCTCCATGATAGATTATCCAGTCAAGCAGTCAGGCCTAAACACATGTTTGTACTAGCATCAGTAAATGCAGTAAATTAAGTGTGTGTGATAATAATTAAATTATTAATTTGACAGTGAGGTGTAAATAGGAGGAAATAGAAAGCGGGGTTTAAATAGTGAAAATATACTAGTCATCTCTGA
>NW_008359591.1:1505735-1510535 GCF_000622305.1 Nannospalax galili
TGGATTTTTTATGAATTTCATACAATCCATTTTGATCATACTAGACACCCCTTGCCTATCCACACACCTCATTCTCCCCCACACTGAATTTCAAGCATTCTGTCATAAATATAAAGGCTATTAAGCTATGTTTGTGTCACCAAATGTTCCTTGAAGTGAACCCATCCACTGGAGCCTGGTCAACATATTTAGCATTATTCCCTAAGAGAAAACCAACTGTCTCCCAGTAGTCATTGATTGCCAAGAGTTCCTCAGCTAAAGTTGGGACTTCTTACCCATTTCCTTACTTCCTTGTTGGGTTTTGTTTGGTTTGAGCTTTCATGGATCTTGTGCATTCTGTCACCAGTGTTGTAAGTTCATATGAGCAAGTTCACAGCTGCTTGTTCCCTACCACACCTGGCTCTTACAGCCATTCCACCCTCTTTTCTGAAATGGTCCCTGAGTCTTGGGTTGCAGGGACAAGCGCTATGAAGTCTCTTATTTTCTGCACTCTGGCCTGTTCTAGCTTTAGGGATCTACCACTGTCTGTTGTATGAAGAAGCTTCATTGGAGAGAGCTGAGAGATTAATTTATACTCTTTCTGTCCCCCTAGAGTATGCTCCCTGAGCTGTAGGTATAGAGGTTGCACTGTAGATGAGTCACTTTGGGGATGGGCATCTCATGGACTCTTGTTCTACTTGATGAGTTTTGAACTCTAGCAATCTTTATATGTTACAAAAAGAAGCTTTATGGATGAGTGGTGAGAGGTACTCTTGTTTGTAAATATAAGAATACAAATTTATAGTAGAATAGGAAATTAGTTGGTCTAGGGATGTGACAACTTTGTTTTTTCTCTAGGACCTATCATCTCTCCAGCCACATGTGTTTGAGTTCCCTATTTCCCCTTCTTCCAATTCCTCCCAGATCCTCCTGTACCTTTACCCTCCCACCCACATTCATATGTGTTTTATGTCAAGTCCAATTTGTATTGTCCAAATACACTTCAGAGTCATACCAGCCCTGGGGCATGAGCAAACCTAACATCCGCTACACCCTGAAAGAAAACTGACTCTTCCTCTCCAGAAGCTATGATATGCCAATAGCTCCATGATTAAGGTAGAATTTCATACCCACCTCCCTGCTCCATGCTTGGATTTGTCTAGCTTGGGCTTGAAATAGATATCCATCTATGGCTGAACACTCTATGCATGGTGATATTTGTCAGATTCTGTGATAATTGCCTTTTACTTCAAGAAGCTTCTCAGATGAAGGATGAGAGATTATTGCTTAATTATTTCATATATAGATATATAATGTATCTTGTTCAAATATACTTTCCATTTTCTTTGCTCCAATTTGTTCCTTTTTCCATATTCCTTCCACTGCTATTCCCTACCCAATTCAGGTATGTCTGTTTAAAAACTTAGATTAATTTATTTTTACTTTATGTGCATGAGTGTTTGCCTATATATATGTAAGTGAACTATGTGAGTGCAATGTTCACAAAGTTCAGAAGAAAGGATTAGATCCCCTGGAACTGGAATTACCAGATGGTTGTTTAATGTTCTGTGGGTTCTTGGAACTGAATCCAGGTCCACCGTAAGAATAGTAAGTGCTCTTAATCACTGAGTCATCTCTCCAGCCCCATACGTGTTTTTGAAAGACTCACTAAGTCCACTTACTGCTGCATAGGTGTAGGGCAATCTATTAGCAACAGTAGGCTCTCTAAGGCTGAATCCCTGAAGAAATCTGGCTCTCACTCAGCTAGCAGCTCTTTTTAAATTGAATATTATGAATTTTGTACAATATATTTTTGATCACATTTAGACTCTTTCCCCTAACTGCATTCCTTTAATAGCCCCCTAATTGAGTTTCACATACTCTGTCATATATATTAAGGCCTACCAAATCAGGTTTGTGTTCCTAAATGTCCTTCAGTGTGTGTCCATCTACTGGAGTGTGGTTAAACTACCAACTCTCCATCTCCCAGTAGTTATTGGTTGCCAATAGTTCCTCAGCTAAACTTTGTTTTCCTTATCCACTTCGCTCCCACTATGCTGAGATTTAGTTTACCTTGAGCTTGCATGGGTCTTTTGCATGCTGTTTCTATTTGCTGTAAGTTCACATGAGCAACTTCCCAGCTGGTCTGGACAACTTTGTTTCTTTGTAATCATCAACCATCTCTTGTTCTCACAATCTTTCTGCCTCCTCTTCCACAATTGTTTCTGACCCTGGGGTGTCAGAGGATTGATATAAGTGTCCTATTCAGAGAAAATAAGTACTCTGCAATCTCTGCACTTTGGGCAGTTGTGGCTTTCGGGGTTAATCACCATATGTTGTATGAGATAACTTTGCTGGTGAGACTTGAGAGGTACATTAATATTCTTTTCACCCCTTGTTAAGCTGTAGTCCCTGAGTTTTTAGATGTAGAGATGGGTAGGGAATTGCAAATTTGTCACTTATGGTTGAGAACCTTATTCACTGTGTTTAATAAAGGTGACAAGAATGCACACTGAAGGAAAGACAGTGTCTTCAATAAACGGTGCTGGGAAACTGAATTTTCACATTTAGAAGAATGAAGTTAGGCCCATACTTATCCTACACAAAAGTACTTACGTGTGTATCAAAGATGTCAATGTGAAACATGAAATGCTAAAACCACTAGAAAAAAACATAGGCTCTACTCTACAAGATAGAGGCACGGGAAAGGACTCTCTAAATCAGACTTCAGTTGCCCAGGAATTAAGATCAACAGCTAACAAATGGAACCCCATTGAACTAAAGAGTGTCTGTACAGAAAAGGAAATAAGCAATTAAATGAAGTGGAAGTTCACAAAGTGGAAAAAAATTTTCATCAGCTATAGATCTGATAAAGGACTAATATCTAGAATATACAAAGAACTCAATAAAGAAACAAGACAACAAACGATCCAATTGAAAAAAAAGAAATAATAATGGCTAAAAAACACCTTAAAAAGTGTTCCATATCTTTAGTAATTAGGGAAATGTAAATGAAACCTCTTTAAGATATCATCTAACCCCAGGCATAATGGCTAACTAAGATCAACAGAACAAATGACACCAAATTCTGTTGAAGATGTGTGGAAAGGGGAGCCCTCATTCATTGCTAGTGGGATTGCAAACTGGTGAAACCCCTGTGGAAATTAGTGTGGACAATTCTTACAAAACTAAGTAATATATACCATATGATCAGATTATTCCACTCCTTGTATTTTAACTGGAGTGTGGTGTGGGAATGCAAAGAAGGACAACTAACAGTATAAACCTTTGAAAAACCATATGGAGCCATATTATTATAAAAGTTTCCTAAAGTATATAAACACATACACACATACACACATATATTTATATGTATAGTTTAAATGAAGTTACCCTATAATGGTGGGGCATTGCCTCTCCCAGATATAATAGGTTATCAAATAAAAGCCTAGCACCAGGTATGGATTACATATTTTGAATTGTTGATTTTGGGGGTTCCACTGGCCCCCCATGATACAAATTATTATCCTTGCTCTTGATACATTCTAGAATTTCGTATTGCTGAAGACACTACATACTTCAGTAATAGGACTTGAAGAAACCAAGGTGGTATTGATCTGGACGCTTCATCCTAAATATCTAGCATTCATAGTGCTAGACAGTGCTATCCATATTACCAAGGGAGTAAAGAAATCTATAGTCTTGCCAAGCTGTGATTCCACTGAATTTACAGTAAAGACTGGCTTGGCAAGATATGCACATTTATGGAATAGTCACGTGTTGTGGGAGTCACCAAACACTATCTGATTTAAGTTCTACTTCATGAGATGGAACTCATGTCTGATACTTTTAATTGAGACAAAAACTTGTGGCTGGATAGAACATAGGCTCTCAGAGAAAGCCTACTAGGATTGGTCTGTTAACTGCTTCTGAGGTACTTACATATACCCATAGATTAGTACATCTCATAGCCATCATCAGGAAAGTTTCTTTTGCAGTAATTGGTGATGGACACAGAGATCAACAACTAGTCAGCATATATCTAAAATTCTTGATGTTAATTATTCCTATTTTCATACTGGAAAATAAACAAAATCTAACCAGATACGACTGAATTTTTGTCATGCATATATATGCCAATTTATTGTAACATTAACTGAATTTGCAAACTTCTTTCTCTTTATTTTGAAACATTCATTGTCTTCACCTTGTGAAGATGGCTTTAAATTTAATCAGAAAATGTTTGGTTACTCCCATAATATTTATGCCACTATAGCGCCAATGGACATATCTTTCCAGGAGAGTTATTGTCATAGCTTACATGGATCAAAACTGGTTAAAGTTGTGATCATTTTTCTTTTCATGTAGCAAGTGTAGAACCATTCAATACTATGAAAACTAGGTAGTAGAGATGAAACTTTAAGGTCAGTACCAGCTACATTTCTCCATGTTTGTTTTTCTATGACTTGGATAAATGCATAGTTTCTTCAGCAATAGGATCAAGTTATGGAGGGCAATCAAGAGAAATGACAATAATCAGCATTGTTTGGGGGCTGATTGGGAACTGTAGAGTCAATAACTCCAATAAAGGAAGTCCATTTCTGGCATTGGGATTTTTATTTGCTGGTCTATGGTGTCTGGTGGGGATCTTATCCCCCTCTTATACAGTAACTCCATTTAAACACTATATATACATTATCTATTATTTATTTATCTATCTATTATCTATCATCTCTCTATCATCTCTCTATCATCTGTCTATATAGCTACCATCTATCTATCATCTATCTTCTATCTATCTATCTATCTATCTATCTATCT
>NW_008359591.1:1510588-1518008 GCF_000622305.1 Nannospalax galili
ATCTAGCTATCATCTATCTAATTATATATATATATATTTAAATCTATTGTAGTAGATTTCCATATTTCTGACATTCTTTTCAGACCTAAGAACCTGTGGCTAGATGGGTCACAGACTCTGGGGGAGAACTTACTACTATTATCATGATAATGGACATAGTATTAAACCAACTCCTAATGACTTATTGTTATCCCCATAGTTTAGTGCATCTTCCAATTCTTGCTACAGAAGCCTCATCTTACAGAAGAAGAAGATTAACACAGGAATTCACAACTGATCAATATGCAGAAAATAAGGAACAGTGGAGTGTTCAGTCCTAAGTGGGGCACCTGTGTCACATCCTCTCCTCCAAACATTCAGGTATCATTGAAGAGGTGGTAGAAATGTTTTCCCAACACAACAGGACACTTGAACATATGAACCCTCAGGGATTGTGAGAATATACACAAGACTGGCTCAAACACAAGTCAGACAAAAATCCAGCATGAATAGGGGAGGTGGGAAAGAAGCCCTAGCCCTAGATGAAACATTATTGGCAATTGGTAGCTGCTAGGAGGAGAATTAGTTTTCATTAAGTGTGATGCTGGCTAGGTTGACTAGGCTCCAAGTTATAGACTGATGCCCAAGAGCATTTGGGGAACACAAATTAGATTTGATAATCCTAAAATATAATAGAGGACATAAAGTAAGGGTGGTAGGGAGTGGGAATGGGTATGAGAGTAAATAGGGTATGTTTCTGAGGGAGAGGAGTGTGGATATGATCAAAATACATTGTATGTACTTCCAGGACTAGGCCTAGAATGCACTACTCATGCTCAGGAATATCTGGGTGATTTATCTAGAACTTATTCCATCTGGATGCAATCTCTACATCACAGTCCTGGCATTTTTTGCCCACCTTGTACACCTGCCTGGAGTCACCCCTGTCCCTCCAACAAAAACATCAACAGTGAGAATTTGAAGCATCGACCTTACTATTCATTTTTTATCTGAAATGAACCAAGCTTTGGCAACAGTAAATACAGAAAAAAGCTTCATTCAACAAAGGCAAGCTATAATTTCACGTCAGTCACACAAACAACTAAAGGAGTTCATATGCCAGGTCATATCACAAAACATAAAATGTATGAAAAACAAATATAACATGTCTCCACGAAGTCCCATTAGTCCTAAAGAAATATTTAACAGTGAGAACTACCCAGAGGAACACCAGGACACATAACATAAGAGAATATTCATAAACAAGATCAAAGAATTCAAGTGAATTAAGGAACACAAACACCTCAGTGAACTCAGAGAGGATAGGAATAAATTCTTTAGTGAAGTTTAAGAAAATAAAAATATACAGCTGAATGAAATGACAAAAACACTGCAAATTCATGAAAGGGAAATACTGAAGAAAATTTAAGTAGAAATGAAGATGTAATGGAGAAACTCAATAACCAAAATAGAAAAGTCAGAGAATAGTCTAGCTAGCAAAATAGTTCAGTTAGAAAATAAAATATCAAGACTTGAAGAAAAAGTAGGGGAATTGGAACACTCAAGGAAAGAATATGGGAAAAAATAGTAATGTAATATGCAGAAGCTGTGAGACACCATGAAAAGATCAAATCTGTGGATTACAGACATAGAGAAAGGAGAATAATTCCAAGTCGATGGCATAGACCAGATTTTCAACATAATTGTAGAAGAAAACTTTCCAAAATTAAGGAAGAACATAACCATATGATGTACAAAGCACAAAGAATACAAATAGATTGAATCAGAAAAGAAATTCCCCATAGAATATCATAGTAAAAACTAAAACACTAAAAAGACAAAGAGAAGGTACTGAAAAGTGCAAGAGGAAAGACAAAAGGATATATAATAGCCAGTAGAGTAACAACAGACCTTTCAATGAGAACTTCAAAAGCAAGAAGAGGGGCTGGAGAGATGGCTCAGCAGTTACATTTGTCTAGCGATATGGCAGAGATAGGGCTTTCTCTAGGATCTATGACATCTCTAGCCATATATATTAGGCTATATTTACAGTGCCACCCATGAGTTCCTTCCATTAAGAACATTTTAAGTCCAATTAGGTAGCTGTGATTACCCTCTAGACAGAAGTGCCACTACTCACATACAATGCAGCCTCTATACCTAAGGCTCACTGAATGTAGAAAAAGGGGTAATTAAGACAATAATGAATATCTCAGTTCTCATTAATGAAGTCCCCTCATGCAACAGAGGTCCAGGTACACAAAAGGTCACAAATGACCGAGGTGTAGAGTCTAAGAGTCTATAGAATGCTGGTCCTTGGGCAGGACTCCTATATTAAACTACAGCCATCCAGAGCTCATGGACCATTGTGGAAAAGGGGGATGAAAGATTGTAAGAGCCAGTGAGGAAGTGCATGACCATATGGAAATAGAGTCCTACAAGCTCCTGGGACCCTGTTCATATGAACCTACAGCAATGGTGTCAGCATGTACAGGACTCATGCAAACTCAAACAGACAAAAACCAAGCATAGAACTGAGAAAATAGACAGCTGACTCCAAACTTAGCTGGAGAAAAATTGCAAACTGATTACTGCTAGGTGAGGAAGAGCTGATCTTCCTAAAGCGAGAGACTCTAAATAGGCTGACTAGACTTCAGTAGATCAATTTGTACTGAGGGATATCTGGGGACACTAATGACACAATAGGCCTTAAAACAAATGACAGAATGTATGGATTTCTCTTGGGGGCAATATGGGAGGGTGCCAATGGGAAGATAATTATCATTGATTGAGATGTTCTGTATGAAAGATACAAAAATTCAATAAAAATATGCTACTTACTGCACCACTGGATAGTTTACTGTGTCAGTCATTGTAGTTATCAGTCTTTAGAGCTGGATTGGACAATTGAATGATTTTTTATCCCTTTAGAAACTTGCATAGTATCTTCCAGAACTATTTGAGCTAGTCTTCAGGGAGAAGTCTTCCAGTTCGGTTCCAACTCTATTGCTCCATGTCTTTTGTTTTCATCCTGTCTTCAGCAATAGGGTCGTACCTTCAAGTTCTGGGATGTAATCAAGGATTATGATTTTTTTTCAATGTTTTTACTGAAAAACCCACTAGAAATTATTATAAACTTTAAGAATTTCTTTGTTAGTGTGTTTTTATGCCTAATGAAACTCCACATTTTTTAAAACTCTTTCTGTGGGAATTCCCAAAGTATATCTGATATACACAGAATATCTTGTGTATTGAAGAAGCAAAATATCAGATGAGCTTCTGAGGAAATACTTCATCTCTCCATTATATTCATCTCTCCTTTTGAATACTTTTCTTTTCAAACATACATTTCTATTAATTCTTCCATCAATTTCAATTTTCTTTTAAAAATATTTTTATTGAGTTTTTGTGCATTTCATATAACAGATCTTAATCAAATTAGATCACCCCCCTATCCACATTCCCCAAACCCTGGAATTCATACATTCTGTCATATATGTTAAGGCCTATCTGGTCAAGCATTTGTACCCAGATGTCCCTTGATGCAAGTTCATCAACTGGACTCTAGTCAGTCTGTCTAGAGTTATTCCCTTTAAGAAAATCAACTCCCACTCCCACTCACCCTGTAGTAACTGATTGCCACTAGTTCCCCAGCTAAAGCAGCCAATTGCCCTAGTTCTATGCTGTTTTTGTCTGATTCAGTCAACATGGGTCTTGTCTGATTCAGTCAGCATGCTGACAGGTATTTTCACAGAATTGCTGTCTTGTAGAATTCATGATGATACTTTCTACAAACTATATGGAAATGAAAATAACTGAATCTGAATTGAAATTCAGTTTTACAGTAATAGACTAGTTTCTAGGGTCAAAGACAGCTACATACATAAGCATAAAACAGGTTTTATTGGCTTATCTATTATTAAAGAACACAAAGCAAATTGTAATTAATTGATCAGATCAAACATCATATGTTTTTATATTTTAAACTTAAGAACACACATGGTAAAACCATTTTCATTAATTGGCATACTTAGAACATAGTTATATTCCCAACACAAGATATAGTATCTGTCAAGAAATTTTGCTATGGATATATTGATTGAAATATTTGTCAAAGAAATAAACTTAGCCTGTAAAATAGTAGATAAAATGGAGCCATTTTACAGCTGCCAAGGCTGAATTCTAAACAAGTTCATATAGATTGTTCTGTGTAGAAAAAACTGAAGGAGTGCTAAGGACACCAATATGAAAATGCCTTAGTAATCTTAAGTTTGTCAAAGTCTTAATACTTGCTTCTTTTGAACTTAATATTCTAAAAATATTTCAGCCTTATTCTTCTCAGTAAAATAGACATAAATTACAAAATCTTCATGTTTCCAGGTTTGTTTTGCTGAGTTTTCATCTTATTTTTTCTAATTGTGTAACTTCAGAAGTGAAATGATTCTATTTCCAATGTTAAGAAAGAGTAAGTTATTAATACTTTCCTAATTTTACTGTCAAAATTCCCTCAGTATAAATATGATTTCTATGTCAGATATATTTTTCCTCATAAATCTATTAACATAATGTATTACATAAATAACATCTCTTTTACTGAAGCACTTTTTTATTTATGAAACACAATGCAAATTATTATGATCAGTTTTGTGCAGTATTCTACTAGATTCTGGCTTTTTTTGTTGTTTGTTTTCAAATATTTTATTTATTATCTTATTTTATGTGTATGAGTATATTACCTGCATATAAGTGAGAACACCCATGTCATGCAATGCCACAGAGTTCAGAAGAGGGCTTTGGATTCCCCTGAACCTGGAGTTAAGGATGGTTCATAGCTGCCATGTGGGTGCTGGGAATCGAACCCAGGTCATCTGCAGGAGCACTCAGTGCTCTTAACTGTTGAGCCCTCTCTTGAGGATTCTATTTTTATTTTTGAATATTTTAATTATTTGAAAAAATAAAACAATAAAAATATAAACAGAATTTTGATCATTTCCTTAAATGCCTCTAGATATCACATTTATAATTAACTTATGCTTCCTTCACAAAATGGTCTAAGGTGACTGGAGATGCTGTTCAGTGATAAAGGGCTCACTTACCATGCCTGCATTCACCATTTCATCTTCAGCTCTACAAAAAGTGAAACCTTTTTTTTTTTTTTTGAGACAGTCTCCCTGTAGCCCCAACTGGCTTGGAACTCATTATGTAGACTGCCAGGCTGGCCTCGAACTCACAGATCTCTGCCTGCCTCTTCCTCCCAAGTGCTAGGATTAAAGGCTTGTGCCAACATGCCTGGCTAAAAGTAAATACTTTTAAAATAATGTAATGTAACTCATTTTAACCTTATTTTTGCCTTAAAAGCCCACCTGTAGTAATTTGTCTTTGAATTTCTCATGGATTTCAGGCTCTAGAATCCAGGATCTGAATCTGCCCTTGCTTATGTGGACAATATTTAATTTCTCTTTAAGTTCATTTGGCTCTTGTTTTTGACAAAGGCCATGTTGAACCATGAAAATTGCTAAGTAAAATGAAATTTGGCCATCCAAAACTTGTTAAACCAGAGTTTCTAGACAGGGATATCTCTATTTCTTGAATTCAGCAGGTAGTGGCAATGTACAGCCTAGGAGGAAAGAAAGCCTACAGATGATTCTTGATTTTGTGTGTGTGTGTTTTACATTGTTAGGGAAAGAGGAATTTACTGCTGGGTTGAATTTACTGCTTGTAACCAATTAACTCAACTGGAGACACAGGCATCCGGAGATAGGGGCAAGTGCTGCAGCCCCCGGAGCCTGACCTGTCTGATCTGTGTCGTGTCACGTAGGCATGTCTGCTTACACAAGATAACAGGGAAGGGTCGCAGCAGGCACATACCACCCATCCTTCCCCAGTTGAGACACCTGAAGGGAGTTATAACATCTTTCTTGTTTTGAAGTTATTGGTTTGTGAAATGCTTGCTTTGAAACTATTGGTCGTATAAGCACAGGCTTTTGTGTAATGGTTGTGGGAGCCTATATAATCTTTACCTGAAATTGCCTCGGGGTCGATCGCTCCAACCAGACCTGCGTGTCTTGGAAGGACGGTCGGCCCCAGCTAGCTGGCCTAATAAAACTCTGCTTGATTTTTGCATCTCCACACTCGTGCATTTGTTCTCCTGAAGAGACCCACCGAGTCATGGACCCTAACATTTTGGGGTCTCATCTGGGATTTGGGGGAGGACTTCTGGGGGAACAAAGGACGAACGGAGGCAGAGTTTCTTTTCTCTGGACATGGCAGTGTAATTCGAGGGTCACCCCCTCGTGTCTGTAAAATCCAGAATAAAGTGAGAGTCACCATCTCATGTCTGGTCTCAGGTTAGTAATCCTGACTGAGGAAGTCCGGGTTTGAGTCCCGGCAACTAGGTGAAAGTCCAGGTAACCAGCCCTGGCCGTAGGGTCCGAGTGTCTCAGCCCTAGGAAGGAAGCCTGCCATCAAATCTGGAGCCTGAGGAGGAAAAAATCGAGCTGGTCACTCTGAGGCAGTCTAAGTGGATGCCATTTGGGAGAATCACGAGAAGTCTCGGGGATCCTGAAAGTGAGAGTGGTGAGCGCAGCACGCGTCTGAGTGAAAGAAGGACCGGTTTTCATGAATGTGATTCAATGTGGTCTTGCTTGACAGTTGTGCTAATTGGGGGGTGGTGGTCTGGTTTTGTATTTTTCTCTACGCTCCCTATTTTAAACCTTCCCTTCCTCCTTTTCTTTCCTTTTATTCTTGGTCTAAGTCTTCGCATGGGACCATTAAAGGATGTAAGCCAAAGGCTCATAGCCCTCTTGGTGGACCCCGACTGCCCACAAGGGTGGAGAAAAGACCCCTTATCTGTATCTCCCTCTCCTCTCCATCCCTCTCTCCAGCCACTGAGAAAGCCCCACGGGCACGGGTCGAGCCAATAAAAGCCACTAGGGCGCTCGCCGCTGAAAGACTTCCGTGAGAGGATGAGGGTGTCCCAGGCGTGAATCCCAGATAAATTCACGTCCCCCGCAGAAGAAAAACTGAGCAACGATAGGTACTTGTTCATGAGCACATTCACAAGTCACAATTGTTTGGAGTGGCATCTTCATCTCTTTCTCTTTCTCTCTCTCTCTCTCTCTCTCTCTCTCTCTCTCTCTCTCTCTCTTCAGCCACTCCTAAAGGTTTAATCCTCTCTCACTTCTCTGAGGTGAAGGAGTGGGCTTTGAAATTGGGCCCCAGCATCAGGAAGGGTAAGTTTGGCACTTTCTGCTTGACTGAATGGTCCACATTTGAAGTAGGTTGGCTGACCCAGGGGTCCCTTTCCCTGGACACCATCAGCAAGGTCAAGGCTGTCATTACCCGGCCTGACCCAGAGGCCCACCCGGATCAACTCCCCTATATCCTTTTCTGGGAGAATCTGGCAGAGGATCCCCCATCCTGGTTAAGGCCCCTCTTGGTG
>NW_008359591.1:1518385-1519011 GCF_000622305.1 Nannospalax galili
GGAGAAAATGGGAGGCCCACTACCCTTCAGCCTGCCATCGATGAAGCGTTCCCCCTCACACGCCCAAATTGGGATTTTGGGACGGCAGAAGGTAGGGAGCGCCTCCAGGTCTACCGTCAGACGCTGATGATTAGTCTCCAGGTGGCTGCAAGATGGCCCACTAACCTGGCTAAGGTGAAAACAGTTGTTCAGGGAGAAACCGAAAGCCTGGCCGTGTATCTGGAAAGGCTATTTGATGCCCATAGGCAATACACCCCTATAAACCCAGAGGCAGAGGAACACAGGTCAACTGTAGTCCTCTCTTTTATTAAGCAGGCAGCCTCCGATATCAGGAGAAAACTCCATAAGCGGGAAGATCTGGGAGAGATTTCTATTAGAGAGATGCTGCAACAAGCAGAGAAGGTCTTTAATGCTAGGGAGTCTCCGGAGGACAGGGAGGAGAGGCTAAGGAAGGAGGAACTGGAGATGCAGGATAAAATTAGGAAAGAAGACAGAGAATTTCAAAGAAAAGAGAACAAGAAGCAGAGGGAGGAGATGGCCAGAATATTCCTGGCCGGAGTGAAAGGGAGCCTGAGCCACTTCAGAGAGCAGGACCCTGCCCATCTAAACTAGGGCGGGAACAGTGC
>NW_008359591.1:1524202-1526329 GCF_000622305.1 Nannospalax galili
CTTTTGTGTAACGGTTGTGGGAGCCTATATAATCTTTACCTGAAATTGCCTCGGGGTCGATCGCTCCAAACAGACCTGCGTGTCTTGGAAGGATGGTTGGCCCCAACTAGCTGGCCTAATAAAACTCTGCTTGATTTTTGCATCTCCACACTCATGCATTTGTTCTCCTGAAGAGACCCACCAAGTCACGGACCCTAACAACATATGCCACATGGTTGTCTACCAGGTAATCAGTGTAAAACTTCAGATTGTTTGAAAAGAAGTATATTTGTGAAAAAAATTGAGGCTGATTATCATATCTTTCTAGTTGTCATCAGATCATCTATCTGGGGAGGCTGACTATATACAGTCACATAGACAGGAAGATGTAATTATTCCCTAATACATATTTTCTACTACAGAGCTACTTGCTTAGGAATGTTAGTTGCTGCTCTTTTCACAACAGGTAGAAAATAGAAAGAACCTAAATGTCCCTCAAGCAATGAATTGGTAATGACCTTAGGGTACATTTACACAATGGAGTTCTACTCAGCAGTAAAGCAGAATGAAATCAGGAAATTTGCAGGTAAATGAATGGAATAAAAAGCTATTATACTAAATCATGTAACACATACTCAGAAAACCAAATAACTTGTTCTCTTTCATTTATGACTCTTAACTAAAGTCGTTAGATGTTAATGTATATACTGATGTAACTTCTGGAGCCAGGATAAAGGAAAGAATCATGAGGCTAAAGGGGAAGAAGGCTCTTGAGTGAAGGGGATGTTATTAAGGAGACAGGTGTTATTAAGAGGCAATAAAGAAAATGAGGAAAATGGGGACTTTTTTAATAAGGTGGAGAACAGGAAGGGCTATACAGGGAAAGAGAGGACAGAAAGGTCAATAATGCTTAGGTGGTGTGAAAAACCAGTGGCGGATGTATTAGTTAAAAATTCTAGTGAAAAATATTATATATATATATATATATATGGTGTGAAAATACAGGGTATTGCTATAGCCTTTTATTGCCTCCTAGAAGTTGAAGGTAAGACTCTATTTCTGAAGACATATCATATACTGGACACAGGACTTCTGAGCCATTGAGCAGGAACTGACATGGAAGCCTCCTCTCCAAAGACTAGTGCTTATAATAAGAGAAGATACTATGCAAGCTGCCAAAGGAGAAAACCAATCACTGGTCTTACATAGCTTTAAAGTTTATGGACCACAGCAATGATTCACATAGCAACTAATCTCTATTGGTGCAGTAGTGGCATTTTTGTCTTGGGGAATACTCAACAGCTGGCTAATTGGACTTAAAGCCTACAAGATGGCAGGGAGCTCATGTATAGAACTGTAAACATAACAAAGTACACATAGCTACAAGATGGCATAGACTCTAGAAAAAAATATTGCTTTATCACATTCCTAGACCAAAATAATTTCTTACGATAAATACATTTCCTTGTATTTGTAGACAATTGTGCCTCTCACCACTCATCAAAGAAGCTTCTTTACGCAACAGATGGATACTATTATGAAGTCCCCCAACTGGTCAAAGGCACAGTGTCCTGAGTGGGGCATTTACTTGAACTGTCCTGAGTGTGACATCCAGAGTGTGTCACTGCTTCTCGGGAGAGCTTAGGACAGGCGCATATGGAACAGAAGAGATTCTCCACACGACTGATTGGTTGCAATATGTATTTATCACACAGTTAAAGCATAACAATACACATCTACACAAACACTCAAGGGGAAACCCGGTCCTCTAACAATTCAGAGTCCCAAAGTCTCAAGGGAATACCTTCCAGAGGTTAGTCCTTCCAGTACTCCGTGTGGAGTCACTCAGCGTCCGCCGTGATCACTGCACTCTCCCGGCTGGAGCTGTCAATTCACAGGCTCTGATCACATCTGGTCATGGCAAGCTCCCTCCAATCCTAGAGCAGACCAAGATTCTGCCGGAGTTCTCGATCTAGTCTCAAAGAGAATTTTGGCCTGGCCTTGGGCAGAATTTCGGTCTCTTGGGCGATGCATCGGGATGAGGCTCACAGAGTCAGCGTCTCGTGTAGCCAAGCATCGATGAAGTCCTTGAGCTGTCAGTTTTTATATGTTTCTTTTTGGCTGGAGTCCTTCTGACTTACGTCTTGA
>NW_008359591.1:1526766-1533380 GCF_000622305.1 Nannospalax galili
CTGTCTTTTAAAAAAAATCAGGTGATATCCCAGTGTGGATGGGTGAAATATCAAAGGGTTCACCCTCAAGACAAAGAGCTACAGGTAGTCAATGGATGCTGAGGGAGGGAGAATCAGTTTTCTCCCTAAACACAGGTACACATGAGCACCACTGAATGAACTCAGTGTAATCAATGAAAGGATAGGACATTGAGAGATATTTGGGGAGGGGGGAACCCCAGAGGGCCTGAGAAAGATGGAAATTGTGTGAAAACTAAAGGTGAAACACATTGCCAGTGAAATCTACCTGATGACTTTATATCTATACTGTAGGAGAGGAAGTGCCAGGCCTAAGCACAGGCTGCACTAAGAGAACACAACTTTCACTTTGAGAGCGCAGCCCCAGCTTCCACAAAATAGCCATCTAGGATCTGCCTGGATGAGGTGATCCTGCCCAGATGAGGGGATCTATCAGGAAGTGACACACCAACTAATGGGACACTGGGGGCAGGGGGAGAGGTATATAAGGCTTGCACTTCCCAGCAATAAATGAGTCTGCAGCACCTCGCCTAGTGCCTGCTCTCATTCGGCTCCTGGAGTCTGTGTGTTGATTCGGTGCCACTCACCCCCACCTCGGACAGAACCCTTACTCCCTGTAGTCCCTCGTGGGCTGGACCCCAGAGGAAACCTGCAACAATATACTCAGATACTAAGGATCCAAGTGTAACCACCTGTGTCTAGTAATAATCAGATACATAGAGATTAAAGACACATGTGCAAACATCTGTTAGTAGCATTAAAAATGTAGGCAACAGCATATTTTAAAATGAAGTGGAGATCTTCTTTAAAGGGTAAAAACTCATTCAATTTTATGTCTTAGAGAGTTTATACTGAGTTCAATACTGTAAAACTGTATTAATTCAACTGTGAACCTAAAAATTTACAGCCACTTCTGAAAGCGATGTATCCTTGTTCTGGAATGTGTTACTGAATATGTTAAAGCTGTAATGAAAAAAAAAAAATGTGTGTGTAATAAAATTAAAACACAAGATAAAAAATTTAAACATTCACATTCAAAAAATCAATGAAAAATTACAAAAGTAGAATTTTTCTAATAAATTTTATTTAATTAAAAAATAACCAATATTTCCCTTTTCTTCTAGGGTTGCCTTATTATGAAAGGTATTTTATTTATACTGCAATGTCCTGCCTTTCAAGTTAAATTCTTATGCTTATAATACTGAAAATATTTAATCGTAAGTATTTTAATTTCAAACTGAGAAATTGATGTAAAAATGAACTGTAGAAAGCTGAATGGCTTTTGTCATTTTATTTGTACACTGTTTTACTCAATCATTAAATGAATTTATAGAAAATGTGTTCTTTGTCGTTTTCTGCATTTCATGTATTTCATTGCCTTAATTTTTTTCAAGTAGTTAGAGTGAACCACATGAAATGAATTAAATTCACAGGTTAGACATGGTTGTCAACTAACAATATTATACAGTTAAATTAAAATTATTCTCAGTAGGAAAGGGTTGGAAAATACCTACACGCAATTTTTTGAAGCCAAATCTTAGAATTCATGTTTTAAAGTAACCAAATACTATAGGAGCATTTAACAGCTCTCACAAAATCTGTTAAAATGCCATTTGACCAAGTTTCAGAATGTCAATGTTGAGAAGCTTGAGAATTTCAATTGAATAGATCTGATACACATATTTAAATAGAATATACACCAAGTAAATATTTTCTTAATCAATGTAATTTATTAATTTTTCCTCAGAGTACATTTCAGCTAGGAAGTCAGATACATCTAGTACCCAAAGAATCTCAATAGAATGAAAAATTTTTAATAACTAATTTGTAATGCTTTAATTTTCTAAAGATAGAAATCATGTATGAAAACAATAGCTATCATAGGTCTGCTAGTAGTGAAAAATACTGCTTGATTATTGCACAGTACTCAGTGGACTGACTCATTGTTTAGGGATTATTATAGCTGTGTCATGGGAATTTCAGTATTAATTTCACAAGCAGGGTTAAACATGAGAAAAATAATGTCACACCATCCAGATGGTTGGCGTTAAAGATAATTAACTTGGGGAGAACAATTGCCTGTATTTTTGTTCTTGTACCTTTAGAGTTCTTCATGATGACTTAAATCTTGGGCCATCCATATTCATACATCCTCTTACAGGAATGAGGTGAGAATTCATTATTTTAGTTGATCATAATTAATTCTAAAAAATAAATATTTTACTGCCAAGAGTTTTTCATATACTGCCTATATATGGAAATATATGTTTAGATGATTTTCCTACCAATGGAACAGAAAACAGTAGTGACTAGAAAAATAACTCAAATATCTTGATTAATTCCTCTTAATTCTTATGGACATACACCTACATATTTGTATACCAGAAACTTGAACCCAATCATATAAGTGTGTAATGGACTGTATGATTAGCCTGAATGCTGCTCATTAACAGCAATGAAGAATAGATCCTGAAAGAATGCCTTCTTGTAAATCTAACACTTTGCAGTGAAAATTTTAAAATGAGGATGATGAAATTAATTAAGGCAAATAACCTAGCAATTCAGAAGGGTAATTGGGACTCAAAGATTCTGAAATTTAAAAATATCCTTCGTTAGGATAATTCTACAGAACCAATAAATCAAATATTTTATTAAATGAAGTTATTTATTTATTCATGAAATTATTTGGAAATCTTCCACAATCAGAAATATTTTTTCAACTGCTGAGGATCAAAGGAGTATATGACAACTTAGGACAGTCAGTTCTTTCATCATCATCTAGGTCGTGATTTAGATGGAGATCCTGGAAATATATAAGGATGTGTTCAGACATATATAGAGTTAGGTTCACCAGTGAATTCTTGGTAGATACAAAATAAGGAAAATCTGAGGTTCTTTTGTAGATTTCATAATGGAACACTTAGCTATTGCAATCATTATCAGCCTCTGTGTTAATGTCTTATAATTATCAATAAAACTTCAAACACTTTTTTTATTTCCAATAAAGATGGAAAAGGATAATTTCTACAGTATAAATTCTACTGGCAAAACCTTGAAAAATAATCTTGGAACTTACTTTAATATATTTTATTGTTTCAAGGTCATTCTTTCCAGATATTTATTTTTACAAACTATTCTTTCAATTTTCCATATTGTATTTTTGGGAATGGGGCTGTTAGAAAATAGATGCTTTCAAGGAAAACTTTATTTCACAATCTATTTTTGTGCGTTTTCAGAAACAAGCACAGTCACAACCATATCATACTCTATAAACAGCAATGTTCATGCCTAGGGAACACAGCCTCCACAGCTAAGCTCCTACAGTTAGTGGAGTAACTGATGATTAAAACACGTAACATTCAGACATACACACATGAATAATATTAATCTCTGTATTCCGGATTCCAGTTCTACTTGGTGCATCAAAAATCTCTGAGAGTCCTAATGTTTTTAACCATCAGGAAGGTGCCTGAGGTTTTTATACAGTGCAAAATAATCATACAGAATTGAACGGATACAGTCCTTGAAAGAAAATATTGCTACTTATCTCACTAAATAAGATTAGATATACGGGATATCAGCTACTTATAGACTTTAAATATGTAATAGGTTCTAATAATTTGAAATTGCTTTCAAACATATCTTACTATGGTCTTAATCAAATCATATTTGCTGTGGTATTAATAGCTCCACTAACTCCCAAGAGAGAAATAAAACAATATAGTCATTAAAAAAAGAAAATAGATGCTTTGAGAAAATGTTTCTGGTAGTCACAGATTTGGGAATGAAATATTTAGCTGAGTCCATAAAGAACTGATTACTAAGATACAGAAGTAAAAACAGGTTGATAGTAAAATAATGTGGCTGCTCTTATAAGAACTTGGGAGTTGTGAATCCAGGAATTGCTCATGTTCCCTTGGATAGTTAAACCCTCAGGATTGCTGTTTTCAAGTGACCATCTCCTGTTGTAGGTTGCTAACACAAGGGTCTGAGTATATAAATCATACCATAGTCCACAAACATGTATAATGTTGCATCATATACTAAGTGCACTGTAGTGATGCTGACTTCAATTCCCTCTCCCCAATCTGGGTTTCAATAGATCTGTTCTCACCACTTTCCAGTTAATGAAAATTTTAGACATTTTTGAGAGATTTTTTTCTTTGTCTGTCTCTGCTATAATCATTTCTTATCAGTTTTAATGGGTTCTCTTCATCTGATTTTCTATTTAAGAGAAATTTATAATTTGAACTTTTAATTGGAATGCATTTAATGACAACACTGCCTATTTTTCCTACAGTGTTTTTTTATAATGTTACATTCCAACTTTCATAATCTTGTTTATATTATCTATTAGAAGAGCAAATGGTGAATTGTTAATATCTTCTTAGGAGTATGTAAAACTGAAATATATTATTAATTGCATAACTTTTGGCATTGAAATTTGTAAGCATAATTGTTGGCTTGATCTGTAATATATAAACAAACTACTAGTGTATATGTAAAAGAACAACTACTTTTAGCATCATGGCTATACCACCTCATTTACTGGCTCTATGTCATGAAGTAAAAATGACAGCTTTCTAATCTAGAAGACACTAAGTAATTAATTTTCTAAATAAACTAATAAATTTGCTCATTTAATTTTTCTGAGGAAATCTAGAAGATGTTTATTGTCGGTCAGGATGACATTAATACATTAACTACCAAACAGCACACATGTAATTGACACAAAATGTTAGAAATATAATTTAAACCTACTACTTTGAAATTATCTTAGGAGGAGTTAATGATGCACATTATATCATCGACATCAAAATTTCTATTTCTTTTTCTTTCTGTAAGAAAGATGTAAGAAGTAGTTGAAAAATAGATGAAACACGTTTGGGTTTTACCAGTATTGCTTTCAATGACTGTAGTGCAAAACACATGATGTATTTTCCTTTCTTTAAAAAAAACAATTTATTGAGTGTTTATACATTTCAAACAACATTTCTTAATCAAATTGAGAAGCTCTCCTCCATCCCCGCCTCCCCAGAACACCACCAGACCTCATAAATTTTGCCATACATATTATGTCCTACCCAGTCAAGCATTTGTATTCAGATGCAAGTTCCACAAATGGGGTCTCGTCAGCCCATCTAGAGATCTTAAGGAAAGTCTGCTCTCCCTAGCAATCATTCTCCAATAGTTCCCAGGCTAGGGCCAGGCGTGTGCCCATTTCCCTCTATCCACTCTGGGCCCTTGTCTGATTGAGTTGGAATGGGTCTTGTGCTCAATGCTACCATTGTTGCATGTTCACATGTGCAAGTTTCCAATGTCCTGAAAGCCTCTGTTTCCCTATGCTCATGGACCAAACCTGGCTTTTACAATCTTTCCACCACAATGGTCCCTGAGCTGACAGTGGGTGAGGTTTAATAAAGTAGTCTTGTCCAGGGAAAAACACTCTGTAGGAGACACAGGACAGAAACTCTGTCCAAGGACAGACACACCTTCATATCTGCTGATTAATGCCCACAGGAAATGGGAATGAAGTGCTGAAAGAGATTCCATCCTTTGTGACTCTTAGTCATATTTTATTTCTTAAAATTTCATTGCAGCAAGCTGTTTGAGAGGATATAATGGAAGGAAACAAGAGCCAGATAACTGAATTTGTTCTCAAAGGAATAACAGATTACTCAGAGCTGCAAGTCCCCCTGTTCCTGGTGTTCTTCATGATTTATTTCATCACCATGGTGGGCAACCTTGGATTAATTTTGCTCATCTGGAAGGACCCTCATCTTCACACTCCCATGTACATTTTCCTTGGAAGTTTAGCCTTTGCAGATGCCTGTACTTCATCCTCTGTGACTCCCAGAATGCTTGTTAACATCTTAGACAGCAGTAAAATGATTTCTCTCTTTGAGTGCATGGCCCAATATTATTTTTTTGGATCAAGTGCAACCACAGAATGTTTCCTACTTGTAGTAATGGCCTATGACCGTTATGTAGCTATATGTAACCCTTTGCTCTATCTAGTGGTGATGTCCAACAGATTGTGCACTTGCTTGATAACTATATCATATATAATTGGTTTTCTACATTCATTTGTTCATGTAGGATTATTATTTAGATTAAGTTTTTGTAGGTCAAATATAATTGATCATTTCTACTGTGAAATCTTGCCACTATATACTATTTCTTGCACTGACCCATCTATTAATGCATTAGTGGTTTTCATTTTTTCTGCTTTCATACAAGCTATCACTTTCATGAGTATTGTAGTCTCTTATGCACGTGTCTTATTTGCCATCCTGAAACCAAAGTCTGCAAAGGGTGGAAGCAAAGCCTTCTCTACCTGCAGTGCCCATCTGCTCTCTGTCTCTTTGTTCTATGGAACTCTCTTTTTCATGTATGTGAGCCCTGGGTCTGGACCAAGTAAATATCAGGATAAAATATATTCTCTTTTCTATACAATTATAATTCCTCTGCTAAATCCCTTTATTTATAGCCTAAGAAACAAAGAAGTCATAGGTGTATTGAAAAAACTCATAATATCATAAATGTTTTTCAGAAATTCTTTTCTCATTTATTCATTTTTTTTTAATTTTTTTTAT
>NW_008359591.1:1535931-1536221 GCF_000622305.1 Nannospalax galili
AATTCTGTGGGTTTTCTGTTCACTTCCCTGGTTGCCTCTTTTGATGTACAGAAGCTTTTTAGTTTAATGATTTCCCGTTTGTTAATTCTTGCCCTTGTTTCCTGAGCAATTGCTGTCTGGTTTAGAAAACCCTTTCCTACGCCTATATCTTGTAGGTTTTTCCCAATGTTTTCTTCTAACTGTTTCAGAGTTTCAGGCTTTTCATTGAGGTCTTTGAGCCATTTGGAATTGACTTTTGAGCAGGGTGAAAGATAGAGGTTTAGTTTCATTCTTCTACAAGTGGAGATCCA
>NW_008359591.1:1540252-1542083 GCF_000622305.1 Nannospalax galili
TGGTATTTGGTGGGGATATGTTATTTTGGTTTTTCATGTTATTATTTTTTCTCTGTGATATTGACATGTGAATTTCTTTTGTAGTTTCTGACTCTTGTGTGATACTTGGGCCTTCAAGTTTCATTTAAGCTTCTGGTTCTCTCTTTTGATTTTATATTGTCGAGGCCGGATTGATTTTTGTCTTCAGGAGTTCCGCGGTGGCCCAACTCCAATGTGGATCAGAAGTTTTCAGACTTTCTCCTTAGGTCTGGAATCTTCTAAGAATGATTTTGGCCTCAGGAACTTGGGTGTTGGACTGACCTGAGATCCTGGCCATGGCCATGCCACGCAGGGGTGTAAAGGCAAATGGGGTGGGAAGAGGCCCCAAGATTTCCCAGGGAGTGGATTGAGTAGCTGGGTTGTACCAGATGCAAAGGATCAGGGAGCGGAAAAGTAAGCATCGGAGCCCCAGAAAGAGGCTGTCAGCCCCAGAAAGAGGCTAGCGGGTGTTGCAGGATCAGGGAAGTAAAGGGACGTGAGGGTGGGGCCAGGCCCGAAGCAGTGCTCCTAGGCCCCAGGGAAGGCACTAAGGTGGTCTGGGTGAAAAAGATTAGGAAGCAGTACTGGTTCCCCAGGTGTCTGGGGACCCAAGACTAGGAATGGCACAGGGCCCAACCTAGGAGTAGAGAAAAGCAGGGGGAGATGGAAGGGTGAATGTGGCTTGGGGAGTCAAAGCGTGTAGGGCTGCACTATAGACTTACCCCAAGAGGCCTGAGGATAGTAGTGCAGGCTAGGAGAGTTAGCCAGTGGTGCAGGTCCAGGGAACCAGAGAGAGGTGAGGGCAGGGCCAGGACCAGAAGCAGTGCTCCTGGAGCCCAAGAAAGGGACTGAGTTTCTCTGGGTGAGAAGGATCAGGAAACAGTATTGGTTCCCCAGGTTTCTGGGGCCCCCAGACTAGGAATGGTGCAGGGCCCAAACTAGGAATATAGAATGGCGGGAGGGATGGAAGGGTGAATGTGGGTTAGGGAGTCCCCTTTTCTCATTTATTTTTAAATATATCAAAGTTCTGGTTCTACATGTTCCACATATAGTGAGCTCATATGTTGCTAAATAATGGAATATAGTATTTAAGCTGAATGTGCTCATATTTGTAATACTATGGGCTTATGTATTGTCACTAAGCACTTTAAAGACATATCTCATTTTTTGCTACTTTAAATCTGTTCTGAAAGATTAAAGTGTACTCAACAAATTACTGTTTGCAAAATTAATAACCTCTTGTATTTCCTGATATGTAAATTTTAATTCTTGACTTTATATTCCTTTAAATCAAGCCTTTGTTTGTAAAAATCCTGTTTGAAATATATTAATGCTCTCCAAAATAATTCTTGAGAAAGTTACTTTTCAAACCTTCCAGTTTTATTTCATACATATATCCAGGCAAAATATCAACAGAAAAAATATTGTTAAACCAAATATGACAAGGTATACTTCATAAAAAGTGTTTAAAATGAATAGTGTGTGTGTGTGTGCATGTGTGTGTTTGCATGAATGTTGGTATATATGGAGGCCAGAGGCAAACACTAGAGAGTCCTGCTTTAAAAAAATCCTGCTTTATCATTTGCCACATTTTTCCTTTCACACAGAATCTCTCACTGAAACTTGAGCTAGGCTTTTAGCCAGAGAGCCCCAGTGATCTTCTTGACTCCTTATTTGATAGTGCTTTGATTCCAGGTGCTCTTTGTTTTTGTGTGGGTCCTGGTGATTCAAACTCAGGTGCTCAGGCTAACATAGCAGGTATTCTTACCAACCAGGCCCTCTCTCCATTCCTAAAATGAGTATTTCTATGAAG
>NW_008359591.1:1542934-1559648 GCF_000622305.1 Nannospalax galili
GTTTAGTGCTTGCTAGGAGAAATGAATAGAATAACACAGTGAAGTCAGAATCCATGCTGTTGATCACATGCATGCCTCCATCTACAACTACAAGTATTTTGTTCGTGTACCTATTGTGCCAACACTAGGAAAACAAATCAAGCAAGTTGCATGATCTCAACTGACTAAATCTTTCTGATTTTATTGTTTAGTGCCTTTCCCATGGTAGATGTTCTCTTGTGGACATTTACATGAAACAAAGATCTCCCCTGGCCCATGCCCAACCTGCTTTCTTATACAATACAGAATAACCTGCCCAGGGATGGCATGACCCCCAGGAAACTGCCCCGCATATCACTCAAAAATTAAGAAAACATACCACAGACAAGGTCACAGGCCAGTCCAATGGAGGAAATTCCCCAACTGAGGCTCCCTCTACCCAGGTGTCTCAAGTTGAAACTAAAGCTGTCCAGCACATTTGACCACTTCCCAGCCTGACACAAAAACACATCACTATTAAACCATAACCTCTGACCTCCATATGCATGCCATGTAGGTATGTATACACACAAAATGAATTTTTAAAATTATGAGTGTATCAGAATATCTACTTTTTGTTTAGGTGTCACTTTTAGAAAATATTTTCTTTTTGTTTATTTGGTCATTATAGCCATGCTTTTTGTGTTTTATTTTATGTGTTGTGAATTTTACATATATGAGTGTTTTGCCTGCATGTATATGAGTGCACCTGTGTCGTGCAATGCCACGGAGGCCAGAAGAGGGCTTTGGATTCCCCTAAAACTGGAGTTAAGGATGGTTCGTAGCTGCCATGTGAGTGCTGGGAATCCAACCTGGGTCCTCTGCAAGAGCAGTCAGTGCTCTTAACCACTGAGCCATCTCTCCAGCCCCAAAAGAATTAATAAATATATTTTTATGTAATGTTATTTGATGTCCTCCCTATCTCCACCCTCACCGTTCCACTCCCATTTCTCTCTTATTCCCCCTTCCCATCCCTCAACCCCAACTTCATGTCCTCTATTAGCAAATTAAAGAAACCTGTCTGGGACTGGAGTAGCGGCTCAGCGGTTAAAAGCACCTGCTTTTTGTTAAAAGCACTGCTCTTGTAGAGGACCTGGGTTCAATTCCCAATACCCATATGGTGGCTATGAACCGTCCTTAACTCCAGTTCCAGGGGAATTCAAAGCCCTCTACCGCATTGAATGACACGGGTGCACTCACATACACTCAGGCAATACACTCATACACATACAATTAAAATAATAAAATATTTGAAAAATTGTCCTTCCACAAAACAACTAATCTTGATGCCAGAGATATTATACTCATTAAAATGTGAGTGATCTGTAATTCTTATACACATATGGGCCATAGTAAGGGCCCACTCCCTTTCCTTTGTACACGATTTTGGGTCTGAATACCCATTTCTTGGAATTCAGTTTACAACTAGCTACCTGAAGAAAGATAGCCTCTTTTTTTCCCCCAATTCCCAAACATCTGGAAGACAGGCAGTATTGATTCAATCTCCAAATGCATTGCTTGTCAAAATGAGTTGGGGTAAGCTACACAGTATTTCAGTGTACAAGCTTTTTATTCAAGAAAAACATAAAAGAATGCCTAATTAATTGACAAGATATGAGTTTAGCTCAGTGCTTAAGAAATACTACATTTTTGTCAATTATTTTCCCTGGTCATTGTACATTTATCTGGTGAATAACTATATTTGTTTGAATATTTAGAGTTTTCACTACTTTTTTGCTTTGTCAGTCTTGAATTACATTTAATCCTTTATTAATTTTTTCAAATACATCAATGCTTCTTAATGGACCTTTGAAAGTTTTGGTATTCCTAACACCCAAGGAAAAAGTGATGGTGTCATGGAGATAAAGTTTTATTTTTATTTACTTATTTTGTTTTTGTTTTTTAAAGGGTCTCCCTAGTCCCAGCCTGCCTGGAATTCACTATCTGGTCTAGGCTGATCTTGATCGATTTCTTCAATTTAATTTTATTCAAATACCATCATGCTTTAATGCCTTGATCTCAAAGTGGAATTTTTCTACTTTCTCACTACCTGTGGATATATAAAAGGGAATTTTTTTTATTTTGGATCACTTTTCCAAAGATGACCCTTGTTTTAGAATGTTGCAAAATTGTTTCTTCTTCATTCTCCTTTTCATCACATTTATTACTTCCTTGTTTCGTAGACTATATATAAAAGGGTTTAATAAAGGAATTACAAGAGTATAGAAAATAGCAACAGGTATGTCTTTATCTCCTTCATTAACTGAACTTGGTCGAGCATACATGAAGAGAAGAGAACCATAGAATATTGACACAGACAGAAAGTGGGATGTACAAGTAGATAGGGCTTTGCCTCTTCCCTCCTTAGACTTCATTGTGAATATAGTGAAAAGTATACAGATATAAGACCCGAGAACGATGGTAATAGTAAAGATTTGAATTGACCCTGCCAAAATAAATAATATCAATTCATTGATGTAAGGGTCAGCACATGAGAGTCTATATAATGGAAGGATATCACAAAAAAAGTGCTTGATTACATGAGACCCACAGAAAGTTAATCTGAGCAGTAATCCTACTTCAATCATAGGATTCAGGTTTCCAGCTACATAGGCTCCTATGGTCATTTGAAGGCAGAACTTTCTGGACATCATGGTGTGGTACTGCAGTGGGTTGCATATGGCCACATAGCGGTCATAGGCCATTGCTGCCAAAAGAAAACAATCTGCAGTTTCAGCAAGACAGAAAAAATAGAACTGTCCCATGCATTTATACAGTGAAATTCTTCTGTCCACAGAAAAGAAGTTCTCTAACATCTTGGGAGTGATGGCAGAGGAACAGCAAGAATCCATCAGAGCCAGATTGCCTAGGAAGATGTACATAGGTGTGTGAAGACGACGTTCCATGCAGATTAAGGAAACCAGTCCAAGATTCCCCACCATGGTGATCAGATATATGACAGAGAACACCAGGAACAGTGGGATCTTCAGTTCTGGGTGATCTGTAAATCCCACCAGGATGAATTCATTTGTCACAGAGTAGTTCTCCTCAGTCATCTCTACCTTTTCTATTGACACAGGAATTGTAAAGACATAAAATTTTAGTTGTAAGACTATAAGTTTCCACTTTTTAAAAATAACAATTAGAGGTGTTTCAAATTCCAACACTCTCTACTGTCTCTGGAAGGCAATTCTCTGCACTTCTTGAGAGTATTTGTTCTTACAAAGTGACAGCATCTATGACTTCCAGCTGTAACTCTCCAAATTCACAGGAATTTTTGATAATTCCCAGGAAGATTTTTTAAAGTGGTTTATTTTTCTGCATTTATGTAAAGACATTATTAAAATTTAGGATACTTATATTTGGTTCATTTTTCTGTTAAATAATTTCAAGCCAGGTTTTTTGAAGATGGTTGAAATAAGTTTAATTTTTTTTTGTAAATGCAGTTCTTTTTAAGTAGGAGAACTATTTTTATGAATTCAGAAAAAGGAGAAAATATGTTTTGAACATATGCTACTGTTATAATAAACTTATTTTTTTAGAGATTGCACAAAGTTACCTGAGGAGTAAGGAATTAGTATTTAATCATCTGTAAATAAAATTATCTGAGAAGCAAAAGAAATAAAGATTTTTGAGTCTTTCATCCTCTTTCACTCATATTTTCACAAGCACTGAGTCTTTCCATTCCATTGTTCACATTTTTTCCAAATATTTATATCCTTTGGATGGATTATAAGGCTACTTTATATACCGTGTTAAATAAAGCTTTATCTTAATGTCCTAGACTATATGGATATCTTTTTAAATCTAGGTGCATGCCACCTATTTGCAAACAAATTCACAATGTTTCCTTCCTTCCTTCCTTCCTTCCTTCCTTCCTTCCTTCCTTCCTTTCTTCAACCTTCAAAAACTTTCTTGTTATTCGAGATTAAACTTCAATCTTTGAACAGGCTCAAGTGCTCTATCACTAAGTTGTATTCCTAGCTCTTTAATTTTAAAAACTTTAAATTTAGGGACCATCTCACTGCTACCTACTTTTTTCCCCAAAGACACTGTTAAGTCCAGACAAACATAAAATTTTGAATCCTTATGCCTTACCCTCCTAGTGGTGAGGATTACAGACTATGCTTATATAAAATTCTCAATTTCTTGTGTATAATATATATATATAGCTTTGTTTTTTTATATGCATTTGAATACCATCCTTCCTATACTGTAATAATTTTGGACATAGGTATTTTTTACTTCTGTGAGATATTTCATCAAATACTATGTGAGAAAATAGGCTCATTTACAATCCTAACTCCATTCTGATGACCTGGGATGGGCAATCTTGTTTTTGGTATCTTAATGTACGAATTGTCAATTCCTTAATTATGCATAGTCCCTAATGTGAAGAAGAATCTACAAAGTAAATTTTGATATCATCATCTTGTGAAAAAGTTATCCTCAAAAATTTTAGCTTGACTTTTCTACTGTTTTTTTTGTTTGTTTGTTTCCTTAGGAAACTAGGCTCTTTAAAGTATGCTTTAGTACGTTAAGATCTTGTAAGAGCAGATTTTCCTTTTCACTTCTGTTTTTAGCACTTAATAAAGAAAAAAACTGAATTCTAGAATTTTGAATCCGTATTTTATTTTACTCTCAATACTCAGTGATCTAGTAGAACTGACTGACTGACAACAGAACATAAAATTTGTGGTCAAAATGGGTTTGTTCTTCAGTAATCCAAACACTGAAAGAAATGCAGTATATATTCCTTTGCTTCAGAATATTAACTGTATGACACCTATGAAGTATTATTGGAAATCACTTTGAATATATGCCTACATTATTTGAGATTCATTCTGAGTTTACCTGTATATTTCGGGATTCTGTCTTATAACCCGAGAGAGATGAATTACAGTGTTGTTCCTCATCTCAGTTCTCCATATCTTTGAATTTTGAGAAGGGCTACAAAGATAAGATAGGAATTAAAATTTAGGAACAATGAAAATTTATTTAAAAATTATGGAAGTAAAAATTTCCATTCCTATATTAAAGATAAAAAGTAAAGGTTAAAAAAAAAGAAAAATATTTCTCTTACCTAGATTTCACTGAGAACTTCCTTAAAGTACATATTTGCTTTGTAGTAAAGGTCTCAGAATTGAAGAATATATGTGTATCTTGATCTCAACAAATTGTACAGACTACCTGTAGGTAATAACCATTATGCCTCTGACACTGCAAAGTTAAAGGTTTCTAACAAATCCTAAGGGGATTTCCCTGTAGAGACATCAGCATATTTCTCAAGATTTCTAACAAATTCAAACAATTTGATATTAATTTAAAATGTTCAATGAGAAAATGAAGGTAAACCACTGGCCTTTACTAAAGTTAGATTGCAGATCACATTCCCGGTTTTTGCATAACTGATCTAACTTTTACAATCTCCTCATCATTTGTGCATACAGTGCAAAACACATTGAAAATAATCTGAAGGAAGTTTGATCCCTTACTGGAGGATGTGAAGTTAATATCGCTTATATAAAATAATTAGTACTAGTGTGCAAATGGCTTAGTTTGTAACTTGTCTTGCTACACAAGCATGGGGACCTAATTTCAAATCCCCAGAACCAACATTAACAGGTTGAGTGCGGCCTCTTTGACTAGTGACCCCAGCCCTGCTGGGGATTAGGAATGGAGACAGGAGGCCTGCTGGAGCTTTCAGGTCATCAGCTCAGCTCCAGGTTTGGTGAGACTATATCTCAAAGGAGTAAGATAGAGAATGTTAGAGCCAGACACCTAATGTCCTCCTCTGGCCTCTGAGTGCATGCGTGAGTGAACATCTTTTTCCTCATTTTGTAATTCCAGATTCTCTGTAGTCTGTTCACCTCTTTCATGTTGCCTGCTTTTGTGCAGCTCAGGGAACATGGCTATGTATCTAACTTCACTGTTTTTGTACACTTGTTTTAATTAACTGACAGCAATGTTTCCACAAACTGAAACAATTTCTGTCTTTTTTCCATCTTAATCCTGCCAATCTCTTACTTCAAACATGAACTTTTCCATGAGAATTTTATGTGTTTGTGTTTGAATTTTTTTTTTCTCTTCTGTGTTCGGTGGTATTTAAATCACTTTGAGATCACAATTTCTCCTTAATAAGGTGTGACTTTTATGTCTCTCAAAAATGCAAGTCTGTATTAAACAGCTGTAAGTTAGGGGTCAGTTATTAGTGCTTTGGGGCCCTTTGTAACAAAAATCTAGATTTTCCTTGCATGTGTGTTGCTTTAATAGGTAAAATAGGCACAGAGGACAGGGAAAGATGATAAGTGGAAGGGTTTGAGGTATGAGTATGTTGGAAATAAGAAGTTCTGATATTTTAGAAATGGTTTCTTAGAAGGAGCTGATAATGTAGTCAGAAAACAAAACAAAACAAAACAAAAAAAAAACATTTAAAATGCTGTCCCCAGTACAATTCATGCAGTGATAAACAAAGGGATAACCATGCTATATAGAGATAGAGACAAAGAAGGATAGAGAGATAGAGATGAGGTGGTGTAAAGTCACATTCACTGCTGGAAGGTGCACATAGCATCAGATTCCTTCCTCCCACTGTTCTTACAGCAACCTGAGGCAAGAACTCTCCGTAACTGCTGTTTGAAGAATCTTATCGAGTTTATTGGACTTGCTAACTGAGTGTGAGGTGTTGATTTACTTACAGAAGAGTGGGCACCATTCACAGCTGTGCTCAAAGTTCACATCCAAACGTAAATTGTGTTGCTTCCTGACAGCCTCACAAAATGGCTTTGTGGTTTTCTCAGCTTATATATCTATAGCACCTTCCCTTCATGAAGGTAAGATTGGGTGAGAGAGGTAATGGGCCTGACTCCTACACAGAGCATGGGAAGCAGATGGCTTGTCCTCTTAGAGTCAGAAGAACTTCCAGGTCACAGGTGGAGACAATAATAGAGATGGAGATAGAGACAGAGATGGAGGAGGTAGAAATAGAAAAAGACATTGCAAACCTGGAAGAATGGTGACCTGGAGGAATATAGAAATATATCTTACTAGACATGTCATCAGATGAACCTCATTACCCCAGAAGCATGAAGAAAGTTAGCTGAGGGAAAATCATGAAAATAGTGAAAATAGATTTAAGATAAAGACAATAAAAAATGGGTGAATCATCATAAACTTCTTCCATTGGAAATGTTTCCATCTTTCCTGCCCCACATTTCAATAAGACATCTCTTTTCTGAGGTTTCAACCCACCCCAAATATCATTACAAAACCTCTAATCATTTTATAACTACTTGGAGACACTTGGCAACATTAAAAACACCCTCACCATAGCTTCTGTGAAAATACTGAGCACAACTTCTCAGCTGTTCCATCCATCCCTTAAGATGGTTATGATTCTTTGCTTGCTCCTGGACAATGGAGTTCCCATGTCCTCCATATTTTTTCAATCTACAATGTTGTAATCCACTTTTTAGTTTCAACTGTCTTCTTTTTTCTTGTGTCTTCAGCAGAAAAGAAATTGCAACCAATTTCTCTGTACATTTATACAAGTAAATCATCTGAAAATATTTTAAATACAAGCAGTTTATATCATGCATTAGATGTATGTTAATGGCACACTAAAATGTATATTAAAATGTAAAGTATCAAAATAAGATGGTGAGGCTGTAAATCAGTGTGGTAGAATGCTTGCTAGAATGGAAGAAATTCAGGGCTCAACTTCAATATGGATAAAATAAATAGATTGAATGGAAATAATGAAATGAGAATTTATTCTATGAATGAATGATGCAAAGCTATTGATTAATAATATTATTTATAATTTAAAGTTTTGTAATATATAAATATTTTATTAAGCTTTTGTAATCTAATGCAACAGTTCTTAATCAAATTTAGACATCTCCCCCGCCACATCCATGCCTCCCCATCCCCCCATTGGACCTCATGCATTCCATCATACATGTTAACTCATATCCATTCAGGCATTTTTATCCAATGCTCTTCAGTATAAATTGGTACACTGGAGTCTAATCAGCCCATCTAAAGATTGTATATAAATCATACTCTACCTCGCCCAGCAGTAATCAGTCTCCAATAGTTCTTAGTCTAGTGCCATCCTGCCACACATTTCTCTCCTCCCCTTTGAGTCCTTGTTTGAATTGGCTAGGGTCCTGTGCTTAATGCCACCATTGCCACAACTTCAAATGTGAAAGTTTCCAGTGGTCTGAAAGCCTCTGCTTTCCTCTGTTCATGAACAAGCCCTGGCTCTTACTATCTTTCTGCTCCCTCTTTCCCAATGGTCCCTGAGATGTTGGTAGATGAAGTTCCATATAGGTGTCCTCTCTTACACTCTGCAGTCTCTTATTCTTGATAGCTTGGACAGGTGTGGCTTTTTGTGTACAAGCGCTCTTTGGCGTAAGGAAGCTTTAGTGATGAGAGGTGAGGGATGCATTAGTTTTCTCTCTACCCTTTGTTCTGCTATGCTCCATGAGACTTAGTTGTAAAGGCTCAACTGTAGATGTGTCACCCCGTACTGGGCATCTGTCAGACATATGTTCTCTGTGTCTGGCCAGATGTGCAATTCTGCAGTAGCCTCTGTTGATGAGTGGTGTACAGTATGCTTGTCTGTAATTATAAGGATCGTTATTTAGCATATAGTAAGACATTTCATTTGCTAGAGATATGAAAAAGATAGGGTTTTCTCTAGGATCTATGTCCTCCCCTGCCATGTGTATTTGGCTGAGTTTACAGTGACACTAATGAGTTCACTGCCATTGAGAGGGCTTTAAGAACAATTAGATAGCTACTGACTGACCCCAGATAACAGTGCCACTATTGCACCAATAGAGTTAGTTTGGCGTGCCGGTCATCATGCTTATTAGGCTTTAGGACTGATTTGGACTATTGATTGTTTATCTCTCTTGGCAGTTTGTATATCATCATCTAGCATTATGATAGGCAAACATTTTTAGAAGGCTTCCAAGTCAGTTCCGGCTCCATTGCTTCAAGTCCCGTACTAGAAATATGTCCTGTCTTCAGCAGTAGGCTCTTACCTGGTAGTTCTGGGAGATGAGCAAGAGGTTTGGCAATAACCTGTGTTATTTTGGATGTCTCCTAGACCACCCTCACCAACCACTCAAACAGAAGTCTCCTCTTTCTGGCACTGTGTTCCTTGTGAAGCAGCTCCTAGGTATACATATGCACTAATGTTCACATAGTGTGCATTCTTCATGGGTTTTGAGGGCATCACATTTCCCTGAGTTTCCCAAGTTTCATTCATCTCTGCTATTTTTTTCTCCCATTTGTCCTCCCTCCTCCCTCCCTAGTCACAGTGCACACATTATTCCCACCATCCCCCCCAAATCACCAGCCTCACACCATCCTCCCTTTCCTGACTCCCCCGACTCCACCATTGCCCCTTGCATGTGCCTCCTTCCTCTGCTCTCTGAAGAACACTCCCACTTTCCCCACCTTGCCCTTGGTACCATCTGCTCCATAGTATCCCCCTTTTGGGATTTTTCTTTCTCTTTACACCTGTGTATCCTTTCCACTTTCCTGGTACATGAGAATTTATATACTCATATACAAGGGATTGGTGCTACAATTCACAAGTGAGGGAGAACCTACCTCCCTTGCTTTTCTGCACTTGTGTTACCTCACTTAGTATAACAGTCTCTAGGTCCATCCATTTACCTGCAAATTTCATAATTTCATCTTTTATTACTACTGAGTAGAACTCCATTGTGTAAAAGTGCCACATTTTCATTATCCATTGGTCAGTTGAGCTACATTTAGGTTGTTGTCATTTCTTAGAGTGTGTGAAGGCAGCAACAAACATGGATGTATAGGTATCACCACAGTATGATGAGGCCTTTGGATATGTATCAAGGAGTGGTATTACTGGATCATATGGTAGGCTCATTTTTAGTTTTTTTTTGAGGGTTCTCCACACTGTTTTCCATACTGGTTTCACAAGTTTGCATTCCCATTAGCAGTGAATGAGAGATCCTTTTTCTCCACACTCTCTCTAGCATTGAGTCTTTTGTTCTATTGGTCTTAGCTAGTCGAACTGGGGTAAGATGGACTCTTAAAGTGGTTTTTAATTACTAAGGATGTTGAGCATTTTTAAGGTTCTTCTTAGTCATTTTTATTTCTTTGATAACTCTCTTTTCAGTTCTATCATCAATCTTTTTATTGGGTAGTTTATTTTCTTGTTTCTTTGTTTTTGGTGTTCTTTGTATATTCTGGATATATTAAATCCTCTGTCAGGTGTGTAGCTGGAGAAGATTTTATTCCATTCAGTGGGTTTCCTCTTCTCTTCCTTGTTTTTTTTCCTGCATAGAAAGTTTGTAATTTAATGAGGTCCCGCTTATTGATTGTTGACCTTAGTGCCTGAATAGTTGGTATTTTATTTAGAAAGATCTTTCCTATATCTTGGAGGGTACTGTCTATGTTTTCTTCTAGCAGTTTCCAAGTTTCAGGTTTTACATTGAGGACTTTGATCAATTTGGAAATTGACTTTTGTGCAGGGTGAAAGATAAGGGTCCAGTTTCATTCTTCTGTAGGTGGAGATCCTTTTTTTGCCAGCACCATTTGTTGAAGATGCTCTTTCCTCCATTGTGTGTTCTTGCACTTTTGTTGAATATCAGGTGGCTGAAATTGTGTGTACTCATGTTTGGGTCTTCTATTATGTTGTATTGATTTACAAATCTTATTTTGTGCCAGTACCATGGGGTTTTTATGGCTATAGCTTTGTAATATAATCTGAGATTTGGTATGGTGATCCCCCAGCTTTGTTCATTTTGCACAAGATTATTTGGCTATTTGGGGTCATTTGTGATTACATGTGAATTTTAGGATGTATTTTCAAGGTCTGTGAAGAATGTCATGGGTATTTTGACTGGGATCGTATTCAATCTATAAATCATTTTTGCTAGGATTGTCATTTTCACAATATTGATTCTACCAATCCATGGGCATAGTAAGTTTTCCATCTCCTAGTGTCTTCCTTTGCTGTTTCTTTAGAGATTTGGAATTTTAATTGGAGATACTTAATCTCTTTCATTAGGTGTATTCCTAAATATTTTATTTTATTTGAGCTTTTGTGAATGGAAGATTCCCTCAAGTGCTTTTCTTGATTGCTTCTTATCGGAATAATAGGGCTACTGATTTTTATAATTTGATTTGTAATCTACCAATTTACTGAAAGTATAAATCAATTCTCAAAGTTTTCTAGTGGAATTTTTGGGATCTCTTATGCCTAATATTATACCATCTGCAAATAGAGATAATCTGACCTCTTCTTTTCCAATTAGTACTCTTTTAATTTCCTGCTCTTTTCTTATTGCTCTTTCAAGAGTTTCATGCCCTGTATTGAAAAGGAGGGAGATAGTGGAAAGCCCTACTGGGTTCCTGATGATGTTGGCTTTGGGTTTGTTGTACATAGCATGAATTATGTTGAATTATGGTCCCTAGAGACCAATTCTTTCTAAGACTTTTAACATGAATGCATTTTGGATTTTGTCAAAGGCCTCTTCTGCATCTATTGAGATGACCATGCTGTTTTTGTCTTTAAGTCCATTTTGTACGTTCTATTACATTTATTTATTAATATATATTGAACTGTATCCAAATCTCTGGAATAAAGCTGATTGATCATGGTGCATGAGCTTTCTGCTGCATGTCTGTATGCAGTTTGCAAATATTTTGTTGAGTACCTTTGCATCTGTTCATTAGGGATATGGGTCTAGAATTTTCTTTTGTTGTTATGTCTTTAGCTGGTTTGGTATTAAGGTGATAAAAGCTTCATGGAAGGAGTTTGGGCATTCATCCTCTGTTACAATCTTCCTGAGTAATTTAAGCAGTATTGCTTGTAGATCACCTTTAAATGACTGATAGAATTCTGCTGTGAATCCATTTGGGCCTGGGCATTTTTTTAGTCACTGGTTTTGTATTACTGTTTCAATTTCTTTATTTGTTATAGGTCTGTTTAGGTTGTTGATTTCTTGGATTAACTTTGGTGGTATACATGACTTTAGAAATTCATTCACTTCTTTTAGATTTTCAAATTTAATAGAATATGGAGTTTTAATGTATTCTTTACAGTGTTTGGATTTTTTTGGTGTATGTTCTGATGGTTTCCTTTCACCTCTAATTTTTTTATTTGGAATTGTTCTTTCTTTCTTTTGGTTAACTGGGCTAAGGGTCTTGTTTAAATTTTCAATGAATCAGCTCTTAGATTCATTGATTTTCCTGTATTATTTTCTTTGTTTCTATTTCATTAATTTCTGCTGTAGGTTTTGTTATTTCTTCTCAACTACCAGATTTGGGATTGATTTGTTGTTGCCTTTCCAGAGCCATGAGTTGTTCTGTGAAGTGATTTACATGCTTTTTCTGATTTTTTTAATTTAGGCACTAAGAGCTATAAACTTCCCTCTTTGGACTGCTTTTAACTTTTCCCACAGGTTTTGTTATGTTGAATTCTTATTTTCATTTTGTTCATGAGTACTTTTATTTCTTTCTTAATTTCTTCTTTGACTCACTTATCATTCAGGAGGGTGTTGTTTAATCTTCATAAGTTTGTGTAGTTACTAGAGCTTCTTTTGCTACTGATTTATTTTGCTGTTGCTTTATTGCACTGTGGTCTGATAGAAGGCATGGAATTATTTCAACTTTTTGTATTTGTTGAGATTTATTTTGTGTCTCAGAATATGCTCAATTTTAGAATAACTTGCATGGGCTGCTGAGTAGAAAATGTATTCTTTGGTGCTTCGTTGGAATATTCCATAGGTGTCTGTTAGGTCCATTTCATGTTAGATGCCATTTAATTCAGATGTCTCTGTTTATTCTGTGTCCAGTTGACCTGTCTATGGTAGTGAAGTATTAAAGTCACCTACTCTTTCTGAGTTGGGATTAATCTTTGTTTTACAGTCTTGGAGTACTGATTTTATGAAATTGGGTGCTCCAGAGTTTGGTGCATATATGTTCATGATTGTAATACATTCTTGGTCAAATGTTCCTTTGAGTAGAATCAAGTAAGCCTCTTTATCACCTCTGATGAGCTTTAATTTGAAGTCTATTTTGTCAGATATTAGAATTGCAGTACCTGCTTGCTTCTTAGGGTCTTTTGCTTGGAATAGTTTATTTCCATCCTTTCACTATATGATAGTGTCTATCCTTGAAGGTGAGATGAGTTTCTTGAAGACAAAAAGCAGTGGGTTTTCTTTCTTGATTAATTTTACAAGCCTGTGTCTTTTTTGCATATTTTATTTATTATTTTTATTTTATGTGTATGTGTGTATTTCCTGTATGTAGTCAAGTGCACCCATGTCATGCAATGCCCACAGAGGACAGAAGAGGCTGTTGAATACCCTGGAACTGGAGTTACAGACAGTTAGCTGCCATGTGGGTGCTGGGATTTGAATCCAGGTCTTCTCCAAGAACAACTAGTGTTCTTAACCGCTGAACCATCTCTCCAGCCCCCTAGCCTGTCTCTTTGACAGAGGAGTTCATGCCACTGATATTTAGTGTTATTATAGAAAAGTGTGTTGAATACTGTCATTTTAATTTCTTGGTGTTTGTGACCCTATTTTGTGTTTCCGTTGTTACACCTTCCTTTATTTTCTTTCTGTAACTTTTGGGTGTATTTATTCCTTTCTTTGATCCTTTGTATTACTTTGGATAGTCTCTGTAGGACTCATTTGGATGACATGAATTCTTTCATCCTATTCATGTCATGGAAAATTTTCTGTTCCCATTAAGCTTTGATAGATAGTTTTGCTGGATAAAGTATTTAGGGTTGGCATCCATGGTTGGTTAGAACTGGGGATTCTTTGGTCCAGGCTCTTCTGGATTTCATCATTTGAATTGAAATGTAAGCTGTAATTCTGATGACTTTTCCTTGATATGTAACTTGTTGTTTTTCTAAAGCAGCTTTCAGTACCCTCTCTTTGTTCTATACATTTGATGTTGTTACTATGACATGCCGTTGAAACTTTCTGTTTCAGTCATGTCTAATTGGAGTTCTATGTGCTTCTTGAATTTCTATAGGCATGTCTTCCCTTAATTTAAGGACATTTTATTCTATAATCTGATTGAAAATCTGTTCAATACCATTGGCCTGAGATTCTTCTCCTTCTTGTATGCCTATAATTCTTAGATTTGTTCATTTCATGTTGTCCCACATTCCCTGAATATTCCATTCCTGTGCTTTTTTTTTAAAGTTTTACATAGTCTTTGTTTAAGGAGTACAGATCTTCAACTTTATTATCTAATCTCGATATTCTGTTTTCCATTTCATTCATTCTGCTTGTGAGACTTTTTCCTGTTGTTTCTAATTGGTTTGTTGATGTTTTCTATTTTGTGTTCATTTCTGTCTGGGTTTTCTTCACTATTTCTTTTTGTGAATTAAGTTTTTGTGTTATGAATTGTTCTCAGTATTTTTTGTATTTTATTAAACTGCATATTCGTATATTCTTGGGCTTTCATCATAAGTCTATGCCTTTCCTTTTTGAGTTCTTTTAGTTTTTGTCTGTGTTTTCTTGAAGTTTTTTGATCATGTTTATGATTGCTCTTGTAAATTTTGCATCCTGGAGTTCTTCAGGGATGTTCTCATTGCAGTGTACTTCTGTAGGACTAGTGGGTTGCTGAGGACATAGTCTCTTGATTTTTTTATGTTGTTTGTGTTTTTGCACTGCTGTTTGGGCATATGGGTGTTCTTTGTTGGTTATGTGTCCAACAGGAAATTCTCTTCTGCTTTTGTTTAAATTAATTGAGGTTCTGTTAATATTGTTTGTGATCTTGGTTTCTTTTTGTTCAGGTATGAAAGATAGGTGTGTGTTTCAAGTTCTTGCAAGGTAGTAGACTGGCCTGATGGTTGATGGAATAGGGTATTAGGTAGGCTGGTCAGGTTAGCAGGAGTACTGGTCTGTGCCAGACAGATCAGGAGCCTGTGGAGTCTACGCTAGGCAATTTAACTAGTCTGGTTTAGGAGGCTAGTCCTGAGATCTGAGGGGAAGAATTTGGAGCCTGCCCCCTAATTAAAAAAATTTTTAAATGTTTTTATTCTATGTGCATGATTATTTTCTGTTCCTTTATGTAAGTGTATGGGATGGCGTCAGGGTGGGTGAGACAAATGGAGTAGAGATACAGTAGGCAGGATCTGACTTACTAGAGTCCTGGCTAATCATGTCTGCCTGCCTGATTTGTCTGGGAAGTTGGTGGTAGGGGGATGGACTGGGGAAGGACTTAGGGATTTATGGTAGCTACTCTCAGTTAGGAAGATATTCCAGGGATCTGAGGTGAAGAAATTGGAGCCTGCCCCTAGTCAAAATTTTTAAATGTATTTTTGTTCTATGTGTATGACTATTTTCCTTTCATTTATGTAAGTGCATCTATGTTGTGCAATGCCCTCAGAAGCCAAAAGATGGCACTGGATCTCCTGGAACTGGAGTTAGGGATGGTTGTGAGCCACTATCTGGGTGCTGGGAAGCAAACCTGGGTCCTCTGCAAGGGTAGCCAGTGAGTTCTCTTAATTTCTGAGTCATTTTTCCAACCTCATTATTAATAGATAATATGAAATTCAAAAAAACTGATAGCATATGTTATTTTTGTTATTTTTTCCATGTTGTATAGCAATTCACAATTATCTTTAAAACTATCATTAAACATTACTGTTTCAAAATTTGATTTTAATTGGCACATAATCATTTTATATGTATATATATATGCGTATATATTATCATAGTGTGGTAATTAGATTTGCGTGTACACTGAATACTTTGAATCGGTTTAACAACTATTTTCATCATTTCATAGTTCTTTTTTAGGTTTTTGAGACAGAATATTATTATGTAGTCTTAACTGACCTGGGACTTGCTATGTAAACCAGCTGGCCTTGAACTCAGAGAAGTTCACCTACCTCTGCCTCCCAAATGCTGGAACTAAAGGTGTGTGCCATTAAACCCAACCTATCTTTTTACATTTTTATTATTTCATTGAACTTAGTGCCTGCCAACTCCTGTCTCTAGTTGTTTAAAATGTATATCAAATTTTAAACTATCGGCATCCTCTATGGTTATAGAATCCATAAATTATTCCTCCTACTAATGAACTTGTTAATCAGTTGCTAGACATCAGTCCTATACATATAGTATATTGTGCTGCTCATTACCAAGCCGTCCATTTTCTCCTTTCCCCTATCCTTCTTAGTCACTTATTAAAAATCTTTTTTATCAGCTCATAATTTTCAGGTCTATATTTGACTGAGAAAATTTAATAATTGTATTATTTATTTTATTTAACGCAATACTTTTCAGTTCCATGTATTTTGCTACATAGTGCATGATTTCATTATTTTTATTCCAAATAATATTCATTGTTTATTTATGCCACAGTTTATTTATCCATTCCTCCATGAATGGACACTTTTGTCCATCATTATGTAATCATGTTGACCAAAATGTGAGTATGTTTGTAGAGAATGGAGACTTCTCAGCATTTCGTTTTGTTCCTTTTGAAAATAACTAGTTCTGATTCACATGAGATGAAGTTTTATTCTGGTTTTAGTGCTCATTTCCCGGTGAGTAGTGATGCTAAGAATCTATTCATATTCTTAGATGTGTGTAACTTCATTTAAGAAACATCTGTTCAGATCATTCGTCCATTTTGTTATATTATTATTACTTTTTTAAAATTT
>NW_008359591.1:1559698-1560162 GCF_000622305.1 Nannospalax galili
TATCTATCTATCTATCTATCTATCTATCTCTATCATCTATCTATCTATCTATGTATCTATCTATCATTTATCCATCTATCTATCATCTATCTATCATCTATGTATCTATGTATCTATCTATCTATCTATCTATCATCTATCTATCTACCATCTATCTATCTATCTATCTATCTATCTATCTATCTAGTCATTATCTATCAGCTGTCTATCTATCTATCATCTATCTATCTATAAATCATCTATCATCTATCTATCTATCTATCTATCATCTATCTACCTATTATCTATCATCTACTTTTCTATCATCTATCTGTCTTATATCTATGATATGAAATGTAAAAGATACTTTATTCATCAACATCCATGAGTCAAAAGGGAAATTAGAGCAATTGCTTACCAACAAGGGATAGGATTGGGAGAATGGAATTTGGAAGGCCCTGTAGGGGATCTACTTCCTTCTTAGA
>NW_008359591.1:1560797-1561346 GCF_000622305.1 Nannospalax galili
CTTCCATGGTGAGAGTTGAGTGATACATTAACCTATGGGTGTAGCAGTAAGTCATTAAGAGTCAGTTTAATATGATAACTATTTAGTAGAAAACTAGTATTGAGTTCTCTCCTGTGTCCTGTGACCTGTCTAGTCTCAGACTCCTAAGCCTGATATCAATGTCAATTAAGGGCTCTATCTTTTGAAGTACCTTAAATATAATTAGAGAGTTTTTGGTTGCTCCTATAATATTTGTGACAGTATTGCATCAATGAACATTTCTTGCCAGGACAGTTGTTTTAGTCCACAGGATTCAAGCTGGGTAAGATTGATGAATTTTTTTTTCATTCTGATACTATGCATAGCACCTTGTAGCACTGTGAACTCTAGCCAGTAGATATGAGACTTTGAAATAAGCACCAGCTTAATTTCTCCTGGTCTTTTTTCCAGCTCATTTATGTAGTATCTTCAGCAATAGTGTCTTACCATCAAGTTATGGTGGGTAATCAAGAGCATGGGCAAAACCAGTATTGTTTGAGGACCCATGGTACACCTCAATAATTTCAAAAG
>NW_008359591.1:1563804-1578013 GCF_000622305.1 Nannospalax galili
CTGGATTGGTTTGAAGCACCTTAAAACTTAAGCTGTTTGTTCTTCTATATTTAGAGATTTTCTAGCTTCAGATCCATTCTAGATATGAACAATGCATCATCATAAAATATGCAAACCTTTCATTTTGTTCTGCTGGGTGTTTTTTCTTAGCTCTGGTGATGGTATACAGAAGCTGTTTAGATGAACACAATACACGTGCCTGTGTGGGCTTCTATTTTTTGAGCATTTGTAAATTTTATCCTAGGGTCTCTTAAGTGTGCAGAGCCCCTTCCTCTATATTTTTTTCTAGTAGCTTCAGTTTTAGGTTTTAGCTCAAGCCGTACACAAAACGATATTTTGACATCTTTCGTTAAGCTTTATCCTTACTGCCATTGCAGAAGAAACAACAACAGGAGCCACAGTTCCCTTTGATTTCCATTTACCCTCCAGTTTTCCTCACACTCGTTTTACCTCCACCTTCTGCCTCCCCATCTGTACCCTCCCCATACACCCTCCACCCACTGAATTTCATGCATTTTGTTGTATATGTTAAGTTCTATACTGTCAAGTTTGTACCCAGATGCCCCTCAGTGCAATTCATCCACTGGAGTCAGTCAGTCTATCTGGAGTCTCTCCCTTAGATAAGATCTACCTTCCCTCACCAGCAGTATTCAGTTGCCAATAGTTCTTTTGCTAGGGTTGGTGCTTGATGCCCATTTCCCTCATCCTGGTCTTGTGAATATTGTCACTGTTGTTTCAAATTCATATGAGGAAGTTCCCAGTGGCCTGAAAGTCTCTCCTTATGTTCATGCACCAATCCTGCCTGGCATTTACATTCTTTCCACCTCCTCTTCCACAACAGTCCCTGAGCTGTGGGTGGATGATGCTCGAGTCCTGTCCAGGTACACACGCACTCTGCAGTCTCTTGTTCTCTAAAACTTAGCCAGCTTTGGCCTTCTGTGTTTGTCACAGTTTGTTTTATGAGGAACCTTCCTTGCTGAAAGTTCCACTATGTTCCTTTTGGCCTTCTGTGTTCGTCACAGTTTGTTTTATGAGGAACCTTCCTTGCTGAAAGTTCCACTATGTTCCATGAGCCTTAGATTTGGAAGTTCCACTGTAGGTGTGTCACATTTGGTTGGGCATCTCTCCGATCTGTATTCTCTGTGTGTGATAAGTTGTGGAACTCTGTGATGGCCTCAATCTATTGCAAAAATAAGCTTCTTCAATGAGTAGTGTACTTGTCAGAGTAGTAGTCAAGTGCCAGTCAGATCAGGAGGCCAGGGCAAGGTGGGGATAGGGACAGCCTGTGGAGGGTGTAGCAAACCATGCTAGAGGGTTAAGATAGTCTGGATTAGGAAGCTAGCCCAGAGATCTAAGGCAGAAGAGCCAGAGTGGGTCTGGGCCCCAAGCTAGAAGGAGGACCAAATGCAGGGAGGGATTGGAGTTGCTCAGGTTAAGATAGTCTGGATTAGGAAGCTAGCCCAGAGATCTGAGGCAGAAGAGCCAGAGTGGGTCTGAGCCCCAAGCTAGAAGGAGGACCAAATGCAGGGAGGGATTGGAGTTGCTCAGGCTGTAGGGAATCAAGACACACTGGGTGGAATTTTATTTTTGGAAAATTTATGTAATTTCTCTTGCTGTTGATTTCTGTTTTTATTCCATTAGATTTAAAAAGACACAAGAAATCATTTTCAGTTTTGTGCATCTTTGTGTTTTGTTTAAGTGACATAGAATGTGATATAAGTCTGAATGTGCTAAACTTACTGTGTGTAAAGTTTTCATTGTTATGTCTTCTTGATATACTGCTACCTTTATTTATTAATATGCAATGGCTCTCCTTATCTCTTTTGATTAATTTTGGTAGGATGTTGGCTTTGTCAGATATTTATATAGGATGTTCACTTTAATTTTGGAGTACAGTTGTTTGGATTATTTTTCATCCTTTCACATTCAACTTATTTAATTTTTTATGAGTCAAGTGTCATTTCTGTAGACAAACTTTTGAACTTAAAAAATAGAATCAGTAAGTCTGTGTCTTTTAAGTAGAGTATTAAGAGAACACTACTACTATTACAGGATTACTATTGAGAGGTATGTGCTAATTTCTGTGTTGGTTTCCTGGTGGATTCAAGGGATTTTTTTTCTTTTCCTTTTCCTTTATTTGTCTTTGTGGTTTTCAGGACAATTGAGTTAATATCGAATTTTCCCCCCATTTCTCATTTGTTCCTATCTATGTTTCTAATGTGATTTCATCTTTTCTGACATTTCAGGATAGTGAATTCATTTCTTTTTCTGTATGTAAGATTCATTTAAATATTTTCTGAAATGTGGGTTTGATGTTCATGGTTTATCTTAATTTGTGCTACCTTGGATGGTATGTCTTTCTCCAACAACTTTAAAGCATTGATGCTTGATGTATCTGTGTTAAGTGGTAGCTATTTACTCTGATAGTTTAGAATACCTCAGTCTATTCTTCTCTGAAGCCTTTTGAGGAAATAATGCTTTGAGTTTGTAAGTAGCTTACTACTTCTCTCTATCCTCTTTCAATATTCTTTCTTTGTTCTATACTCTTGGAATTTTAATGATAATATGAGCTGGGAGTTTATTTTCTGGTCAAGCCTATTCAGGACACCAAATGTCTTTTGTAGTTGGATATCTGTATGTTTCCCTACATGTAGAAAATTGCATACAATAACTTCATATATGAGGGTTTTTTACATTTCTGTCTATATCCTAGCTCCCTCTTCTATATCAAAGACTCACAGATTTGGCCTCTTAATCATGACCTGGGATCTTGAGAGGTGTGAACATGATTGGATTTTTTTCTCTTTCACTATTTGAATATGACCATTTATCAGCCTTCTTTAAACCCTTCTACTCTTTCTTTCTCATAATGTACCTGCCTGTCATGCTTCCCATTGAGTTTTATCATTGAGTTTTCCATTTTAAACATTTTCATTTCATTTTTGGAATCTTTGTGTATTTGATGAATTTTTCTTCTAAATCATATGTGTATTTGTGTTGGACCCATCTTGCCTTGAATGCTGGCACATGAACCAAGACAAAGCTGACTACTGCAATGATTTTATACCAGTGGTATCCAGTCCTGGTGACCATGCCAGTGGGCCAAATGATAGATGTTCCCTCAAATGAGAGGTTCTCTGCCAGTGTGTATGTGGGTATGGGAAATGCATGAGAAACAATGGCCTTTCTACCCAATGTTTTTGGGTATGTGAATTGGATGATTCATCCAGAGTATTCTGAACTGAGTGCAAGGCACCAATATCCACACACCGTTCATCTCTCACATCTTCACAGAGGGCTAACTACTAATCCAAAATGGTGATACCTTCCACCTCCCTTTGGAATATAGCCAGACTTCCCACCACATAGATCTATGTTCTTGAGTCTAAATCCCAATCTCAAACTGTTTCTTGACTTCACACTGACTTTTTATGTGATTCATTGCTTAGCTAGTAATGAGGGGAGGCCCACTGATACTTTGCAATATACAAACAAAGCTTTATCTAGAACACCCTCTAAGGGCAATAAAGCTTGTCAGTGAAATCCATTTTAAGACAACTGCACATCACAGAACAAATAATCACACTAAGTAGTAGTACTGAGAACCTCTCTCTAGTGTGTACTTGGACAGATGAATGGTGGGTTTCCCACTTGCAATTTTGTAGAGTACAGGCCATTTCTGTCATCTGCTTTCTTTTGCTTAAGGTACCACTGAGGGGGACTCTCCCAATTTCCTGATATGTTGCCTGGTGCCTGATGTTAGGGGTTGTTGTGGTTACAAATCTAATGTTGAATACTCCCAATTTCATCTGATCACTGTCTAATGTTGTACATATTTTCCATTTCAACATCACCTCTCTGTCCCTACAGTTTCACATATGCTTCATTCTAGTCCTTTGGAGATGCAGAAAAGTAGCACCACAAATATAGGACTGAATAGAGAAATGTACATAAGAAAAATGAGTGCACAACAAAGAAATTAATATAAAGGAATTGACTATGTACCATCTAATGGACCATAATATTTTTAAGTAAGTGAAAGTGTGAAATAATTGATAAATATATTGATTCAGCCAGTATTATTTAATATTTTAAAATATATATATTTCTTATATTTTGAGAATTTCATACAATGTACTTTTGTCATATTCAGACCCCGTTTTCTCCGCCCCCATCTCCTGACTTCCTGTTTTTATTATTTTTTAAGACGTATTCAGTCTGATTTGTGTTCCCTAAATGCTGTTGGGTTTGGGGCCTTCCCTTAAAGTCTGGCCAACCTGCCAGGTGTCATACCATCCCTGCAGCTTCTTGCCCATATCCCCCAGCCATGGTGTTTTTTCTTTTTCTGGCTTGGGTTTGCATGCGTCTTTTGCATGCTGTCACAAGTGCTGTGGGTTCATGTGTGCAATTGCCTTGTGGTGTCCAGATAACACAGTTTCTTTATCTTCATCTCCCTCTGGTGGCTCTCTAACCACCCCCTCTTTCACAATGATCCCCAAGCCTTCAGAGGAGAGGTTATAATATTGGTGTCTCATTAAGGCTGAGCACTCCTTAGTCCCTTAGTCTCTGCAAATTGACCAATTGATGACCTTTTAATGAAAAAATATGATAGATTTCAGAACAAACTTGTCAGTCATGGAAATTATTGTTAATGTGGCTAAATCAAGTATTTCAAGATTTTCTGATTCAACCAAAAAGAAAGTTAGTTGTGAAGTATCTATATACACAGCTAAAATAGAAGTTCAAACTGTATATAATTAAAATAATCCATAGACACATAATAGATACAGTGCTTGGAAGAATATCAATACCCATACATAACAATTCAGTTAAATAAATACATCATGGAATCCTAAATATCTGCATAAAATATGGGCTGAATGAAAATTACTACATGCCAGTCCAGAAAAATGCCAGTGTTGCATCATAAAATTAAAGAGAAAATCAAGGTGTGAGCCTGTATCCACATGACCATTTAAGTAAGAAAAGAGATTACAATGTATAGACTTTTATGCATGACTTGTTTTATTTTTTATCATAATCATAAATCAGAGTATAGAGCAGAAACTCATAAAAGCTCTTTGGAAAAATGTCTGATTCTATTCTCAAGAATTGTGTGTTAGCCAAGATTCCCCCTTCCTAAGTACAAGAAATCTATAAAAAAAATGATTGAGATTATATCAGAAACCCACAAGAACAAAATTAAAGTTTTTAAGGTGAATTTATGTTACTGAGACAAGAATGACTATATTTTAACTTAAGCTGAGAAATGTTAAAATTTATGAATTTATACTGATTGTTTCCAAAATATCAATAATTTTCATATTGTATTCATAAAATAACTAATTTAAAGAATGGTAATCAGATTTATGTAGATGTATGTGTTCTGAAGCCTCAGAGTGTTCCTTGTTGAAGAAATAAAGTTTTAAAATATTCAAAGAGAAGAGTAGGAAGGCTGGGGAAGGAAGAGAAAGGAAAGCTTTCTTACCCACAATCAGTTCAGTTTTCTGCCTGGAAAAGTTAATAGTTTTGAACACTCTGAAAAAAGTCACACAGAATTTCTTCCAGAAAATAGATAATATCAAAGAAGACTCTTGTGTATTTGAACACTTAACTGTGACATATTAACTTACTGAAGTTTGAAACTATAATTTTGGAAAAATTCAATACAGGTACTGAGAGTAGTTATACAATAACAGTTAAGTTTACCTTGATTAATTTAGGCTTTAAATGCGGATAGTATAATAATTTAATATAAACTACATTTTCATATTTCTCTATATAATATTTACAAAAGCATTTTAATGAAGTGAAATTAATTTGCTATGGAGTTTGAAATTGTTAAACAATCTTATACGCCTTCATAATTTTTTTAATAGTGTTTACTACCTCCTTATTTCTCAAGCTGTAAATTAAAGGATTTAACAGAGGAATTATTATTGTATAAAATACAGCCACTGGTATATCTTTATTCCCATCTTCAGATGGTCCAATATACGTGAGAAGACAAGTGTAGAATATTGATACAGAAAAGAAGTGGGCCGCACAGGTGGAAAATGCTTTCCCTCTCCCATCCTTGGATTTCATCTTGAAAATAGTGAGGAGAATGCAGAAGTAAGAGACCAACACAGTGGTAATGGTAAAGATTTGAATTGGCATTGAAAAAATATATATCATTAATTCATTGATATAAGGGTCAGTACAGGATAGTCTGTACAGAGGAAGAATATCACAAAAAAAGTGATCAATTCTGTTAGATTTACAGAAATTTAATCTTAGCAGACACCCTGTATGAATCATGGAATGGAGGTTACTGGCTATGAAGGTGCCTATACTCATCTGAATGGAGAGCTTCTTGGACATCATGGTGTGGTACTGCAGTGGGCTGCATATGGCCACATAGCGGTCATAGGCCATAGCTGCCAGAAGAAAGCAGTCTGCAGTTTCAGCAAGACAGAGAAAGTAAAACTGCACCATGCATTCATACAGGGAAATCCTTCTGTCCAGAGAAAAGAAGTTCTCTAACATTTTGGGAGTGACGGCACAGGAGCAGCAGGAATCCATCAGAGCCAGATTGCCCAGAAAGATGTACATGGGTGTGTGAAGACAATGTTCCATGTAGATCAAGGCCACCAGCCCAAGATTCCCCACTATGGTGGTCAGATAGATGGCAGAGAACACCAGGAACAGAGGGATCTTCAGGTCTGGGTGGTCTGTAAATCCTATGAGGATGAACTCTGTTGTCAAGGAGTGATTTACTTTCCCCATTTCTGATTTCTCTGTTGAGAAATAAACTTTAAAGAACTTTAACTGAGAGTGAAGCAGAACATTTCCAATGCTTTCTCTTCAGTTACTGTACAGGCATATGTAAAGATCTCTTTACATCACCCTAGCAATCACTCATAGATCATACTCATAGGCATTGTCTTGAAGTGTCTGCTGAACTCTTAAGGTGAAAAATCTCACATCAGTTATTATATGCCTTTGTACAAATTCATGGTCAGCCTGTAGCTTGAAATTTTCAATCTTGAAAGATTCTCTGTTATAACTTTCCAGATAAAAAATTCTGAATATTATACTGAGGGGGGAAGTATGATTTTTTTTTTTTAAAAAAATGCTCGTTATATATTTATGAGACTAATTTATAAAAACTGCACAGAATCAGAGTGAATTTGAAAAACATTTTTTACATCTTAGTAATATTTTCCATTACGGTCACCATGGGGTTTTTTGCATGAAGATCTTTTTAACCTTTAAGACAGGGTAAGAATATATAACATTATTAGTTTGTCTTAGTTTAAAATTCTTTTCCTATTCATTTTAACATATTCTAAGTTCTACTCCTATCTTTTCTGACAAAATTTCAAATGAGTTCCTAATTTCAATTATCCCAGAATATTAGTTTCTGTCTACTTTTAAGTATCCTGCATGCATTTTTAACATTATGAGTCTCAGTGATAATGTGCCCACTAGCAATGCAACGTACATACTGTTCATGATAAATACTGCCGTGTATTATCTCTAACATCTCCAGTATAAATGTTCTCATTTTATTGAGCTCCATAGAAATATAAAATTTATATGATTCTTTGAATTTTAAATTTGTTTCCTCCAAATTTATACATTGCAATTCAGTAACTACCAAAATATATTACATTTTTGTTTGGCAAGCATAACATTGCAGCATTTTAAGTACAGAGAGAGTAGGTTTATACTGTCATAATAATGCTATTTTTTTTCTTCCAGAAGTTGTTACAACTCTTTGGCCATAATATTGTTTAAATATATATTTTAGGAGAACAGCCTACAATAGTTATTAAAGCAGCACTGTTTTAAAAACACATTGTAATTACTGTTTTACTACTTTAAATTTCTGTATAGACTGAAATTAATATGCTGTTTTCTTATTCACTCTCATAGCATTTAAGTTTTTCCTGATATTCAATCACTAGAGGCTTATAATTAAATGGATAAAATTAATTTGTTTATATTATAGGTTTATATAATACTTTATAATTAATCTCAAATTCATTATCTTGAAAAATATTTTGTAGCACTATAAAATAATGATTTTTAATTATTAATTTAGCAACACATAATAACATTCAATATTCCTTCATTTAAAATACATTTTACTAACTGAAAGCTCATTTTCTTTTCTCTAATACCAAATATTATTCACCTGAGCCAGAAACTAATTTTATTATACATCCTAGAATTATTTTACAGATTCATTAATAGCTTACCTATATATTTGGTAATAAACTATGGTAATTCTGGACTCAGAATACACAAACTGACTCACTTATTGTCTCATTATAGATTTCCAGGATATCTGCAATTTAGAGATAAACAAAAGAATAAGTATGTAGATGAAATAAAAAATAAAATTTGGTGTGTTTTAGATATAATTCTTCATAGTAATAAAGAAATTGTAAATCCACCCTCATGATTTGCATTCACTAACAAGCATTTTATATGGCTGAATGGTCACCTGATATTCCTAGACTTTTGAAAACTTAGCATAAAAACTTTGGCCTTAAAGCATTGGGGATTAATTTATGAAAATCTAGGACACTCGCTCTACTCATAGGTCAGTGACACTAATTATGATAACTTCATGACAAAATTAAAATTTTCCATTGGTTCTAAGGGGATTTCCTTGGCATTGATATCAGGGTATTTCTGTAGAGACTCTTATCTGAGGGGCTGATTCCCCAAACACCATGTACCAAACAACATTAATTAATGATTGAGGAATGGGATATTGAAAAAAATCAAATGCCCATCACCAGAGTAAGCCTGAAGATCATCTTTACTTTATGCACATTTGGTTACTTTCCCCTCCCTGGTCTTTCTTTCCTGAGAATGATAATGGATAGAAAAACAATATTCGCATGCATCACTTTATCAGAAAACAGATTTGAAGAGAGATTTGGATTTGTGGCTAAGATGAAAAACTTGGTGCAATTGACCAGAATCATATTCACCTTTCACAATCTATAACGATCTGATAATTTCCTGTGGATCCATTTTCTGAAATAACTCTGACATTATGTTCTTTAGTGTCATGTATGAATTTTGTTAAAGAAAGGTTGCATGTCCATGTGCCGTGTGTGTATCCTGCTTTCAGTTTCATGAAACTGGAGATAAATGCACAGTTATGAATGGATTACCATAATTAACTTAATTCATGCCGCAGTCATGACAGCATCTTAGTTATTCCTTATTTCCATCCTTTCTCTAGTAAACATATGATTTTATGTACAAAAACCATTCTTGGCCCCTTGATATTCTCCATTCCAAGCATAGTCTCCATGCTCATTGTCATAGTTTTCTCAGAGTTTCACAGACTGGCATTTCAAATGATCTTTGACTTTGTTTTCTAACATTTACCCTTAAGAATCCATCTCCAAGGGCATATCCACCATTTCTCTTTCTTGTACTAGATTTCAAGTCAGAACATTTACTAAGTATATACTCCTCATCTTAAATGCCTTCTTTGACCTATTTACCTATCTAAATACTTTTAATCTTCATATGATGTCTGATTCCTACCCTGAGATGTCACCAAATATCTAATCCACAAATTGATCAAAGTCTTTATGATACAAAAACCTCATAATCAAACTTTGTATTCATCCATCCAGTTCTTCCTGAAAAAGTTTTGTTTCCTCTTAGACAGATACTCCTTTTGACTTTAGAAATGCCAAACCACTTGTAATTCTAGATTATCTAGCTACTCAATGAATGCTAATTGAATTTATTGAAAATATTTTAATTAAATCACACTAAAAATTTATAGGGAAATTAAACTGAAAAGCCACCCAATCACTAGCTATAGGGTTAAATAGGAAACTGCATAAGTAAGTGAGAAATAATTTCCTCTTGGAGATCCCCATTATGTACACAACTCTTTAAAGAGCAACCTATACTAACTAGTAAAAATATCACTATAAATTAGATTGAGTGAAGAAAGCCAGGTATAGGAATGTAAGTTCTGCATGATCTCACTTTTGGATTCTAAAGAACATGACCTCACAGAAGGTGAGAAAAGAATGATGTTGCCAGAGACTGGGAGAGCAGCAATGAGGCGGTGATAGGGTATGGTTGTTAATGGGTAGTGAGTTACAGTTAGATAGTAGCAAGAATTTCTAGTGTGCCTTTGCACAGGTTGTGGATGGAAATAATAACAGTCTATGAAGCTCTGAAATCTTGAAGAAAGGATTTTGAAAGTTTTCAATATATAGAAATAATCATTCAGGGCTAAGTTTACTTAAACTTTACTTAGACATTATATTAGTCACTTTTTGATTGTTGTGAAAATACATCAAGACCAAGGAAACAAGAAGGAAGAATTGATTTGGGCTTACATTTCCAGAGGGATATAATCCACCAAGATGGAAGAGGGATGGCAAGAGGCAGCCAAAGCAGAAAGCAGAGACTGTATTGCCTGCATGTGTGTAAGTGCACCCCTGTCATGCAATGCCCACAGAGGTTAGAAGAGGGCAGCAGATTCTCTGGAACTGGAGTTACAGATGGTTGTTTGCCACCATGTGGGTGCTGAGAACTGAACCTGGGTTCTCTGCAAAAGCAGCCAGTGCTCTTAACCACTGAGTCATCTCTCCTGTCCCAGAACTCTTAATTAACATAACTATTCCAGTCCGTGTGTTTCTTTGAAATCTCCTGGGGAATGATATTGGGATTTTTAAATTTAGTTTTGTTCATATTGTTATTCAAAATAATATTTTTATTAATTCCTTGAAACATCAAGTATAATTTACTCATATTTAATCTGCTCCCTTAAATCTCTTCCCCATTTTATTCTCACATCTCACCAACTCCTTGCCCTACTAATTTCATGTCCTCTATTGTTTTAGGTGTATTAAGTCTAGTTTTTATTTCCCAAATGTTCTTGGGTGTGAGACCATTTTCTAGAGCCTGGTTAACCTACCCAGCATCACGCCCTTAGAGAAACCTGAGTCTCCCATTCTCCGCAGCTATGAATTGCCAATATGTTTTTCAGCTAATACTGTTGCTTCTTGCCTACCTCCCCTCTCCTTGTTGGCTTTTGTCTTGCTTAGGCTTGCACAAGTCTTGTGCATGCTTTCATAAGCACTGTAGGTTCCTATGTGTAATTGCCCTGTGGTGTCCAGGCAGTACAGTCATCTCACTTCATCCACCACCTCTGGCTCTTAGACTAATTTGGCTCTCTCTTTTATAATGATTCTTGAGCCATAGGAGGATAGAGTATGATGTAGTTGTCCCATTTAGGGTGAAGTACTCTGCACTCTCTAATTTTCTGCAGATTGACCAGTTGTGTCTCTTAGTTAGCCACCATCTGACTAGAGAAAAATCTCTGATAAAAGTTGAGAGATGAATTAATCTTTGGGTAGAATAATAAGTTATTAGGAGTTAACACTATGCCCATTAGCAAGAAAATAGTAGTAGGATCTCTCCTTATGGCCTATGGCATATCTGTTAACAGGTTCATGGCTCTGATATTGGTTCAAGTTATGGGCTATATATTATGAAGTGCTCCTCAAATACAATCATAAATTGGTTGGCAACTCCTCTAATATTCATACCACTTTTGTACTAATGGGCATATCTTACCAAATCAATAATTCTTGTAGCTTACAATGATCACAGCTGGGTAAGATTGATGTGTACTTTTTTCTCCCAGTAACATGCATAACATCTTCCAGAACTATGAAAACTAGCCTATAGAGATGATGCTTTGAGGTCAGTATCATCTTGATTTTTTCCGTGTTTTTCTATGACTCACATATGTAGTATCTTTGCCAGTAGGTTTCTTACCATAAAGTTCTGGAGGGCAACCTAAATCAGTGACAATATCTCATACTCTTTGAGGGTCTATGGAACCTCCTTGGTCAACAACTCAAAAAAAAGGGATTCCATTCCTGGCATCGTGCTTCTTATTTGCTAGCCTGTGGTGTTTGGTAGGGGCATGGTTCTACCGTTATATGGTAATTGACTTTAAATTATTTTCCTGTTGTATATGGATATATTTCAAGAAGCTTTTACAGTAGTAGGTTTCTATGTGACTTTTTCTAAAGACCTTTAGTGATATCCCTATTACAATCACTCTTCTAACCTGCCTTCCCATTCTTCACCCATTTTAACTGTTCCTATCTCATTACTCTTCTCTCTGCCTTTAATTACTGCATTTTTTTTGCCCATTCTAGTAGTTCCCAATTGATGGCCCTTAACTAGTTTCTTATGGATTTTCTATGGATATTCCAACTTAAGACATACCTGAGATTCAAAGCTAGCATGCACATATAAAAGAGAATATGTGACATTTGTATGTTGGGTCTGGGTCACTTCATTCAGGGTGATTATTTGCAGTTGCATCCATTTAACTGTGAGTATTATAATTTTATTTTTCTTAGAAGCTGAATAATAGTGCATTGTGAAAATGTACCATATTTTTTATTATCCATTTATCAGTTGATGGACATCTACGTAGTTTCCATTTTCTGGCTATTGTGAATAGAGCATAAATGAACACAGAAGAACAGGTACTTCTGTAGTAAGATACAGAGTCCTTATTTTATATGTCCAAGAGTGGTATGGCTTGATCACATTGTAGATTTATTTTGAGCTTTCTCAGGAACCACTACTCTGATAGTGACTACATCTGTTCACTCTACCATCAGTGACTAAATGTTCCTCTTTCTTCATATCCTCACCTGCATTTGTAATGGTTTCTTTTTTATTCTTAACCATTCTCACTAGTTAATAAGAAATCTCAGAGTAGCCTTAATTTGCATTTGGTTGATGGCTAAAGATCATGAACATTGAAAAAAATATTTCTCAACCATTTGGGTTTTACCTTTGAGCATTAACTGTTAAGTTACTTGTCCAATTTTTAATTTGATTGCTTGTTATTTTGATGTTGTGACTTTTGGTATTTTGTTTGTTGGTTGGTTTGTTTTTTGAAACAGGGTCTCACTCTATCCCTGGCTGGTCTGGAACTCACAATGTAGACCAGGTTAGCCTTGAAATTACAGAGATCTGTCTGTTTTTGCTTTCCAAGTGCTGGGTCTAAAGGCATACACCACCATGCTTGGTTTTGATATTCAATTTTTATTTTACTTATTTATTATTTATTTATCATTTCTCTTTTTAAAAGAGTTTTTATTGAATTTTTGAGAATTTCATACAATATCATGGGATTATATTTAGATCTCCTCCCCCATCAGAACCTTCCCCTTTACTACACCCCTGCCCAATTTTATGTACTTTAATATATAGAGGAAAACTGGAGTCAAAGAAATGATGTTCAGTTTCTTGAGTTCTATGCATATTCTAGGGATGAACCCTCTGTCAGATATAAACTTGGTAGAGATACTTTCTCATTCTGTAATCTGTCTTTTCTCTAGAAACACGGTGTCTTTTACCATCAGGCTTTTCAGTATCATGAGGTCCCATTTGTCAATTGTTGGTCTTAATGACTGTGGTAATGGAGGTCCTGTTCAGAAAGTCCTCTCCTGTTGCCTATAAGAGCCAATGTATTCCCTTCTTTCTCCTCTGTCATATTCAGGATTTGAAGTCTTATGTTGAGGACTTTGATGCATTTGGGATTGAGTTTTGTGCAGGTTGAAAGAAAGGAATATAATTTCAATTTTCTACATGTGGCTATCCACTTTGATCAGCACCATTTGTTCAGCATACTGTCTTCTCTTCAGTGAGTATTTTTGCCCCTTTTCTCAAAATCAGGTGCCCATGGGCACATGGACTTATATCTGGATCTTCTAGTCCATTGATCAATATGTCTGATTTATATCAATATACAAGTACCATGATTTTTTTATTACTATATCTCTGTACTTTAATTTGAAATCAGGGATGGTGATACTTCCAGTTCTTTTATTGTTCATGATTGTTTTGAATATCCTGGGTTTATTGTATTTTATATAAAATTTGAGATTTCTTTTTCAATTTCTATGAATAATTATGTTGCTAGTGTAAAAAATCAGAGGGAATCATATTAGTCCAACAACCTAATGACAAATTACACATACAATTACTCCACCTGAGTCCATGTGTATAGCTGAAGGCTACATAAAACAACAGTGCCAGGCAGGAGAAACCTTCCTTTGAGTTTCACAATATTATTCCTATTGATCCATAAGCATGAGCTGTCTTTCCATCTTCTGATACCATCTTAGATTTCTTTAAT
>NW_008359591.1:1578177-1583761 GCF_000622305.1 Nannospalax galili
GAAAGTTACTTATTTTTCTGCATTAGTTTGGTATTTTTGCTCTGCTGAATATGTTTTTTAGCTCTAAGAGTTTTCTAGTGTAGTCTTTAATGTATGAAATTATATCATCTTCAAATAAGGACAATTTGACTTCTTCCTTTCCAATTTGTTTCCTCTTTATCTGTTTTGTTCGTCTTACTGTTCTAGCTTAAACTTCAAGCATGATATTGAACAGAAGTATAGAGGACACACTTTTCTTGTTCCTAATTTTAGTGAAAATGCTTTGAACTTTTTTCCATTGTACATATTGGTGGATACTCTTGCTGTATATTTCTTTTATTATATAAAAATACCTTCCCTGTTTCTCCAGATTCTCCATGACTTTTATTGTGAAGGAATCTGAATTTTGTCAAAGACCTTTCTGCATCTAATTATTTCATTTCATATAATGTGGTTTCTGTCTTTGAGTCCATGTTCCATGGGTCTTCCTTGTAAAGGTTCGACTGTAGATGTGCCACCTAGTTCTTGGCATTTCTCAGATGTATATTCTCTGTGTCTGACCAGTTGTGCAATTCTTCAGTAGCTTCCACATGTTGCAAAAATAAGCTTCTTTAATGAGTGGTGTTTGGTATGTGTCTCTGTAAATATAAGAGTTCATATTTACAGTATACTAAGAAATATAATTTGTCTAGAGTTATGAAAGAGATAAGGTTTTCTCTAGGATTATGTTTACAGGGCTACCCATGGGTTTAATCCCATTGAGAGTGCTTTAAGTCCAATAAGATAACTGTATAGTGCCACTACTGCACAAGTAGAAATAGCCTGCCATGCCAGTCATTAAGGTTATTAGGCTTTAGGGCTAGGTAGGGCCATTGACTGGTTTTCACCCTTGACATTTTGCACACCATCATCCAGCATTATGATAGACAAACATCAGTTAGAAAGTTTCTGTTTCAGTTCCTGATATTCAAATCCTCTATGTCCTGTCTTCAGCAATAGGGTCTTGTTTACTAGTTCTTGGAGAGAATCAAAAGATTTGGCATTATCCTGTGTTATGGTTTGAGTACCCTGGACCACCCTCAAAAACCATTCAAAGGGAGGTCTCTTCTGTTGGCACTAAGTTCTTTGCCAAGCAGCTCCCAGGTATACTATGCACTAATGTTCATACCCTATATGTGCGTTTTTCGTGGGGTTTCCTGGGCATCACATTTCCCTCTGGGTTTCCTAGCCACCCAAGATTCATTCATTTCTATGCTCTTTTCTCGCATCTGGTCTCCCTCCTCCCTCCCTAGTCCCAGAGACCCATTTATCTGCTCCCCCCAAGAACACCTCTCTCACACAAACTCCCTGTTCTGACTCCTCCCCCGACACCATGGCCCCTAGAATCAACCTCCCTCCTCTCCTCCCTGCTGAACACTCCCACTTTCCCCAAATCTCCCCAGTAGCATATGTTCCTGACTATGCCCCTTTAAGGTCTTTATTTTTCTTTATTTTCTTTATCTCAGGTTTTTTTTTTATCCTTTCCCTTTTCCTGGCTCCTGGTGTTACATCAGATTTTATATACTCACATATAAGGGATTGATACCACAATCCCCTAATGAGGAAGAACATATGTGGCTTGCTTTTCTGCATTTGTGTTACTTAACTTAGTATAACATTCTCTAGTCCCATCCATTTACCTGCAAATTTCATAATTTCATCTTTCTTTACTGCTGAGTAAAATTCCATTGTATAGATGTACCAAATTTTCATTATCCAATTGTCAGCTGAAGGACATTTAAGTTGTTTTAGTTTCTTAGCTATCATGAAGAGAGAAGCAACAAACATGGATGTACAGGTATCTTTACAGTATAATGTGGCCTTTGGGTATATGCCAAGGAGTGGTATAACTGGCTCATATGGCAGGTTTATTTTTAGTTATTTGAGAGTTCTCCAAACTGCTTTCCATAGTGATTGCATGAGTTTACATTCCCACCAGCAATGAATAAGTGTTCCTTTTGCTCCACACCCTCTCCAGCATTTGGAGTTTTCATTGTCTTGATCTTAACCAGTCTCACTTGGGTTAGATGGAATTTCAAAGTGGTTTTTTTCTGCATTTCCCTAATTACCAAGGATGTTGAGTGCTTTTTAGTGTTTCTTAGCCATTTTTATTTCTTCATTTGAGAACTTTTTCTTCAGTTCTACACCTTACCTTTTTATTGGGCTTTTATTTTCTTATTTATTAGTTTTATGAGTCTTTGTATATTCTGGACATTAATCTTCTGTTGGATGTGTAGCCAGTAAAGATTTTCTCCAATTCAGTGGGTCTCCTCTTCCTTTCCTTGGCTGTTTCTTTTGTTGTAGGGAAAATTTGTAATTTAATGAGGTCTCACTTATTGTGTCCCATTGATTATTGACCTTAGTGACCAAAGGTATCCAATATTGAAAGTCCTTTCCTATGTCTATGTCTTGGAGGGTACTGCCTATGTTTTCTTCAAGCAGTTTTTGAGTTTTGGATTTGATATTGAGGTCTTTGATCCATTTGAAGTTGACTTTTGTGCAGGGCAAAGGTTATGAGTCCAATTTCATTCTTCTCCAGTTTTTCCAGTACCATTTTCTAAAGATACAGTCTTTCATCCACTGTGTGTTCTTGGAAACGTTGCTCAATATTAGGTGGCTGAAATTGTGTGCACTCTTGTTTGGGTCTTTTACTGTGTTCCTGTTCCATTGATCTGTGTGTCTACTTTGTATCAATACTATGCACTTTTTATTACTATAGCTCTGTAATATATTTTGAGATCTGGTATGGTGATCTTCCAAGCATTATTCTTTTTCCCAAGATTGCTTTTGCTGTCTATGGTATTTTGTGAATCCATGTGAATTTTAGGATGACTTTTTTCAAATTCTGTGAAGAATGTGGCGGTTATTTTAATTGGCATTGCATTGAATCTATAAATTGCTATTGGTGAGAAAATAATTTATGCAATATTGATTAAACCAATCCGTGAGGTAGGCCCTTCCATCTCCTAATATCTTCCTCTATCTCTTTCTTTAGAGATTTGAATTTTTCATTGTAGAGGTCATTAATGTCTTTAGTTAGGTTTATTCCTAAATCTTTTATTTTCTATTTTTGAAGCTATTGTGAAAGGGAGTTTACTCAAATGGTTTTTCTGATTGCTTGTTATTGGTATATATAAAGCTTACTGATTTTCTAAAGTTGATTTTGTAACCTGCCACTTTACTGAAAGTATTAATCATTTCTTACAGTTTACTAGTGGAATTTTTGGGATCACCTATCTATACTACCGTATCATCTACAAACAGATAATTTGACTTCTTTTCCAATTAGAAAATAAATCCTTCTCTGGCTTTCTTGGTCTAGCAAGAGTTTCAAGCACTATATTGAAAAGGAGTGGAGATGGTGGACAGGGCTGTGTGGTTCCTGATTTTAATGGAAATGCTTCAGGTTTTTCTCCATTTAAAATAACATTGCGGGGGGGGAGCTGGAGAGATGGCTCAGCAGTTAAGAACACTAGTTGTTCTTGGAGAAAACCTGGGTTTGAAGCCCACCACCCACATGGTACCAAACAACTGTCTGTAACTCCAGTTCCAGGGGATACGACAGCCTCTTCTGTCCTCTGTGGGCATTGCACGACACTGGGGAAATTGCCTACATGCAGGCAATACACAGATACACATAAAAACAATAAAAAATAAAATATTAAGAAATAAAATAATTTTGGCTATAGGTTTGTTGTATATAACTTCAATGTTGATGTATGTTCCCTCTAGAACAATTCCTTCTAAGACTTTTAACATAAATGCATGTTGATTTTTGTTAAAGGCCTCTTCTGCATCTATTGAGATGGCCATGAGGTTTTTGTCTTTATGTCCATTCATATATTTTATTTCATTTATTGTCTCACTTATATTGAACCATCTCTTCCTGTACTGGATAGCTTTAATGTTAACTTGATACACCTGGGTTGAGGGAGTCTCAATCAGGGAATTGCCTCTGTTGGACTGACCTGTGGTCATGTCTGAGGGGCATGTTCTTGATGAGTGATGTGGGAGGGCCCAGCCCCCAGCCCACTGTGAGTAGTGCCACCCCAGGCAGGTGGGCCTGTGTTACATAAGAAAGTAGGCTGAGCAGGGGTCAGGGGAGCAAAACAGTAAGCAGCATTCCTCCACGGCCTGTGCTTCAGCTCCTGCCTCCAGGTTCCTGCCCTGAGTTCCTACCTTGGGCTCCCAGATGAACTGTGACCTGGGATATGTAAGCTAAATAAACCCTTTCCTCCCCAAGTTGGTAGTGGACAGAGTATTTTGTCAAAGCAATGAAGAAAAAAACCAGAACACGACCTCTCGGGAATAAAACCATGTTGATTGTTGTGGATGATCTTTTTTGATGTGTCTCTGTATAGGGTTTGTGAGTATCTTTTTGATTGTCTTTGCATCTATGTTCATCAAAGATATGAAGCTACAGTTTTTATTTTTTATTTTTGTATCTTTTTTGGTATTAGAGTCATACTGGCTCCATAAAAGGAGTTTTGGAGTTTTTCTATCTTTTTGAACAACTAAAGCAGTATGACTGTAGTTGTTCTCTGAATGTCTGGTAGAATTCTTCTGTGAATCCATCTGGGCCTGGACTTTTTTAGTTGGGATGTTTTGTATTACTGCTTTAATTTCCTTTTATGTTATGGTTCTGTTTAAGCTGTTGATCTCTTCTTGGTTTAACTTTGGTGGTGGCCATGATTTTAGAAATTAATCCATTTCTTTTATTTTTCAAATTTAATGGAGTATAAGTTTTTAAAAAATATTTCTTAACAATATTTTGAATTTTTTTGGTATCTATGGTGATGTTTGCCCTTTTGTTTCTGATTTTGTTGATGTGGATTTGCTCTTTCTTTCTTTTGGTTAACAATCCTAAGGGTCTATCTTATTTAACCTTTCAAAGAACCAGTTCTTTAATTCATTGATTTTGTTTGTATTGTTTTTTTTTCTATTTCATTAATTTCTGCTCTGATTTTTGTAACTTCTCATCTATTAGGTTTGGGATTGCTTTGTTCTTGCCTTTCCAGAGTCTTGAGTTGTAATGTTAAGTCATTTACATATGTTCTTTCTGATTTTTTGATGTATGCACTTAGAGCTATAAACTTCCCTCTTAGAACTACTTTTAAGGTGTCCCAGGGGCTTTATTATGTTGTATTCTCATTTTCATTTTGTTCCATGAATACTTTTATTTCTTTCTTAATTTTTGTTTGACCCACTCATTGTTCAAGGGTGTGTTGTTTAATCTCCATGAGTTCATGTAGTTACTGGAGACTGTTTAGCTGTTGATTATAAGCTTTATTACACTATAGTTTAATAGAATGCATGGAATTATTTAATTTTTTTGTATTTGTTGAGATTTGTTTTGTGTCCCAGAATGTGGTCAATTTTAGAATAACTTGCATATGTTGATGAGTAGAAAGTGTATTCTTTGGTGCTTGGGTGGAATATTATATATATATGCTAGGTCCATGTCATGTAGTATGTCATTTAATTGAGATGTTTCTCTTTCTATTCTTTGTTCAGTTGACTTGTCTATTGAAGAAAGTGGGGTATTAAAGTCAACTACTATTACTCA
>NW_008359591.1:1584026-1593253 GCF_000622305.1 Nannospalax galili
TTAAAGTTATTAATGAAAGATGTGTATTGAATCCTGTCATTTTATTTCTGTTTACATTCTTCATACAGCTGTACTTTCACACAGTTTTACCTTCATTGAATTTCTTTCTGCAACTCCATGGGTATAGTCATTCCTTCAGTTCTTTTTATTGCTTCCAGAACTCTCTGAAGGGCTGGTTTTGTGGACATGAATTCCTTCAGCATATTTATGTCATGGAAGATTTTTCTTTCCCCTTCAACTATAATAGACATTTTGGCTGTGTATAGTAATCTGGGTTGGCATCTGTGGTCATTTACAACTGGGAATACTTTGGTCCAGGCTTTTCTGACTTTCATAGTTTGCATTGAAATGTCAGCTGTAATTCCGATGGGTTTTCCTTTATATGTAATTTGTTCTTTTTCTCTAGCAGCTTTCAGTTTCCCTCCTTTTATCCTGTACATTTAATATTTTTACTATGCTATGTCATGGGGAGTTTCTGTTCTGATCATGTCTAATTGGTGTTCTATGTGCTTCTTGAATCCCTACATCTTTCCTTAATTTGGGGAAACTTTCTTCTACAATCCTGTTGAAGATCTGTTCAATGTCTTTGGCCTGAAATTGTTCTACTTCCTGTATTCCTATACTTCGTGGATTTGGTCTTTTTATGTTGTACCACATTTCCTGAATATTCCATTCCTGGGTTTTTTTTTTTATTTTACATAGTCTTTGCTTAAAGAGTCTAGATCTTCAACTTTATCATCCAGTCTTGAGGTTTTTCTTCTGTTGTTCTTAATTGGTTTATTTAGCTTCTGGTCCCCCTATGATCATTTCCATTTGGGTTTTCTTCATTATTTCTACCTCTTTTGAGAATTCACTTTTCAAGTCATGAATTACTTTTGATGATTCATTAAGCCATATGTTTTTATATTCTTGGGCTTCATCACAAGTCTTTGTCTTTCCTCTTTGACTAATTTGAATTGTCTGTGTTTTCTTGAAATTCCTTGATCATGTTTATGAATGTTCCTTTAAATTCTGCATCCTGGCTTCCCTTAGGGTGGTTCTCATTGTAGGGCATTTTTTTAGGACTAGTGGGGTTTTGGGGGGACATATTCTCTTGTTTTTTTCATATTGCTTTTTTTTGCATTGACCTTTGGGCATTAGGATGTTCTTTATTTGTTATGTGTCCAACAGGAACTCCTACTCTGATTTTGTTTAATTTATTTTTTGTTCTTTTAATTTTTTTTGTAGTTTGGTTGCTTTTTATTCAGGTATGGAAAAAATTTGCATGTGTTTCAGGTTCTTGAAGTAGAGTGGTCTGGGTGAATGGTGGGACAGAATAGTAGGTAGGCTGGTTAGGTTAGTTGGAGGATTGGTCTAAGTTAGACAGGTCAGGAGCCACTGGAGTCTAGGATAGGGAGTTTAGCTAGTCTTGGTTAGGAAGGTAGTTCATGGATCTCTGGGGAAGGAATTGGCACCTGCCTGGGTCCAAGGCTGTCAGGGGACAGGGTTGGGGAGAGCAAGAGGGATGGGATAGAGACACAGTGGGCAGGATCTGACTTACCAGAGTGCTGCCCACCCCAGTCTATCCAGCTAATTAGAAGCCAGGGAATATTGTGGTGGGAGAGCCACCTGAGTCTGGACTTAATGATCTATTGTAAGGTGTTTAGCTAGTGTGGGTTGGGAAGCAATTCCAGAGATCTGTGTTGAAGGGTTTACTAAGTCATCTTTTAACTGGGTCATTTGTTTTCTTGATTCTTTATTGGTTCTTTATATATTCTGGCTGTTAAACCTCTATCACATGTGTCACTGACAAGATTTTTCCCCACTCTGTGGGTTTTCTCTTCACTTTCTTAGTTGTTTCTTTTGCTTTACAGTTTAACAAGGTCTCACTTGTTGATTGTTGACCTTCATTCCTCAGCAACTGAAGTCTGATTTAGAAGTGCTTTCTTACACCTGCATCTTGTAGGTTACTGTGCCAATATTTTCTGTTAAGAGTTTCAGACTTCTAAGTTTTACATTGAGGACTATGATCCATTCAGAGTTGACATTTTCTGTAAGGTGAAAGATAAGGGTCCAGTTTCATTCTTCTACAGGTGGAGATCCAGTTTTGCCATCATCATTTGTTGAAGGTGCTCTCTTTCCTCCATGGTGTATTTTTGACACTTTTGCCAAATATCAGGTGGCTGAGATTGCATGGCACTTTTGTCAAATATCGGGTGGCTGAAACTGCAAATGTTTGGTCTTCAATTATGATCCATTGATCTATGTGCCTATTTTATGACAAGACCAGGCTGATTTCATGATTACAGTTCTGTTTAGTAATCCCCCCAGTATTTCTCTTTGTGTTCAGGGTGCCTTTGACTATTTGGGGTCTTTTGTACTTCCATACGAAATTAAGGATTTTTTTTTTCTAATTCTGTGAAGTATGTCATAGGGATTTTGATTGGGGTTGCATTGACGCTATAAATAGCTTTTGGGAAGATGGTCATTTTTCACAATATTTATTCTTCCAATTCATGAGCATGGGAGGTCATTTCGTCTTGTGTCTTCCTCAATCTCTTTCTTTAAAGACTTAAAATTTTCATTGTAGAGAACTTTGATGTCTTTGGTCAGATTTAGTTTGAAATAATTTTTTGAGGCTATTGTGAAAGGGTGTATTTCCCTATACTCATTCTCCAGGTGCTTCTTATTGGTGTATAGAAAGACTACTGATTTGGTAGATTAATTTTGCAACGTGCCACTTTACTGAATGGATTAATAAGTTCTAGGAGTTTTATGGTGAATTTTTGGAATCTCCTAGGTATTGTATCATGTCATTTGCAAAAAGGGATATTTTATCCCCTTCTTTTCCGATTAGTACTCCTTCAATTTCTTTCTTTTGTCTTATTGTTCTAGCAAGAGTTTCAAGCACTATATTAAAAAGGGAGTGGAGATAGTTGGCATCCTTGATTGTTCCTGATTTAATGTGACTGATTCCTGGTTTGTTTGTTTTTTCCATTTAGATTGATGTTGGCTGTGAGTTAGTTTTATGTATTTTTAATTATGATGAGGTATGCTCCCTTCAGTTCAATTCCCTTTAGGACGTTTATCATGAATGCATGCTGAATTTTATCAAAGGCCTTTTCTGCATCTATTGAGATGTCCATGTGATTTTTGTCTTTCTGTCCACTAATATGATTTATGACATTTATTTACTTACATATATTGAACCATCACTGCATCTTTGGAATAAAGCCTACTTGATCATGCTGGATGATATTTTTCATGTATGTCTGTATGCAGTTTGCAAATATTTGGATGGGAGTTTTTGAATCTATGTTCATTAAGGATATGGGTCTATAGTTTTCTTTTTTGATTTTATCTTTATGCGATTTTGGTATTAGAGTGATGCTGGCTTCATAGGAGGAATTTGGAAGTTCTCCCTCTGTTCCTATCTTTTTGAATAATTGAAGTATCTTCATTAAATACTGGCTGGTAGAATTCTTCTGCAACTCCACCTGGGATCTTTTTAAAATCTACATGTTTGTATTACTCTTTCAATTTCCTTTTTCAATTTCCTTATAAATTATGGGTCTGTTTAAATTGTTGATTTCTTCTTGGTTTAGCTTTGATGGTTCACATGATTTTAGATATCCACCCATTTCTTTTAGGTTTTCTAATTTAATTGAGCATAGGTTTTTAAAGTACTCTCTTATAATGTTCTGGCAGAAACATATATTGTTGGAGACATATTTTTCTGAGTTTGGTATAAATGTCGTCTTCCTTTGTTGATTTGAAGTCTGCTTCTATTTGTATTATTGGTGTGCCTTGGTTAATTTCTTATTGGGTATGTAAACTGGTTGGACTAGGCTTCACGTTCTTTCTTTTATTTAAATTGTTGGGTGTCGGACTCGGGTTTGCTTTGCTTAGCGGGGGACCTGCTGGCTTCGGGGCAGAGGGTCTGATTGGCGACAGAGTCAAACTCTGGGACCTGTGTCTTCTCAACAGGATGATTTATTTTAGAATTCAGATGGTTTTTATACATCCCAAGGAACTAGCAGTCATGTGGGATATGGCAGTCACATACAAAGATTTAGGGTACAAAGAAACAGGACATTTAGTCTGTTAGTTGGGGCCAGAAGAATGCTTAAATTTTACTCAAGGTTACCAGTACCTGCCAGTAATTTATTGGCCACAGTGTTTTTTTTTTCCCCCTAAGTTCCCCTTCATCACAAATCATGACCATGGCACCAGAAGCCCTCCTGGACCTAATCTCTTAGCTAATGAGAGCTGAGTTGTTTGTTCAGGACAAGGAGATGAGCTAAGGGTTGTTGACCAAGATGCTTTCCCACAGAGCAGGGAGCCTGCACTTTTATGACCGGCCACTTCCTCCTGCCAGCCTAACAGTGTTCTGCAGGACAGGGATTATCAGAGCCACTGTTTTCAGTGCCCCTCCCTTTAGCAGAGAATGCAGCCTGGACCTATAAGTTTTAGACTCACCTCACCCTAGGGTCTGGCATCCTGGTTTCCTAAGGTTGGGATCACATGGCTTCAGTCCAGCTACTCAGGTGTTCCTGCAGAGGCCCAAGTCAGACACCAGTCAGATACTCTCAAACTTCTTCCTAAGGTCTAGGCCCCTTCTAGAGAGCAGCCACAGAAGAATTTTGAAAGTTATCTTAGTATATGCCCAATTTAGGTTCTCTCAGGCATTCTGAAAAGGTCTGGGTCCCTACTAATGGCACAGAAGCCTAGACCTGGGGTTGTAGGATGGACTGCAGGTGGTCCCAATGTGGGGAGATTGGCATGGCCCAATTTGGGGAAGCTTACCACCACATGGAGTGTGGATCCAGGCCCTCTCAGGCAGTGTGCTAAGGCCTGGGCCCCTTCTGAAGGGCAAAGAAGCCCAGCCCTGATGCAGTGGGAGGATCTGGATGTGGTCCCAATGTAGGTGGATGGGCCCATTGGTATTTGGGGAAGTTCACCACCATGTGGATGCTGAACCAAGGCTCTCTCAGACAGTCTACTAAGGTCTGGGCACCTTCTCCAATGAAACATTTAAATAATGTGTAATGCTGGTCTTTTGTTTCTTCCCAAAAGTGAAGATAAAGTGACCTCCCAAAAGTGACTTTATGGGGCAGGCATCACTCTAACACCAAATCAAGAATGAGACAATAGATGCAAAGAAAACTGCAGGTGCCAAGACAAGTAGTAAGAGAAAATGGCCATCTGAAGATTTTATTCAGGTGTAGCAGGAGGCCTCAAAAGATGGTGTGGACCCAGAGCCCTGGGATTCAGCGAGAATTCACTTAATTTCTTGGTCTGCAAATAGCCTGCCAAAAGGAGCCCATGCCTCCGTACACTGCTCACAAGCCCAGTGACTGCTGACAGACTGTGTGGCATGGGCCACTCAGAAAATGATATGCTGACTAAAGGGACTTGGGGGTGGAGAAAAGGGAAATATAAGGCGTGCCCCCTCCTGCATTAAATGAGCCTGCAGCACATCACCTAGTGCTTGCTTCTACCCAACATCCGGGGTGAGTATGTCATGACTCCACCCCTCTTGCCCCCCCAATCAGCAGGAGACCCGATCCAGGTTAGGGTCTTCACAGCTGGCCTGAGGAGAACCCACAACACCTGGCGCTTGAACAGGGACTCCTGCCCACGGTGTTGGCGACACCCAGAACCTCGGTTCGTTTGGTAAGTAGGCCCCTGAATTTTTCTGTTTCTTCGGCTGCTTGAGGGTAAGTGAGTAGCCCCCTCTTCTGTCCCCTCCACCCTGTCTGTCATCTTTATTGTTGGGCTAGTTTGTTAGAACAGGGAGGCACACTCCGCCATGTGCTCCCGAAGCCCACGTCAGAAGCTCCCCCCTCTCAGCTCATCCCGGTGAGTACACATAAGTGCTGATCCACCCTGAACTCAGAGCCCAGACTTCGGGCCACCCTGTTGCCTGTCCCGGAGACACTGTGTGAGCATATGGCTGGGGATGTCATGGCCTCCAGAAGTCCCTCACTGAGCACAGGAAATTTGGATCCAATACACCTTTACATGTTGGGGCGATTTACATCTGAGTAGCTCACAGTGCTTCTTTGCTTCCTTTGTGCCCTCTTGGTAGTCACCCTTGTCTTCTACTTTTGTGGTGAATTCCCGTTTGAGAGACCCTCCCACAATGGGCAATTTACCACCACAATGCAGGGAACCACAAATGGCAACACTCAAGGTTGAAAGTGAAACCAAAAGATATCAAATATTTTTGGGATGAAGCCACTAATTTGGCTCCATGGGTCTCCCCTGAAAACATGTGGGACCCTGACATGTGGGTGTGGGTCCTCTTCCTGGCCCAAAAAAGGGAGGTTGGGTCAGGGATCACGCCCCCCACGTCGTTTGTACTGATCCTCCTAGCCATCATTGTTAGCCTTAAATCCTCCTCTCCTGAGGAAGTCATCTCGGCCCACAACAAACACTGCTGGGAGCAATATAGTGTAGATCTGGTTATTACCTCGACCCCAGACCTCCCGAGTCCCCCAGACCTGGAGGTGGATGCCGCCTCTGCACCCAATTCCAATAAGGAAGGAGCTCCTTTGCCTATATCTCAGGATACTCTCCTAGAGCTACCATGCCCAAATATTCCCCTGCCCCATTACCCATGGAAGGAGTTACCCTCTCCCTCCACCAATAATTATCCCACCCCTTCCCTTGCTACCATGCCCCTCCCTCCTAGGCTGCCCTCCTTAAAGCCTCACCTGACTTTGTCTGCATTTCCGGTTAACTTTGGCCCTGATGCGGTGCAGCGTCCATGGCTGCCCACTGCATTTGCTGACCTCATTCTTCTCTTCAAGACAGCTGAGCAATCTGGCCCTGATTCCCCATACTTTGAACAGGTTCTTTGCCAGTGGTCCTTACAGTTACAAACCCACTGTGATTGGTATAGCTTAATAAAAGCAGCCTTAGAACCCTCAGTCTTTCTAAACTGATGCACAGCCTATGATGATCAGGCTGAAAACCAGGCATGCCTAAATCTCCAATATGGCCTCAACATTATGTTGGACATGCTCACAGAATGTGGACAATATACTGACCCCATCTCCCAGTCTACTATTGGCCTCCATGCCTATTTTTAACAAGTTACTGACTTTATACTGAGCCCATCTCCCAGTCTACTATTGGCCTCCATGCCTATTTCCAACAAGTTTCTGATTTGACCTTTAAGGCTCTTAAATGTTGCTCCCTCCGTGACCCACAAGTCTTTTTCAATAATTTGATTCAACAGTCAGGGGAGTCCTTCATGGACTTCCTTACCTGTGTCACCTAGGCAGTAGAGCAGAGGGTGGAGTCTGGACCCACCCAAGAGGTGCCTATCAAACAGTTAACTTGGGAGGGCCTAAACACCCCTACTCATAATGACTCACTGCCTGTCCACAATGATAACATTCACAAATGGGTACTTGCTACTACACACTTAGACCCTAGGGCAGCCACTATTGAGGCTTTGGTGGCCTCCTTGGAGACTCTTTTGTCTCAAGGAAAACCCACCCTATTTGGCGCATGAGAAGGCTCCTGGAACTGTGGGGGGTCTGGCCACTTTCATAGCCACTGCCCAAGAAGTACAGGCTGCCCCAAGACTCGCTGCCCCAAGTGCAAAACAGGGTTCCATTGGGCTAAAGACTGTCGGTCACAGCCTCAACTGGACTTGGTTCCTTTAAATTCCACCTGGGGTGCCCCTCAGCCCCACCCACAAGACGGGAAATGAGACAGATAATTATGGACTCTCCCAATCCTCAACCACTCCCCACTAATGACCCTGTTCCTAGATGGAACTGCCATAAAGGGCCTAGTAGACGCAGGGGCTGATGTCACCATTATATCAGAAACTGAATCCCTTAAATTCCCTCATTGGAAATACCGGCAAGGCCCACCAATAAAATGAGTTGGTGGAAAACAAGATACCAAGTTGGTCACATGTCCAGTATATTGGAAGGACTTTAATGGGAACCAGGGCACAGTTACCCCCACAGTAGCAGACATTCCCCATAACTTATGGGGCTGAGACGTCCTAGAGGACATGGGCACAGTCCTTACCACGGATGACCATGCCTTTGGTGATGATATCATGCTCCATGATAACACGGGACTATCAGGGAAAGGACAACACCTTGCACAACACCCCCAATCCTAACGGCCACTGCCCACTTGGGATCGACTCCAACCTTGGCCCCCAAGCCATTTCCCATCACCTGGCTCTCTAATGATGCCATTTGGGTGGACCAGTGGCCTATAATAGAACCTAAATTATCTGCCCTCAAAAATTTGGTAGCTGAACAATTGAGGCTTGGACACATTGAGCCCTCTCTCAGTAAACATAATACACCAATATTTGCTATTAAAAAGAAATCGGGGAAATACAGACTCCCCTAAGATCTTAGAGCAGTCAATGCCCAGATGGAAAAGATGGGCTAGCTACAAGCGGGCTTATCACACCCTACAGCTATCCCCCCATCCCATCATATCATAGTACTTGATATCCAAGATTGTTTCTTCCAAATCCCCCTAGCAGAACAACATAGACCTCACTTTGCCTTCACAGTATAGGAGCCCAACTTTCAAAGAAAAGCCAAGAGATATGTTAATAAGGCCTTAACCAACATCCCCAAGGACCTAATTGTCATCCACTATATGGACAACATACTGCTAGCACACAAATCTCACAATACTTTACAGGCTGCAATACCCAGCGTGTTTGCTGATTTAGAATGTCTAGGTCTCCACATTCCACGAGACAAGTTACAGTACATCCAACCTTTCACATTCATTGGCTACCATATAGACACTGTAATTAAACCGCTTAACACTTTCATCTTGCAAAAAACTGTATATACCTTGACGGAGCTCCAATAACTCTGTGGGACTATAAACTGGCTCAAACAATTTATACCAGTCCCTGACATAGAATTCCAGGCCTTGTGCTCCCTGCTGGAAGGCCATAATTCACCAAATTCAAGGATCCCTCTCACCCAGTCAGCTAAGGATCTTCTTAATAAGATAGATCATATACGCTGGTCTGCATCACTCTGACGTCATGACCCAACAGAACCATTACTGGTCTTGATCCTCTGGACTAAAAATGGTGTCTTGGGGGTGCTATGGCAGCAAGACCCCCTGGCATGGATCCACCTGGCTACCTTGGACCTAACTAGGCTTAGCTCTAAGTATGATATTGCCTTCAAGTTAGCAACTAAGGCCAGACAAACAGACAGGCGCATATTCAGAAAGGA
>NW_008359591.1:1593560-1595089 GCF_000622305.1 Nannospalax galili
GGAACCTGAAAAAATTGTACTGCCCTTTCCTCTTAAGCATTCCCAAACATTATGGGCAGACTCTCTGGCTTTTCAACTAATGATGTCCAGGTTCATGGGGGAGTTGCATAACCACGAACCCCCAGATAAGTGGCTGGCCAGCCTGGCCTGTTTGGAAATCACCACTCAGCCACACACTTCCTCCTGCAAAAACCCCCTACCTTTAGCCATGCTAGCCTTCTCATATGCCAATAAGTCCCATTATGGTGTTGTCATTCAACGCATGGTAAAGGATGACACCTGTTAAGTACAAGCCAATCCCAGCTCTGTCCAGTTGGGGGAGCTCCTGGCCTTGTTAAAAATCTTCCAAGTCTGCCAGACTGAGCTGCTCAATATATTCTCCAGCAGCCAGTATGCAGTTCAGGCCCTCAGATGTCTTCCCTCTGCTTGGGTAAAAGGCCACAAGGATCCCATCACCAGAACGATGAGAGCTCTCCAGATTATCTTAGGTAACAGACAATGGCCCCGGCACATCTCCCACATAAGATCACACACCAAGCTCCTCAGGATCTTGGCAAAGGGAAATGACAAAGTAGATAAACTTATGTCTGTAGAGATTCCTCTACTAGAACAAGCCAGAGCCTTACACCAACAATTTCACCTTTCTTTTCAGTCTGCACCACCTTCTACCCGACCTACCCATCTCTCAATGCAAACATCTGAGCAGATCTTGCATTACATGTGTACCCCTTGCTCCCTTAGGCCCCCTCAATCAATAAGGAGTCAACCTGTGTGGTCTCCTATCCACTGCCCTCTGGCAAATGGATGTCACCCATTATTACTCTTTTGGTAACCTTAAGTATGTCCATGTCATTGTTGACGCCTACTCCTCATTTTTGCCATCTCTCAAACTGGTGAAAAGGCCTCACACGCCATTAAGGTGGTCAAATCAGCAACGCTGGTAACGGGAGTGTCATGGACCCTAAAAACTGATAATGGGCCAGCTTACACCTCTCTCCAATTCCAATCATTCCTGTCAACATGGAAAATTAGCCACTCCCTTGGCAGCTCTTATAATCCACAGGGACAAGCCATTGTGGAACAGGCAAATAGGACCTTCAAAGAAACATTACAAAAATTTGCTACCCCTGAGTCTAAAAGGGACTCGCACCTGGCTCTAACTGAAGCTCTATTCAGCATTAATTTCCTGTCCTTCAATGAAAATGGGTAGAGCTCAGCCTATGAACACTGGGCTACCATACCTAGGCCTACAGCCCTGCCACTAGTGAGATGGAAGGACCCCGTAACATTTCAATGGCAACTGCCTGCCCCCTTGAAACTTAACAAGAGGCAAGGCTATGCTTGTGTGTTTCCTCAGACAGAAACAAAGCCAGTATGGGTTCCAACAAGAGATGTGAGACAAGCAACTGACCAACAGGACCCCCAGGACCCAGAGACCTCACTGCTATCTGGATAATTGGTTTGCTCTTCCCTGCCCTTCCACAGCCCAGGATCTCTGGGCTTTGGTCCCCTCCCCACCTATACTCTTT
>NW_008359591.1:1595447-1600673 GCF_000622305.1 Nannospalax galili
CAACCTGTCCTATGCAGCCCAACAGACTTGGCTTGCACAAATGTATGAGGCCTCCTACAGATAATTCCCCACCTCGACTGATCCCCCTGGATGATACCCCTTGGAGGGCTGGTAGCCAATGACGGGTAAGATCCTGTTGGGCTGAATCAACCTAAGCCAGGACATGGACCCTTATGCCCATGCTCCAATGATGGGTAAGGTTCATGCCCAGATAGGACAACCTAAGACAGGCACAGTCCATGATCCTGGGGTCATTCCAAGGCGGAGCTGCCTACAGGCTCTCGCTGGACAGTCATTTTTAAAGAAAAAAGGTGGAAATGTAGCAGGAGGCCTCCAAAGATGGCATGGACCCAGAGCCCTGGGATTCAGTGAGAATTCACTTCATTTCTTGGTCCCCAAATAGCCCGCCAAAAGGAGCCCACGCCTCTGTACCGTGCTTGTGAGCCCAGTGACTGCTGACAGGCTGCATGGCATGGACCAATCAGAAAATGATATGCTGTCTAAAGGGACTTGGGGGCAGAGAAAAAGGAAATACAAGGTGTGCCCCCTCCTGCATTAAACGAGCCTGCAGCACCTCACCTAGTGCTTGCTTCTACCCAATTCCCGGAATCTGTGTGTTGTGACTCCGTGCCTCTTGCCCCCCTAATTGGCAGTGGACCCAATCCAGGTTAGGGTCTTCACAGCTTGCCTGAAGAGAACCCACAACATTCAGGGAGGTTCAGAAGATTGCTATTCAGAATATCCAAAGTGTGCTACTCATACATATAGTTGTAGAGGGAAAAGACAATAAGTATTTTCAGAGGAAACAGGAAATTTTAACTAAGTTATCAATTATCTTTAGTGACGAGGATCAATAACAAGGATAGTTTCCATCCAAGGCTAAACAGTCCATTACTGAATAGATGTTTTTGTAGATGAATTCTTTGTAAAAAGTTGTACAAAGTTCTGGCAGAGTCTCTCAGCTTTGTTTTCATTGACTTGAGTGACTTCATATTTCAAACTTTTATATAGGGAAATATTTTTGCTGAATACAGAAACAATCTTAGGAAACAGCACACCAGTACAAAAAGCACCATAGAATAATCACAAACCATCACCAAATGCATTTTTTCCCTGGGAAGTGAAAATGATTCAATGTTCTCTGTGCTGGATAACTTTAGCTATCAACTTGACACATCTGGGAAGAGGGAAAATCAATTGGAGAATTTATTCTATTGGATTGGCTTTGTGAACATGTCTGTGAGGCACTTTCTTGATTGTTGAGTGATGTGAGAAGACCCGGTTCACTGTGGGCAGTGCAACCCTTGGGCAGGTGAACCTGTGTTGTATAAGAAAGCAGGCTGAGCACAGACCAGAAGAGCAGGTCAGTAAGCAGCACTCCTCCATGATCTGTGTTTCAGTTCCTACCCTTAGTTCTTACTCTGGCTCCTCTCAATGATAAACTTCATGCTGTGAGGTGAAATAAAACACAACATTGGTTTTGGTCAGTGTTTTTATCACAGCATTATAAAGCTAACCAGAACATTCTCTTTGTGGACCTTATGGAGAGAAATACATTGTCTTTCTCATAAGTTCGAGTTGATAAGTAACTGAGTGTTTTTCTTTATCATCTTTCAATGTTCTTTCTTTGGCCTGTACTCTTGACATTTTAACTGTAATAGGAGTAGAGAGTTCCTTTCCTGGTCAAGACTCTTTAGAGTACTAAGTGCTTCCTCTACTTGGAAGTCCATATATTTGTCTAGATTTGGAAAATTCACTGCTATAAGTTTATTAAGATTTTCCTCCAATTGGTCTGCATCTTACTTCTTCTTCTACTTCAATGTTTCATATGTTTGATCTCTTCATTGTGTTCCAGGGTCTTAAAATTTGTGGACATGATTGCATTCTTTCTTTTTACTATCTGAATGAAAGAATTCTTCCTCCTTAACAGGCCCTCATATCTTTTATTTCACTTGGTGCTTCCTATGGATGATACTTCCCACTGAATGTTGATTTCCTGTAGCTTTTAATTTTCAGGATTTCCATTTTTCAGAATGTCTGCCTCTTTGATGAATTTTACTTGTAATTCTTAATATTACCTTTCTTTTTCATATTTTCATATTTTGGACTTGTGCACCTTTTGGAGTATACATCACTGCTAAGCTTATATGATGATCTTTGTAATGAGCAGCCTTCTCTGGAACTCTCAGTCTTCACTACCATTCAGAAGGGAGAGAGTAAATAAAAGAAATTACACATAAGAAAACCAAGCATTTAAATATATTTAAGAAACAATGGGAAATAGCAACTATACACCCAATAAGGATGAATAAGGAAAGAACATAGAAATTAGAGGTTAAAATCATAAAGTTAAAGATTAAGAAAAGAACAAGTACATCATTAGGTTATTAACATGAGATGCTTCTAATTCTCTGATGAAGGCACTGGTACTAAATAATTTTCTCTTAGGACTATCTCCATTGTGCCCTACAGATTTTATATGTTGTGTTCGCATTTTAATTCAACTGCAGGAACTTTAAAATTTCTTTCATGATTTATATCTTGATCCAATTTTCATTCAGTAGTTTGTTGTTTAGTTTCTATGAGATTGCGTGCTTTTCTGTATTTCTGTTATTGCTCATATCGATGTTTTTCCTTCTGGTCAGATAGAATACAGGAGGTTCAATGGCCTTACCAGACACCATGGACTAGCAAGTAAAAAAAAAAACGCGGATGTCAGGAATGGAATGCTTCTTTTGAAGTTCTGGACTAAGCAGTCCCATAGACTCTGATACAATACTGGCTAATGCCATTTCTCATGGTTACCCACCAGAATTTCATGGTAAGAACCTATTGCTGAAGATATTACATACATGAGTCATAAAACAAACATGGAACTATCAAGCTGATACTGACCTCAAAGCTTCGTCTCTACTGGCTGGCTTTCATAGTACTAGAAGGTGCTATGCATGTTACTGGAAAAATAACTTCAATCTTATCCAGCTGTGAACCCTTTGAAATATAATAAAGACTGACCTGACAAGATATTCCTACTGATGCATTGCTTACATGAATATTATGGGAGTAACCAATCATCTTCTTGTTGAATTTAAAGATCACATCACATGATGGAGCCCATACCTGGAATTATTATCAGAGTCAAGAACCTGCAGCTAGATAGGTCTCAGGCCATAGGACCGAACCTACAACAACTATCCTGCTAAATAGATATGGTATTAAAATTATACCTAATGACTTGAGATACCCATAGATTAATGCATCTGTCAAGTCACCAGAGAAGCGCTTTTTTTTTTGCAGCAGCAGCAGCAGATGGCAATTAACATAGAGATCCATAACTGATCAACCTGCAGAAAATGAGGCATTGAAGAGGACTCATCTTTAAGTGGGATACTATATCATCACTTCTCTTCCCAAGGCTCAGGAATAAAGATGGAAGAAGGGGCAGAAAGTTTGTATAAGCCCGAGGTGGTGGATTAATACAAGGAAACCATGTTGTCTAGACACCAAGGGTAGATGCTCATATGAACCCACAGTGATTGTGACAGAATGTACCAGATTTGTGCAAGACCAAGCTAGAATAAAACCCAGGATGGATGGAGAGGTGGGCAAGAAGCTTCAGCCCTATCTGAGACTCTATTAGCAATTGATAGCTGTTGGGAGAGAGAGAGAGAGAGACAGAGACAGAGACAGAGACAGACAGAGACAGAGAGAGACACACACACACAGAGAGAGTTAGCTTTCTTAGGATAGTATCCCTGATAGCTTGACCAGCGTCCAAGGAATAGACCCACATCCAAGAGCATTTGGGGTACACCACACAGAGAGAGAGAGTTAGCTTTCTTAGGATAGTATCCCTGATAACTTGACCAGCGTCCAAGGAATAGACCCACATCCAAGAGCATTTGGGGTACACAAATTAGATTTTATAGGCCTTTAGAAATAGAAAAATAATAGAGGACATGAAGTTAGGGATGTAATATAGTGGTGGTGATGGAGGAGTATGAATATTATGAAAAAACATTGTTTGAGATTCCAAAACATTGAAAACAAATATTTTTAAAACTTAGAAAAGAGTTAATAATAATATGATGCAGAAAAGAAAAAAATGGAGAGGAATAAATGTGACAGGAAAAATAATGAAGATATTATAATTAGTAGGATAAACAAAGCAAATGCAAAAGTACCTATATTTTTTCAAAAGTGACCAACAAACCTTCTTTCCATGGATTAGTTATGAAATACTTTCATTTTTTCCAGCTTCTAGTTTTATAGTTCACTGGGAACAGGAATGGGGGAGACATGATTCACTTTGTTTTTCAGGTCCAGACAGGTTAACGCAGAAATGGCTACATGGAGGTGAAGCCCCCACCCTGCTTCACCTACTGGCAAAGGACTTAAAACAATGACTACTACTGGGTTGAAATTTTCTCAGGAATTTCCTCATATGAACCTGGTGATACAGTGAGACTTTAAGTAACCTTGAATCTATTGCTGAATGCCAAAACATCAATTATGTTGGGAACTTCCTGAAGAGCACATGCTTTCCTACCCAATGTCTCTGTGACTTGTGCTGAGTGATGGCACAGGAGTAGCAGAAATCCATCAGAGCCAGGTTTCCCAGAAAGATGTACATGGATGAGTGAAGATGACATTCCATGTAGATCAAGGCCACCAGCCTCAGATTCCCCACCTTGATTATCAGACAGATGGCAGAAAATACCAAGAACAGAGGGATATTCAGTTCTGGGTGATCTGTAAATCCTGTGAAGATGAATTCTCTTGTCAAACAATGATTTGCCTTCCTCATTCTTGATTTCTCTGCCTAGACATTAACTGTAAAGAAATTCAATTGGGATTATAAGAAGACTGTATCCAATGCTCCATCTTTGGTTACAATGTGCACATATTGCAGAATCTCTTCAAATCCTCCTCTTCTGTCTAGTGGAAAGGAAAACATTCACAGTAGGTCATATTATAAGAATTTCTTCATGGTTTGTGCATATAGAGTTTGTCCTGAAATTTATGTTGAATTCCTAAAGAGAAAGGTTTTACTACATACAAATTATTCTCTATCCAAGTACACATTCTTGATCAGCATATGCAACCTGCCATTTCTCTACATGAAGTACTCTCACAGTAACATTCTTTCCAGGGAAAAATCATTCGATATATTGTACCATGAGATTAATGTAATGTTGAAAAATATATTGGCCCACAAACCATGAA
>NW_008359591.1:1600802-1609605 GCF_000622305.1 Nannospalax galili
TCTTATTTAAAACCCCTTTTGTATTCATTTGAACATATTCTGGTTCTTACTCTTACCTTGTTTGGCAAATTTTCCAAAGAGTTATTGTGCTTTGTTAATATTTATTTATTATTTATTTATTATTTGTTTCTGTGTAGTTTTAAGCACCTTGTAGTTTTATAGTTCACTATAGTTCACATTAAAAATCTTAGTGACAATGACAGTAATAAAATATTGCTCATTTAAAATATCTGTCTTATACACTTTCAGTTGAGTAATGAAGAAACCAGTACCTTCAGTTTTGAAAAGTCTGATAGAGATTTATCGTAACTTTTGATTTAAATCTACAATGCCTTTTGTTTCTAATCTGCTATATTTTGGAATTCATTAATGCCCTGAATTTATTATGTGCTATTTGAGTTTGGCAAGTGTACCATTGCAATACTCCAAATGAAGAACCAGCATGGATTTCAAAGAATGAGACAGCTATGTCTTTTTTCTTTCATAAATTACTAATTAGTGCATGTGTATTCCTGGAGGATGTATGGAAAGGAGCACAGTGCCAGATAGGAAAGACTTCCCTTCAAGTTGTTGGTCAAAGTAGGCCAAGAGACTTTCAAACTTGCCTGAGCTCTTCGTTATCTCCAAGAACTTTAGGTAAGACTGTACTGCTGAAGCTAAGACATACTTTGGACACAGTACTTGGAACAATGGAGCTGAAACTGACCTGGAAACCTTCTCCATGAAGACTAGCTTTCTTAGTTCTAGAGGATACTATGCAAGCTGCTATTCAAGGGAGAAAATTCAACCAATGGTCCACCCCAGCTCTAAAGCCTAATAAGCACAATGACTGGCATAGCAAAACTACCTCTATTGGTGCAATAGTGACATTGTTATCTGGGGGTTAATCAACAGTTACCTATTTGGACTTAAAGCACTCTCAGTGGGAGGGAACTCATGGGTGTCACTGTAATTATAGCCAAATACACATGGCTGGAGATGTCATAGTTCCTAGAGAAAACCTTGTATCTGCCATATCTCTAGACAAATAAAATTTCTTACCATATGCTAAATATGGATCCTTATATATACACAGGAAATGTTCTGTACTCCGCTTATCAAAGAAGTTTCTTTTCTCAATCGATGGAGGCTATTACAGAGTTCTGCAACTGGTCACATACAGATAAACATCTGAGAGATGCCCTTCCCTAGGTGACACATCCACAGTGGAACTTCTACACCTAAGGGTCAAGGAACACAGTGGATCAGGGGTGGACAGAATGCGACCCTCAGCTCTCATCAGCAAAACTTCCTTATACAACAGACTGAGATGCACACAGAAGGCCACAACTGGCTAAGTTTTAGAAAATAAGAGATTGTATTGTATCTGTCCCTGGATAGGTCTCCTATATTAAACTTCACCCTTCCATGGCTCAGGAACCATTGTGGAAGAGGGGGAGAAGATTGTAAGAGCCAGGGCTGGTCCATGAAAATAGGGAAACACAGGATTTCAGGCCACTGGAAGCTTGCTCATGTGAACTTTCAACAATGATAGAATAGCACAGGAGACCCATGCTGGCTCAATCAGACAAGGGCCCAGATTGGAGTGAGGAAAATGGGAATTGGGTCCAAACTGTTGGCAACTAATTACTGTTGGTTGAGGGAGATAGCTTTTCAATCTCTAATTAGGCTGACTAGACTCCAGTGAATTAAGTTGCACCAAAGGACATCTGGGTGAAAATTCTAGACTGCATAGGACATAACAGGATATGACAGAATGCATGAAATCTGGTGGAGGCAGTACGGGGGTGCATGGATAGTGAAGAGGGTCTAAATTTGATTAATAACTGTTGAACAAAATGCACAAAAACTCAATAAAATATTTTAAAAATACTTAATGTTCCTTCATGCATATAATATGTTTAAATTCTGACCTAAGAACTTTTAAGAAACTTTAATGACAATGAACTTAATCATATACATTGTTGTTAAGCTTTGTCTTTCCCACAACTTGTAGCATAGTTCAACTTCATAGTTTTGTTCTTATCTATTTCCATTTTGGAACAATGTTTTAGTATTTGGCAAACCTAATTTAAACTCTATAATCCTTTCAAACCCAACAATTGTTTCCCTTTTTAAAAAATTCTTCATCACCAAAAATATATTTCATACCTATATTTCTTTCTATATATGATAGTTCTGCTGTGTCTTACTATTTTTTGGAGCGGGGCAGCAATTTCGAAAGCCCCAGCTGACCTGGATCTTGCTGTGTAGACCAGGCTGGCCTGAATCTCACAGATATTCTCCTTGCCTCTGCCTCCCGAGTACGGGGATTAAAGACATGCACTACCATGTCTGACTCCTTCCTGTTTTACTTTTAAATTAATGTTTAGAAAACATGTTTTTCCTCAATAAAAGCAATACTTATATTTTGATGAAATTCCTGGAAACTGTGTCTGAAATAGGAATAGCATGTTAAGAGTTCTAGACATGTCTGCTTCTTCTTACAAACTAATTTAAACTCTTTGTTAAAAAGTTGTTTTATTATAATGATTTTCAGAAATTTCCATTGTTAAAAAGCATCATCTTTTCATTTGGGCCCACAAGGCAGTCGACGGCAGGGTAGAAGTCTGGCATTTTGCCTTCATCCTATGTGTGTCTCCTGTACTTTGGGTCCAAGTGCCTGCTCACTGTACAGTTATGTTAATCATGACTGTCTATCCAGCCCATTTCATCTTCCTTTAAAACTGAAGTGCAGAGACAATTTGTCTCAAATCTTCAGTCATCTTCAATGACCTCCTAAAGACAAATCATCTCCTGTATGTGGGCAATTTTGTGTGCTGACTCTGGGGAATCAGCATTCATCTCTTGAGAATAAGTTTGTCCTCTGAACATAAAGACTTGTTATCATAACCTCTTGGAACTAGAACTGAGACAATGGTCAGTGTGACCACACCTTCTCCAGGATGCCTATCACTTGTCTTTGGTCTTAACTTTTATCTACTTAAATTTAAAACTCAGGTTAGTACTCTGAAGATGGTCTTAAAGCTACCAGGTCCCCTAAACAGCCACATTTATCAAATTTTCTCTTTGCCCCTCACTGTCACTCAACTCTTTAATTGGTGTGTTGGGACTTATTGCCAACCCCAACATGTTGGGGCTGCTAGTGCTGGGGCTTTCACCCTAAAACTCCCACTCCATTGCAAACTAGAAAGAATTTGGGGTAATTTGGCAATTTAAGTGTATGTGAGCACTTAAAAGTATTTTAGTACCATGTAATAAATGTAAAACATAAGTATGCATATGTAGGCAATACATCTAAATATGATGATATCTGTTAAGATAAAGCATAAAGGGAAAATTATCCTGATACTCTCCATACTGCCTGGACAAAAGATTGGGTTAACATTTTGATTATGGAATTTCTTAAGTCATATCAGGTCTCTCTGGAATTTATTAAATAATTTCATCTTATTACTCTGAGGACCCAAGTTAACACATTCTAGATATTTTACCTATGAGTTCTTATAATGTTAATTTATATCCAGAGATTGGCAATGACCATTGATTAAGATAACTATTTTTTATTATTTTTATTTTATGAGTATGAGTATACTGTCTGCATGTATATAAAGTCCACCCATGTCATACAATGCCCATGGAGGTCAGAAGTGGGCATCTGGTCCACCAGAACTGGAGTATGGAACATCCTTAGCCACAATACTGTAAACTTAACTCAGGTCCTCTGAAAGAACGGGTAGTGCTGAGCCATCTCTCTAGGCCCCTGATTAAGATAACTAAAGATAGCCGAAGGTAATTTTGACTCTGGAGCTGCAACATTTGTTGTTGTAAGGATATTAGATTAGATCTAGAGGTGGGCAATGAAAGATGATTAAGGTAAGACAGTCCAAGGTAACTTTGACTCTGAAGCTGCAACTTGTGGCTTTCAACAATTACAAATTTGGTCTTGTTAAGTTCGAATCTGGAGTTCTAGTGATGTGTGGGTAGTTGGTGGCTGAGGGCAGTGAGGCGTCTGCCTTTCTTGGTTAAGCACATGGAAAAGAAACACATCTTGGTTTTCTTCAGAAGCTCTGCTCTAGACATTTTTTATTCTGGATATTATTCTCTTCATTGTATTGATACATCTCTAGTAACTTGTATTCTTTCAAGTGTTTTATGTTCTCCAGGTTAGGGAAAAATAATTCCTGAGAATTATATGACCATTGTCATCATGGAGCCAAGGTTGCTGTGATGATCTAGAGAATACTCAAATCCTGTTGTCATGCAACAAACTAAGCAAACAGATATGGTGATAACTCAGACTATGGTAATGGTAATGAGATTATTAAGAATTTCTAGTAGAGGAAAGGGAGGAGGATCACCAGACCCTTATCTAAGATCCTACCCACACCTCCCTTCTATATCCCAGGTGCATTTGGGTTTGGGATATGCTAAACTATATAGGAAGTGGAAGGTTAACCAAAGGTGAGACCACATTATATTTTCTATCTCTGTGTATTTGATTTTTTAAAAAATAATTTATTGTTTTTGCTTTAAGAGTATGAGTGTATTGCCTGCATGTGTGTAAGTGCACCTGAGTCATTCAGTGCCCAAGAGGTCAGAAGAGGGCCTTGGATCCCCTGGAACTGGATCCAGTTATTGATAACTATATAAAGATCTTTTTCTTTATTTGTACTGTTGTGAGACTGAGTGGAAGTACTAAATATCCTGACCAATATCTGTAATGTCTATGCTACTATCAATAATAATGACTGTTTGGCCCTGTATCTCTGCAAGGATGACATTCACAAATACAGTTAGTGATAAGTAACAGTAATGCTATGTTGCCTGGTCATACTTTATTTGCTGAGAGGGTAACCAAAAGTGAAGAATTATTAAAATAAAAGGACCAGTTCTGAGAATTTTCTCAGCAGACTAATTCATTTAGGTCATGATAATGAAGCTTGTCAACTAGTTGGATTTTTAAAATATAAATGTAATTTGGGTTGTTTTCTAAATGTTTCTAAACATTAAGAGATCTTATATTGCTTTCAAAATGCTATAATATAGCCATATTTAGCCAAAGAATTATTGCCATTAGGAATTCATCTTTGTATTCACAAATCTTCAGTCATCAATCTCATTGTTACAGTAAAAAGCACTCTGTACTGATGACTGCTTTTGTATTTCTTACCAATCTGAATTATGGAATCAAGATCTGCAATTGAGAATATGGGCAACAAATAAGAAAGTACATAATTTTATAAGTAAATTTGATTAAAATATGTTAACATTAGGGAAAAATAAACATGAAAGCACCAGAAGATAATATATAGTACTTTCCTTATGGCACTAAGGCAGATTTTACACATCCCAATATTTAGAAGAGGCACCGTTTCAAAATCAAAGGGAGTGTTATGTAAACAAAAATGTTTTACAGAGACTCAACACTGTTTAGGTATCTTATCTTCCAGGCCATCAGATAAAAGCACTTGAATGAAGCCAGTGCTTAAAGGACTTATTCTTTAGAATAAGCTCTTCTGTTTAATAGTCCTTTTGGAGCTTCCTCATAACTCCAGTTAAATGACTAGTTTGTATATCTGACTCTACATAAAGGCATATTGTATTGTTGGGTTTTTTTTTTTGTGTGTGTGTGTGTGTGTGTTGTTTTTCTTTTTGACAGAGTCTCCTTAGTCCCTGTCCACCAGGAAGTCACTATGTGGGCCAGGCCGGCCTGGATCTCACTGAGTTCCACCTACCTCTGCCTCCAGAGGGTTGGGATTAAAGGAGTGCATGCACTAGTCCTGCGTTTGTGCATTATTTTTGGTGTCAGTGTAGTGACTCTCAGGAGCTTAAAGACCACAATACTATGGATTCTTATCTGTATTTATTTAATTATAGTCCTCAAAAAATCTTTATAGGCAATGGCCAGTGTTGATAAGTGACACACATCTTGCATTGCCTACTGATGTTTGTCTGCCAGATATGTCATGCGTGCTGGAGCACTCCAGTAAGAACATGATATGAAATATGTGGTTATTTATGTAGAAGATATAGTCTTCTTACAGATCATGAATGAGAATCTGAAGCATTTGATACTAGATAGATGGGTAGACATATATACTGGAGTGCTGCATCAATGCTCTGCAGCAGAGGCAACCATGATTCATTGAACATTTTGCAGAACAGCAAGTCTAGCTGTTGCATGACCTGTTTCACTTGACATTCTATGCATTTTTATTGCTGTCATGGCAAAATTTTCTAGGATTGAATGGATGGATTATTTGCACTCTAGATTTAAAGAATAAAAAGGCAGGCACAGCAAGGTCTCAGCACTCAGCCAATTTTATTGAAAGCAGAAAGTTTTTAATTCTACCCAGTTAACTATTGTGTCTATTTCTCAAAATGAGGTCTAGGATGATTAAGAAGATTAGTTACTATATTGAGAGTTTTAAATTGTAAGAGGAGAGTGTGGTGTGATGTGGTGATAAAAATGTATATTTTATGAAGATTAAACTGAAGTCAATATGGAAATTGAATTTGGTGGCTTTGTTGTCAGATATAGTGGATAGAAAGTTTAAGTCCAGGTTGGTGATAAATAATTTTGAGATTAATTGTGGACAAAGAAAGAAATCTATGGACATAACACATGTTTAATTGATAAAATCTAGAAGAGTCAGAGGCAACTAGGTTTGCAAATTAGGTAGAAAATGACCTTCATTTAGATTTGAACATGTTAAAGGTAAAGTGCTTTGGGAATTTTCACTTGGAAATCAAGTTAATTAAGTAATTTAGACTGTGCACAATTAAAGAAATAGCAGGAAGGAAAACAAACTCATTCTAAGCTCTGTTCATCATAGTTTCTAAACAAGCCCCCATAGAGCACCCCAGGACATAGTGTATATGTCTAATTGTTATAACTATTTGTGAGAATGATTTAATGATGGCTGGCAATGCCCAGTAGAACAACTTTGATAACATCCTCTTAGGAGTCACTTGGGAAATTCAGGGACTTTTAAAATTATTTAAAGAATGGGTTCATAGCAGAAGAAAAGAATGCTATCTCACATCAAATAGGGAGTTTTGGGGGAAATTACTATACAAATAATGCTGCCTCATTCTGTACCTTATATATTACTTCCAGAAAATGGGCACAGTTCCAGTTTTCCAGTCTTTTACAGGAACTGGGTGAGAGTGCAGATATTCTCATAATTTTTACTGTTATACTGTTATAATTTCACAGTTTGTTTGTAGGAGAAGAAACTAACTTTTTAAGGAACTGAAATCCTAGAAAAGCTTTTAAAAAATCATAATTTGGCACCCGCAGTCAGAGCAAACAGAAGTTGCCGCTATTCCATCAGCATACGTGGCAGCAGGGAAAGAACTAAGAATCTTGTATTGATTGATGGAAGAATGAAACCTGGAAATTTGTTTTTCTTCTTGTGTATTTTATAATCTGAGATAAATATTTATAAGACTGCCTAATATTTGAATACTTTATTAGTGTAAGATATGAAACTGGGAATACAATAATTTCATAATTTGAAGGTATGAGAATTATGATCTAGGTTATTCAGGTTATCTGTCTGATGAGTTCTAATTTTTAATTAGTATTCTGCTGTGTTTTGCGTAATAGAACTCTTCCAGATACTTAAAAGTAAGAATTCAAAATTCTCTTATTCACTTATTTTTTTGAAGACTGAAGAACATCTGACATTTATTCTTTATGCTGATCTTTCACTCTGACAACAGAAGCTTTTGCTCATATTTTAAATTAGATGAACATAATTTTTCCTAATATTTTCTTATAATAAAGATTTTTAAGCTCTTAAATATTAAGAGTATCCTTACCAAATTATGGACTTTATCATATGTGAAAGTACTATAACATGTATTCTTGCATATATTTTCTTCAAATATATTCATCAGAAACTTTTAAAATTTATTTAATAACCATATGCTTAGAAGAAGCATTTCATTACAACAGCATTGACATATTCAATAACAATTTCCTGAGCTAAGGCACATCTCAGAAATGACTTATAAATCACAAAAAAGCCTCAATTCACATGTGTACTAAATGTCTATTCCTGATAGTGCTAACAAATAAAGAACACAGGGATGAGCTTCGTGAGAATATGAATGGACAAAGAGCAACCTAAAAGTTTTTGCAATGTAACTGGATATCTAACTAAGGAGAACTTTGATGTTTCAGAAAAAGATATGCACTGTGACTGAAAACATTCAAGAAAATATGCTTATTTTCTTGGGAGTTATTTCTAAGTTTAGCCAAGTTTTATTTATAAAATTAAAGCTGAAAACCTCCTTAATTTATATTAAGATTTTCAGTGCCAAAGCCCTTCTGTATAAAGGCCACTATAGGAATTCAGATTTGTTCTCCACTATTACCATGTTAAGACCAACCTTTCAAATATCTTTAGTTACCTACTTAGGTGAACATGCATGTAAATAAGTTACATTAGTTTATGTGAAATGACTCAGAACACCTACTTTCCTCTCTTATTGGAAATCTATGGTTTCTCACTTTGTATCCTCAAATTCCACCATTCTTTCTTATACTCCCATTGCAGAAAATAAGAGTATATATTATACATGTAATGCTTATTTCCAACATTTTTCTTCATGCAAAAGAGATACTTTAAAAGCCATTAAAGCATTGCTTATTTGACAATACAGAGATCAATAATTGTTTGTACTTATCTATATGTTACTCTGTAGATTTTATATTTTCTGCTGATTTCCAGTGAAGTTGATGGAAATATATTTTCCATAACTGAATTTTAATACATATTATAAACATATT
>NW_008359591.1:1609761-1612610 GCF_000622305.1 Nannospalax galili
TATATGAAAACTCCACTTATTTCTGGAAATGGATATTTAACACATTTTAAATTTAACTAATTTTAAGTACAAAAGAGGTATAAGTGTGTATATGCTGTATCAAAATTTGGCTATCTTTCTTTTTACTTAGTGGTTATACTATAGATATAAATCTCTGTATTTATTACATATACATAAAAAGTGCATTCCAAATTTATTAAATTCCTCCTTTCTTTGTGACACTTTTATCTTTTCCCATTTTTATGCTGAGATTCTTCCTTTAGATAATGTAGTTGTGCTCTCTGTGTTATGATATTTTCCCTAAGTTTCATAGTGAGTATCCATGATGTGAAGTAGAAAACTAATTATACTTATTTCCAGAGAAATAGCTAAGAGCACAATCCACTAAATCAGCCATTCTTTTCAGACTGGCTTTATACTGGCTCGTGTCAGTCTTATATAAACTGCAATTTAGGTCTAGCTTCTAGTCTATTCCATTACACTCACTCTTGTTTTCATTAGGGCTTTTACCTAATTCAGTTTCAATTAAGGTACTTTAAACTGTTCTTACTAGTTATCTTATTCTTAGGGGTGGAAATTTTATTTTTTTCATATTAATTTTAAGATGAATATATCAGATTTATAAAAGCCTTCTTAGACTGAAAGGTAAAGACTATTCATTAAATTTATATGCCATTTATATTTAAAACTTTTATAATGAAACACTTTAAATGGATATTTAAGTAATGAAGGGAAATATTGAAAACTACTAGAGAAGCATCTCATAGGAATGTGTGAGTAACACAAAAGTCTCACTAATTTTATGATTCTATTTGGTTGCTTCTTACTTGTTATTTCATTTTAGTGATTTTCCAGGTCAGTCATGGCAGTAGGAAATCAGACTCTGCTGACCGAGTTTGTCCTCACAGTACTCACACAACGTCCAGAGCTTCAGGTGCCACTGTTCCTGGTGTTTCTTGTCATCTACCTCATCACCATGGTGGGCAACCTTGGGCTGATTATTCTCATCTGGAAGGACCCCCACCTTCACACACCTATGTACTTATTCCTCAGTGGGTTAGCCTTTGCTGACGCATGCACTTCATCCTCTGTAACGCCCAAGATGCTTATCAATTTTTTGTATAAGAATCATGTGATTACTCAGGGTGAGTGCTTCGCCCAATTTTACTTTTTTTGTTCCAGTGCAACTACAGAATGTTTCCTCCTGTTAGTAATGGCCTAGGACCGCTATGTGGCCATATGCAAGCCCTTCTTTTATCAGGTTGTGATGTCCAATAAGCTCTGTACTCAGCTTATAGTCGTTCCATATTTTATTGGTCTTCTGAATTCAACAATTCATGTCGGTTTCTTATTTAGGTTAACTTTCTGCAAGTACAACATCATACACTATTTCTACTGTGAAATTATACAGTTATTCACAATTTCTTGCACTGATCTTACAGTTAATATGCTTGTGGTTTTAATATGTTCAATATTTATACAATCCCTCACATTTGCAAACGTTGCCATCTCTTATTCCCGCGTCCTCTTTGCCGTCCTGAGAAAGAAGTCCGAGAAGGGCAGAAACAAAGCCTTTTCCACCTGCAGTGCTCATCTGCTGTCTGTCTCTTTGTTTTATGGAAATCTCTTCCTCATTTATATTTGTCCTGGGTCTGGACCAGCTGAAGATAAGGAAAAACTGTATTCTTTATTTTACACAATAATAATCCCCTTACTAAATCCATTTATTTATAGTCTAAAGAACAAAGAGGTTATAAGAGCCCTAAGAAGACTAATAAAAAAATAGTTGTCAGACAAATTTCAGTTATTTTTCTTTACCTTGTGGAAACAAAACACAAACAAGAAAAAAACAATAAACTTCAGGTTTATTAATGCTTATCACATTAATGCTTAATGTGATAAATGGGAACATTTGGCCCAAAGTGTTGAGAATCAGCATTATTAACAGCTCTTATTTCAGCTGGATGTGCTATTTGTCAGTGACACTGCAGATGATCTGATATTCAATAACTTTTATTTAACAACATTTATATGTAAGAAAAGGAATTTGATGTATTAAGACTTTGACTGCATTGCTTTTCCTATCAATATAGGTAGGAGTATCCCATGTAAAATGCAAGGCATCGGGGTTACAAATTAATATGTAAAGATAACAAAGCCAAATTTTGCCAATTCTCAACATAAATACACATATGCACATAATTATATTTTTAAGCAATCAAGTCCCAAAGAGCCCAGCAAATGCATTCTTGAGATTCACTGATAAAATTGTAGAGCTTATGTTTATTATATAGTTGTAAATGATTGAACTTTTTTGTAAAACAAGTATTTTCTTCAAACACCCTCTTTTTTTAATGACTTTACTTAGGAAATATAATCTTACAAAAGAATATCATCATTCTGAGATGTTTTTCCTGGGGAGAATAGTCTATCTTTCCCAGATCAGACACCAATCACAGACCAAAGAAAGAATAGCACCCACATCTAGTTAATTAACCAGTGAGTTTATTGGGGTTACTAATGGGAGCATTAATGACTGAGAGCAGCTGTGTCCCTGAAAACGTACCCCAGCATGACTGACTATTCATGGATTCTGTCCCTGGAGCTCCCTGAACCCCTTGCAGGCAGCTGAAAGGTCACAGTCTTTCTTCCCTATCAGTTGTTACTTCATGTTTCCACATATTGTTTCAGGAATAAGTCTTATGAGCTTCTTTCCTCCCTCTAGGAATGGATATTTCGATTTAAAGAGAAATGTTACACAACAATTGAAGAAAGAATCGTTTTATCTAGTATCTGTAAACACTATAGCCTTTTGCAAATAATTTCAACACTCATACTAAAGATTTTAT
>NW_008359591.1:1612636-1620660 GCF_000622305.1 Nannospalax galili
TATATATATATATGGAGATATATCCATATGTATGGAAACTCAAATTTTTGTGTGGTGCTAAGAACAGTTTCTAAAGGTACCCCAAGTGAAACACACAAATAAATGCAAGGGGCCATAGAGGTGGGGTAAGAAAGATCTTAAAGGAGGGGGATAGTAGAACACAGGTGACTTGGATGAGAAATGGGAACAGTGGAGAGAGGTTTTAGTAGGGAGGGCCATTTAAGGGCAGTACAGAGGAGGAAGTGTCGGGGAGTAATTACTAGCTCTAAAGATTTTTCCAAAGCCATACAGAAACCTACTACTTCATAAACACACACACACACACACATACACATAGAATTTTAAATGGAGTTATACTACATGGGATAATGTTCCTTCCAGAAGCCATAATGTAGTGGTTTAAGTGGGAAATGTCTCCCTAAGGATATTTGAATGCTTGATCCCCGGTTGGTGGCACTATTTGGAGCAGGTCTGGAACCTTGCTGAAGGAAGCTTGTCACTGCGGGAGGGGGAAGAAAGCTTCAGAGTTCACAGCCTGGCTCTACTTGCATTTCCCTTGCTGCTTGGTGTTTGCATTTGAAGATGTGAGTTCTGCAACTATAATCAAAACCAAACTCTTCCATAAGCTGCTTTTGGTCATATTGTTTCGTTACAGTGACAGAAAAATAACTAATACACAAGGTTTCCAGATAAAAATCCCAGGGCCAGATGTGGGATACTTCCACTAGATTCATTGGTCAAAGAGTTACTGGAGATTCCAAAATAAAGGTTTTTGTCATTGCTTTGGGGTATCCACCAGGTATTGACAGTAAGACACTACTGCTGAAGAAACTGCATACTTTGGTCATAGGTAATAGAGAAATCAAATTGGAATTGACCTGAAAATTCCTCTCTCCTAGCTAGATTTTATACTACAGAAAGGAGCTATGAAGGATGCTGGGGGAGAAGTCATCAACAGTCTTACCTACCTCTGAATGATGTGAGCTACAGTAATGACTGCTGTGATAAGATAAACCCATGGGTGCCACAGTTGTATGAATATTATTGGGGTAACTAATTGCTTTCTGGTTTGGATTTAAGATCTACTCCACAAGTGAAAACTCATGGCTGGTACTATAAATCCAGTCAAGAAGTGGTGGCAGAGGAGGTCATAGGGTCTAGAGATAAACCTACTTCTATTATTTTGCTAAATGAACCTAGGACCAAACTGTCCAGACTACATCTTTATACACATAGACCTCATCAGAAAAGATTCTCTTTTCAATGTACAGTGGATAATACAGACACAACTCCAAGTCAAACAAGAGATTGTCTCAGCCATAAACGGGGCATCTGTATCACACATCTTCCTCTTAAGGCTAAGGAAACATCACAGAAAAGGGGACAGAAACTGGTAAAAATGAAAGATCAGGGAGAACCAGGACAAAAGTATGTCTTCTGGAAGCAGCTGTGATTGCCTGCTCCAGACCTCCACAAGACTAAGCTACTTAATATTCCAGCACAGGGAGGTAAACTCCACAAGCCCCCTCCTTTATGTAAGGAGCTATTGGCAGTTGATGGCTACTAAGGAAGGGAGAATCATGTTTTTTGTCATGTGGCCTCTAGCACATTGATCATGTGCCAGTGGATGATCCTATGTGCATATAGGCAGCACTAATTAGACCCAGGTGATAATAATAATAATAATAGTAATAATAATAATAAAGAAAATATGAAGTTGGGAGAGCAATGGAGGGAATCCAAGAGGAATGGAGAATGTGGAGGTGGAAATTCTATAAATACATTGTGTACATTGTACATTGATTCTCAAAGAATAAGTGAGGATATTATTTTTTAATAAAATAATAATCTCTAAATATGCCCAATAAATTTCCTTTTAAAAAGCCCATGTGATTAAATTTACTGTTTAAAAACTGTTGTTTATAGGTAAGTTCCATCAATATATAATTTTAAGCTTTATTTTGAAAGCCTTGCAAGTTAAAATACTCAAAAAATAAAATAAAATTTTAAAAAATGCTCACTATGGAAAAAAGTAGTTTCCTTGATATTTTTCATTTTCCTCCACATTTTAATGGACTCATATGATGATAGACCTTTAAGTTGCCTGACCTACACACACACACACACACACACACACACACACAAACACACACACAGAGAGAGAGAGAGAAAGAGAGAGAGAGAGAATCATGATAGAGTGCTATTGTATGTGCTTAGAAGGGAAGCTTTAAAATTGAACTAGTTTTCTCTTCCAGATTGAGAACCCTCTGAGGAACTGACCTCAGACCTTACACCTATCCTTCAGTAATGCAATATGTATAGACATTAGTTTATATTCAGATTGAGATTTGGGAAGCTGTAGCTGAGTACCATGGCTCTGTAATAATATGTTGATTTATCTGTTTCTTTCTGACTTTGTAAAAGCTTTAACAATATACTTTATTAAACAAACTTGCATCTTGTAAATTTGATTGTAATGGCACATTTCAAATTTACATTTAGGTAGTATGATTAATTAGGGTGAACAGGAAAAAAAAATTGTGACTTTAAATGATGGGTTAACTTGTTATGAGATAGTGAAAGTTTTTTTTTTTTTTTGAAGGCAAACTTTGGAGAAGAAACTTATGGATGGAATTCATATGGTATTCCACCTGAGTATCAAGCAAAATTAATTAATAAATAAAGGATAATAGGGAAAATGGCTAGAAACATTGCTTCATTTTTATAGTAACAGCAAAATGCAAATCTTCAGAATACAAAGACACGTATTTGGCTTTTCAGAGATGAGACTAATATGTTGAATAAAGGATGAAACAGGAGCTGCTTTTCTGGGAACCTGATGGTGTATTTAATAGTAAGCTAGAAGTTACCATACTCATACCTCAAGAGGAAGGACGAAAAGGCCAGATGATTGTTGAGGCTAGACATTTCTTTTAAATATTTGAATTACTTTGAATTTCTTTTTTTTAAACTTGATAATCTGTATGATTAAATAATTACATTTTAATGCCAGGGAATCCATTCAGTGTATAAATAGCCTTCATACAGTGAAATTAGGTGTATGAGTCTCATTTCAAACTGATAGTAGTTAAAGTTGAAATTTAAGAAGGATATTCTTTAGAGAGCACTGATTACCTAATTCACCTGTTGGATGGCTGGTATCTGTGACAATTGAAGAAATATTCTAAATACATGTACATAGGCAAACCATAGAATCACTCTGCATGGAAAACATAACAAACATAAACTATGATGAATTCAGTCATATAGACAATTTTTGTGCCTAATACCCTTATACAATCTTCCTTTTATGGGAATGGAATACTATGAAACAGTGATGATGAATTTGTTTAGTAAGTTCTCCTCCAAAGTTCTAAGAATTTTGACATAATTTTGAACTTTTAAAAATGAAATTAAACTCATAAATCTGGGAAGATACTGGTAGGGATAAGAGAGAGGGATGAGGGTCATAATACATTACTATATAAAGGATGAAATTGTCTTTCTCATCTATTTTTTTGTTACTGTGATAAAACACTATGAACTAAAGTGACTTATGGAAGAGTTTACTTTGGCTTACAATTCCAGAAGGATAAGAACCATCACGGAGGGGAAGCATCACATGGTTGCAGGAGCAAGAAGTTGAAAGATCACATCTTCAACAGTGAATATGAAGCAGAGTCAACAGGAACTCGGGCTACAAACACTCAAAACCTGCCCCCAGTCACCTAATTCCTCCAGCAAGGCCTTACCTCCTAAATTTCCCCAAATATCATCACCATCTGTGGACCAAGTATTTAAATACTAGAACCTATGGGGAATTTTCTCATTTAAACTACCACATTGTTATTTAAAACAAAATCCAGAAACCTCAGGACCTCATTGATACTGCACAAATGACATGGGGACTAAACAAAAGTATCTTGTCAAGGCAGTTTTTACTTTTGCAAAAGGGTGTGCTGTCCCCCTTGTAATGTAGGGAAGAACACTGAGCAGGCCATTTTGTCCTCACAGAGTACTGTGTCTTTTTCTCATTGGCTAGGGTCCAACTTCACAGTACTTTGTGGTTGGTTAGTATTGAAAGAGTTGGTGCAAAGGTAATGAAGGAAAAGGGGAAGCAATTTACTGCTCTAACCATCAAGTTCTGGGAGCATAACAGGGTCCTTGCATATATAAGTTTTACAAGGTGGTGTGTGGGAGGGAGAGATTACAAAATAGCTTTACAAAAGTTATATTTTGGTGATCTTCTTTTGATAGAGTCACAGCTGAAGCTGCAGTGGTATTGGACAGACTGCACAGCTGAGCTTGGAGGCTTTTCCCTAGGGGGCCCTGTTGAAGCAGAATATCCCCTCAGCAACATTTTTCTCTAAGGCACTATATTTTACTTTAATTAATTAATTAACTCATTTATTCACTTATTTACTTATTAATTTTTAAATTTGTTTTTATTGAATTTTTGTGTATTTCATACAGAACATCTCAATCAGTCTCAATCATCTTTATACCCCCATCCCCACGGACACCCTCCCATAGTCCCCCCACTTGAGCCCATATACCCTGTCATCCCTGTTAAGGCCCACTGTGTTTTCAGTATCCCCAGACATTCCCCAGTGCAAGTCCATCCACTGAAGTGTAGTCAGTCTATCTATCTAGAGTTCCTTATTTTAGGAAGATAAGCTATTCTTTAACTAGCAGCAATCAATTGCCAATATTTCTTCAGATGAAATTGGGGTCGGCGGTTCATTTTCCCAGGTCTATGCTGGGTTTTTGTCTTCCTGAGTTTGCAAGGGACTTTGTATGCTGACACTATTGCCATAGATTCATATGAAAGATTCCCAGGAGCTTGAAGGACTCAGTTTCCATATGGTCTTGCACCTCCTTCCTGGTTCTTACAATCTTTCTGACTCCTCTTCCATGATGATCCCTGAGCCTTGGGTGGGTAAGGTGTAATAAAGGAGTCCTGACCAAGGACCAGCATTCAGGAGACTTGATCTCTATTCTTTGGCCATTTGTGACCTTTTGTGTTCCTGGCTATCCACTGCATGAGGGAACTTCATTAATGAGTACTGAGAGATTCAGTAATGTCCTCTTCTTTTCCTCTGTTCTATGTTCCATGAGCCTTAGTTGTAGAGGTTGCATTGTAGATGTGTCACTTAATCCTGGGCAACTCATAGACAATGTCCATGTGTGACCAGTTGTGGTACTTGGTAATAGTCTCCAACTGGTACAAAATGAGCTTCTTTGATGAGTGGTGACTGGGATATTTGTAAATACAAGGATAAATATTTTGCACATAGTAAGAAATGTCATTAGTCTAGGGATGTGACAGTTTTGAGTTTTTGTCTAAGATCTATGACCACTTCAGTCATGTGTAAGAAGAAACTAGTTAATTGCATTAATAATATTTTGAGAATTTATATCACAGAATATCATAGAAGAAAATCATCTAGCAATTCAGAACTATGGTAACATATCTGACTAACTGAAAAAGTTTATTTTACTTACTGAAATAGAAGACTTTTTGTTCCAAAAGATTTTTGGGGAATAACCTCTTTTGAAACCATTGTAAACATTCTATAGATAGTTCAAATCACTTTCATAGCTAAGTGCAGGAGGCCACCCCACAATGTGGTGCCCAACGTGGGGCCTGGATACTGGGGACAATGTGAGGGAGATGATGAAGGAAAGGGGTGCGCACCTGCTCAAAAAATTCGGACACGTCGCGGGAGCCTGCTGCGACCGAGCCGAAGGTAAGTTGGTCGTGTAAATCATGGGGCAAGAATTAAGTCAGCATCAGATTTATGTGATACAGTTAAGAGAAGCTCTACAGGCAAGAGGAGTAAAGGTTAAAACTGAGGATTTATTTCATTTCTTTGATTTTGTAAAGGACCTTTGTCCTTGATTTCCCCAGGAGGGGGTTATAGATATAAAAAGATAGAGAAGAGTGGGAGATGCATTACAAGATTTTTATACAGTGTTTGGACCTGGAAAGGTCCTGTTACTGCTTTTTCTTATTGGAATTTAATAAAAGAATTAATAGATAAGAGAGATGAACATGAACCAGTGGTGGCAGCGATTGCCCAAGCTGAAGAGATTTTTAAAAGTAGTTCCAAGCCAGAGTTGAGGGAAATTCCCACGGACGAGCCTAACTTAATCATTCTTGATAGTGAAGATGAGGATTCTTCTAAAAATATGAAAAAGGAGCCCTCAGAGTCAATTAAAGGGAAGGGAAATCAAGAGGCTACCCAAAAGTCTAAAAAGGAGCATATTCGTATTTATCCTCTTTTACCAGAAGCTGCCTGTCTAGCCTCAGATACAGATGGTGCAGAGTCTGAGAGGGAGGGGTTGATTTGTAAAACTGAGACTAGGTCACCAAATGGCCACAAGAAGCAAGAATGTGACCACCCTCCTTCTTTCGGTGTGCCATCTGCTCCAACTATAATGGCAGCAATAGATCCGAGGTCAGAATTGAAGGAACAGATAGCACAATTGCAGGAACAAATTAAACTAGAGGAATTGCATTAATCATTAATACTTAAATTGCAGAAACTCAAGACAGGTGGGGAGACAGTTGGAGACAGGGATAAAGTTCACCGAGCCCCCAGGGGGCCCAGCCTCCATTCATACAAAGAGAACTTTAATGAACCTGATAAACTTCCCTCCTACATGGAGGCCTTCCCTGTGACAGAAACAACCGATGACCAAGGGCAAGCATGGTGACATCATACAGGTTTTGATTTTCAGCTAATTAAAGAATCAAAAACTGCCATGTCGCAGTATGGAGCTACAGCCCCATATACATTAGCAATTTTAGATGTTAGCAGGTGCAAGTCAGTATGGGACTAATGAATGACAGATGCAATATGATGTGGGTCTTTTTGCACAAATTCGAGTTGCTGCCACTAAGGCATGGAGAAAACTTCCAGATAAAAGGGACCTGAGAACTTCCCTCACTTCAGTCAAACAGGGGTCTGATGAGCCATTTGCAGATTTTGTTCATCGGTTAATGACCACAGCAGGGAGGATATTTGGAAATGTTGATGCAGGGCTAGAGTATGTGAAACAGTTGGCATATGAAAATGCTAATCCTGCCTGCCAGGCAGCCATTAGACCCTACAGGAAAAAGATGGATTTGACTGGCTGTATTCATCTGTGTGCAGACATGGGTCCGTCTTATCAACAGGGGCTTGCCATGGCAGTGGCTTTTAGTGGACAAACTGTAAAGGATTTTCTGGCTGATAGATATAAGGCTAAGAGTAAGGGGTGTTTTAAATGTGGTAAGAGTGGGCACTTTGCCCAGGAATGCAAGGCAGATGATGATCAGCAAAAGACTGATGATAAGAAAGCTCCTAGAATATGTCCCAGGTGCAAAAGGGAAAGACATTTTGACTTAATGATTGTAGGTCTAAGACTGATATTGAAGGGAGACCTTTATCTCCTCGTCAGGGAAACTGGTGGAGGGGCCAGCCCCAGGCCCCAAAACAAGCTTTTGGGGCAGTCAATTTCGTTCCCACCAGCAGCAACAATCCATTTCAGACCTCAGCAGAGCAACCCCAGGGAACGCAGGACTGGACCTCAGTTCCTCCTCCCACACAGTATTGACTCCAGAGATGGGAATTCAGACCATAGGGACTGGAATTTATGGATCACTCCCCAACAATACTTGTGGGCTGATACTAGGGCAAGGTAGCGCCACCCTAAAAGGCCTATCTGTTATGCCTGGGATAATTGATGCAGATTATACAGGGGAATTAAGAATCATAGCCCAAGCTGTTGGTAATATAGTCACTATTCCACAGGGGGAGGGTTTTGCTCAAATAGTTCTAATACCTCTGGTTAAAACCAGTCATCCTGTTCAAGGGAAAAGTAGAGGAAATGGAAATTTCGATTCATCTGATGCTTATTGGGTTCAGGCCATTACTCACAAAAAACCTACATTAACTTTATGGCTTGATGGAAAGAAATTTGATGGTCTCATTGATACTGGGGCTGATGTTACTATTATTTCTTCTGAGGCCTGGCCT
>NW_008359591.1:1620771-1651081 GCF_000622305.1 Nannospalax galili
ATTCGGGTTTGATTAAGCCTTTTGTGGTTCCTTATTTACCAGTAAACTTATGGGGAAGAGATCTGCTGCCACAAATGGGAATTGTGATGTGTAGTCCAAATGATGTTGTTACTGCACAGATGCTTGCTCAGGGCTATAACCCTGAGAGGATGGAGGATTATTTCCAATACCAATTCAAGGCCAAAATGATAAGCGAGGCTTGGGAAATTTATGATGGTGGCCATTGACAGTCTTGCACCCTCAAACTATGTGGATCATATAATCTGGCGATTGGATGATCCGATTTGAGTAGTTCAATGGCCGCTTACAGCAGAGAAGTTGGCAGCAGCCACTCATTTGGTGCAGGAACAACTTGAGGCAGGGCGCATTGAGGAGACTTGTTCTCCGTGGAATACACCCATATTTGTTATTAAAAAGAAGTCAGGAAAATGGTGACTATTGCAAGACTTAAGAGCAGTCAATGCTACTATGGTTCTCATGGGAACTTTACAGCCAGGTTTGCCTTCGCCAGTTGCCATACCATAAGGAAATTTTAAGATAATAGTAGATCTTAAAGACTGTTTTTTCACTATTCCTTTATATCCTGAGGATCGCAAACGCTTTGCTTTTAGCCTTCCTTCTATTAACTTTAGAGAACCTATGAAGAGATATCAGTGGAAGGTTTTGCCTCAAGGAATGACCAATAGCCCTACCCTTTGTCAGAAGTTTGTAGCCGCAGCTCTTCAAAATACTAGAAATATTTGGCCATCCATGTATATAATCCATTATATGGATGATATTCTGATAGCAGGCGCAAGAGGGGAAGTGGTATTACAATGTTGTGCTCAGTTAAAATCAGATTTATTTGATTTGATAGCAGGCGCATCAGGTGAAGCAGTATTACAATGTTATTATGCTCAGTTAAAATCTGACTTATTGGATGCAGGTTTATATATAGCACCTGAAAAAGTACAAACACAGGATCCCTACTCTTATTTGGGTTTTCAGATTAATGGGCAAAAAATAACTAATCAAAAGGCTATCCTTAGACTTGATAAACTACAAACCTTAAATGATTTCCAAAAACTATTAGGTGATATTAATTGGCTACGTCCTTATCTAAAGTTGACCACTGGGGACTTAAAGCCCCTCTTTGACATCCTTAAAGGGGATGCAAATCCAACCTCACCCAGAAACCTTACTGAGGAGGCCAGAGTCACCATACATAGAGTTGAGAAAGCAACTGCTAACCAGTTTGTTACCAATATAGATTATCACAAGCCCTTATAGTTCATAATTTTTAATACTCAATTATCACCTACGGGTCTTCTTTGGCAGGAGCCCAATCATCCTATTATGTGGGTACATTCACCTGCTTCCCCAAAAAGAGTATTGCTTCCATATTATGACGCAGTGGCTGACTTAATGATTGTTGGTTGGCACCACAGTCGTAAATATTTTGGTTTGGAACCTCTTCATATTGTACAGCCTTATACCAAAGGTCATATTAAGTGGTTTCTTCAAAACTCAGAGGCATGGCTAATAGCTTGTGCTAATTTTCTAGGAATCATAGATAATCATTATCCACCTGACAAACTCATTCAATTTTGCAATTTGCATACCTTCATTTTTCCACGCATTACTAGTCATCAACCTTTACCTGCTGCTTTGTTGGTTTTTACAGATGGTTCCTCCAATGGCATGGCAGCTTATACATGGAATGATCAGGTTGTGCAGTTTCGAACCAACAATACCTCTGCACAACTAATGGAACTGTCTGCCATTATATCAGTTTTCTCTACGTTCCCTGATTCACCTATTAATATATATACTGACAGTGCATATATAGCTCGTGCTGTACCTCTTTTAGAAACTGTTCCTATAATTGGGCATATTTCTGAGGCTGCAGATCTCTTTCATCAATGCCAGCACCTCATTCACTAGAGGACAGCCCCATTCTTTTTAGGCCACATTTTAGCACATTCTAATCTTCCTGGGCCTTTAACAGCTGGCAATCAGGTTGCCGATGCAGCCACCAAATTTGTTGCTATTGCTACTCCTTCTAATATTGCTCAAGCTCAACAGGCTCATGAGTTACATCATCTCAATGCAACTTCCTTGTGATTAATGTATAAACTTACTAGAGAACAGGCTAGACAAATAGTTAAAGGATGTCAGACTTGTGTCACTTTCCTTCCTGTTCCCCATCTAGGAGTCAATCCTAGAGGACTTGTTCCTAACATGCTTTGGCAAATGGATGTATCTCATTATAAAGAATTTGGCAAATTTAAATATATTCACGTTTGCATTGATACTTTCAGTGGATTTCTCTGCACTTTCTTACAAACGGGGGCATTTGCATTGATACTTTCAGTGGATTTCTCTGCACTTTCTTACAAACGGGGGAAGCTACTAAACATGTTATTGCTCATTTGCTCCATTGCTTTTCTATATTGGGAACCCCAAAACATATTAAAACAGATAATGGCCCTGGATATGTCTCTCAGGCCTTTCAGGATTTCTGTACTACCTTGCATATAAAACATACAATGGGAATTCCTTATAACCCACAGGGCAAAGGTATCATTGAAAGGGCCCATGTCCTCATCAAAAATACTCTAAATAAAGTAAAAAAGGGGGAGTGGTATCCCACCAGGGGATCCCCCAGGAATTTATTAAATCATGTCCTCTTTATTTTAAATTTTCTAAATTTAGATGCTCATGGTAAGTTGGCTGCAGATCGCTTTTTGCACCCAGAATCAAAAAGACAGTATGCCATGGTCAAATGGAAAGACCCCCTGGATAATTCGTGGCATGACCCAGATCCAGTATTAATATGGGGCAGAGGATCTGTCTGCATTTATTCACAGCAACATGATGCAGCCCGCTGGCTGCCTGAACGCTTAGTAAAGCAAATAGATACTAATCAATGTTCCAGGGAAAATGAGACTCCCTGAGGAAAATTTCACTGTTCTTTTCCTGCTAAAATAGACCAAGCCCCCTGAGATGGAAAATCCTGGTTGGAAAGTCTTCGCTGCTGTGCTCATCGTTGCCACATTTGCCATCACCATCTTCATCATCACCATCGTCATACAAGATCTGGTAGCCAAGCTACAAAAAGTACCATAAATGGCCATCAATTGGGCAATGGCTGAGGGCCGCTGGGCCCTGGTTCCCTCCCCACATATACTCTTACCCTTTTTTCCTATCCAAATCATCCCTAATGTTTCTGATGTCCATCCCTCATTATCCTCCTTCTTCTTACACTAGAGCCATTGTTAGTAAAAAGGCCGTTGGTCTTTATTAAGCAGCAGATAGAGGCTCTTCATGCAGCTAGACTAATACAGGTCCATTACCATCGCCTTGATCTCATGGATTGAGAGTTACTTGGGACACGTTGCTGTGATGGCACGGCCAGCCATCCCCCTTAAGAGATGAACTGGACAGTCAATGACGGGTACATGAGAATCCCCCCTTGATGGCAACCTAAGACAGGAGGGTAGTCTAATGCTACTACCTTATCCAATGATGGGTAAGCACTTGGGGAAGGATACTCCAACCTAAGACAGGCGCAGTTCCCTAAGGGTATAGCAACTTTCGATCCCTAAGTTCTATAAAATAATAAAAAGAAGGGGGACCTGTTGGGAGCCTGGGAGCCTGAGGCTCAGCATGTTGGTAGAATGAGTCTCAGCCGCCTCTCAAAACTGCTGACAGACCTAAGCTGGCAACTTTCCATTCTGACTGCAGCCTTGGCCCAAAAACTTGGCAGACAGCTGGGGCCCACGGCCTCAGCTCACAGCCGGGGCTCACAACCTTGGCCCACAAGTAGCCCACGGCCTTGCTCTAGTTTAGGTGAATAGCTCTGTTCTCAGTTAATCAATAGATTCCTCCCTTAGAGTACATCAGGACCCCTGTGTTCTGACTGATGTGATTACTCATTCCTTGCTCCCTTGTTCTCATTCGTTATTTAAACTCATGCTTGTGCTTCAATAAACGAGACTTGATCAGAGCCCTGTCTTGTCTCCATTTCTCTTGTTGCTTGCCTCATCCACATCCCCACTCCCCAATGCAGGTACTTCGTGGCAGTTTCCGTGGGTCGGAACCGAGTCGCATTGCAGGGTGGCCTCCCGCAGCTAAGCCAATTTATAAAAATTCTATTTGCATACTTAGTAATGATCTTGTTCATAAGCTTTATTAAGTGACTTTATCTAAAGTTATATAAGTTCTATTCATGTCCAAATAAAGTCTACATTTTGTTAAGAATTTCATGGTATAGTTCATTTTCAATGGTACCACAACAAAGCAGAACTTATTTCAAAGTTCTCTCCTATTCAATTGCTTGAATACTGGAGTTTGTGGAAAATAGCAATATCATAAAATGATATCTATCAAGATTTAAGAATTTTTAATTTCTTAAATTTACAAGGAAGAGTGTTGTTAAGAGGTAAATAATTTTTGTAATTAATCTTTGCTATATCTAGCTACTTTCATAGAAATTGAGTAAATAATTTTAAAATTTGAGATAGCTATGGTGTTACATGTAATGACAAGAAAAATTTCAACAGTCATGAGAAAATTCAAATGCATTTGAGTGGCATCACATATTTATCCTGTTTCCATGGAGTAAAGCAGCTATTCCAAGTGGATTTAGCAACCACTTGGTTGTAGAAAGTTATATGTAGCAATGTTGGCAGTTGTATTGTAGCACTAGCTCCTGTTGTTCCCCACTCAATATCACAGTCTCCACTGCGGGAAGAATCTGAGAGAAAACTGAAGAGTTGCTCTGTTCCCTACTCAGCAGCCTGTTATACAGATTCAAGATCCTACCTAGAGAAGACAGCACATTTCCTCCAAGAATGATAAAAATTCCTAGATTCATAGAAGTCATCAGTATATGCAACAAGAACCTCAACAAATTCCCACGTGAGACTGATACAACATCATCATAAGTCAGTCACATCATAGTCAAAATGTTTGAAACTTATACTTATACCAAGTCTTGTAAAAAGCAAGAGAAAAAATACATCATATACAGGAAACATATGATAAGATTATCAGCTGACATCTCATGAAACAGTAGAAACTGGAAGATGATGAGTGACTTTATAAAGTAACGAAAGATTAAAAAATCTTATCTAAGAATCATATAATAATTGAATTAATTATCAAAGCAAATGTTGTACAATCAATAAAAATAGAGGACCATGTCATACAACAGTCAAAACTTTAAATGTTTAGCACAGAAAAAGATATTGAAATCTGTGAGAGGAAGAACAAGTAACATATAAAGACTGCTCCATCTGACTATAACACCTGACTATTCAGTGAAGATTATGAAAGCCAGGAAGACTTGGAATGATGGCATAAAATTCAGGAAAGAATACATATTTGAACTCAGGCTAGTATAACCACAAAACTGTCAGTTGGGTACAGAAGGAGAGAGAAAAGATGTCCATTATAAAAACAGATTTAAGGAATTCATGCCCCCCAAACCAGGTGTACAGAGAATACTCAATGGAATACTTAAGTCTGAAGAGAAGATAAAACAGTTTTAAGAAGATAAAACAGTTTTAAGAGGGCACAAACAATAAATGAATAAATAAATTATCCTTGAATAGTTAATAAAAGGAGGTCTAGTGAAACAGCATCACAGCACCAACATAAGGGGAATTAACAAACATTGGCCAATAATAGCTCTCAATATCAATCATTTCAGTTCCTCAGAAAAAAAAAAGACATACTATTGAATAAATTAGAAAATAAGATCCACCAATTAGCTGGCACCAAGAAGCACACCTTAAACACAATGATTACACCATGTTAAGATAAGAGGATGGAAAAGATATTCTAAGAAAATGGGAATAGGAGGCAAGCAGCTATTCTAATATCCAAAAAAGTGGGCATTAAAAAAATGTAAAAGAGACAGAGAAAGTCACTTCATAATCATCAAAGAAAGATATTACAACTATAAACACATGCAATACACACAGGACAGAAGTTTCATAAAAGAAATATTGTTTTTAGAATCATGCTTTGACACCAACATGGTGATAATGGGTAATAATAGAATAACCAGAGAGAAACTAAATAGAGATGCCTAGAGCTAAATGATGCCATAGATCTAAAGGACCTGACCTACATCTACATAACATTCCAATGAAATAGCAAAGAATTCATTTTCTTCTCACAGCCTATGAAACTTCTTCAAAACTAGGAAAGAAGCATGCTTCCATAAAGAAAAATTGAAATATTGTCCAGTATTCTATCTGACTAGAAAAAAACAAAGCTAGAAATCAACAACAATAAAAATGGGATAAAGTATACAAACTTATGGGAGTTAAACAACACACTACTAAATGAAATTTACACCAAGGAAGAAATCAAGAAGGTTTCAATTTTAAAATTATTAGAATTAAATGAGAATTAAGACACAGCATACCAAAATCTATTGGAAACAATGAAGGAAGTCCTAAGAGCAAAATTTATAGCATTAAGTATGTACATAAGAAAACTAGGGGGAAAAAAACCTCACATAAATTGATGATGCATCCGAAGGCCTTTAAAAACCATAGAAAGAAAGATATAAAAAAAATCAAGATTGGATTTAATGAATTAGAAACAAAATGACAACAACAAATACAAAGAACCAATGAAATGAAGAAATGAAGAGTTGATTCTTTGAAAAGATAAAGACTTACAACCTTTAGTCAAATTAACAAAAAGAAAGAAGAGAAAGCCCAAATTAATGAGTTCAAAGATGAAAAGGGATACATTACAACAGACTGTAAAAGCAGAAATTCACAAGGCATAGTTTAAAAATCTATATTTCTCTAAGCTAGAAAATCTAAAAGAAATGAAAATATTTCTGATATGTACTGTCTACCAAAGTTAAATCAAAATGACATAAATAAACAAACCCATAGCACCCAATGAGATAGGTGCAGTAATAAAAATTATAGCAGTAAAAATAAGCAATCCTAGCAGGGAAGTTTATAGCTCAAGTGCCTATCTCAAAAATCAGAAGGACCGTACATAAATAACTTAACTCTGCAAAGTTAAAAACAAACCCAAATCCAGTAGATGAAAGAAATAACAAAAATCAGAGCAGAAGTTCATGAAATAGAAACAGAGAAAACAATCCTCTTAGGACTGCTTTTAAAGAGTCCCAGAAGTTTTGCTGTGTTGTATTATCATTTTCATTTAGTTCTAGGAACACTTTTATTTCTTTCTTAATTTCTTCTTTGACAAATTCATTCAGGAATGTATTGTTTAATCTCCATGACTTCATGTAGTTAGTAGAGCTTCTTTTGCTGTTGGTTATGGTTTATTGCATTGTGATCTGATAGAATGAATGGGATTATCTCAAATTGTTTTGTACTTGTTGAGATATGCCTGGCATCCCAGAATGTGGTCAGTTTTAGACATACTTGCATGGACTGCTGAGTAAAAGTGTATTCTTTGGTGCTTGGGAGGAATATTCTGTATTCTGAATATTCTGAGTGTCTTTTAGGTCTATTTGATATAAGATGTCATTTAATTCAGATGTTGTTCTGTTACTCTTTATCTAGTCAACCTGTCTGTTGGAGATAGTGGGGTTTTGAAGTCACCTACTATTACTAAAGTGGGGTAATCTGAGTTTTATAGTCCTGTAGTATGGTTTTTATGAAATTAGTTGCACCAGAGTTTGGTCCATATATGTTTACGATAGTGATTGTTAGAAACAATCATATTTATGGGTTTTTCTTTTCTCTCGAAAACATGGGACTTTGTAAACATGAGAGATTACACATTATCTGTTGCTATTACAGAAGACTCCCACAAAATCAATGACTTATACAAACAATATTTATTACATTGTATTCAGAAATTTTGACATAGATTTATTTGGTATTGGCAAGGTCGCATTCTTTTTAATAGACTCCTGGAGACTATTTATTCTCTATATTTTTTCAGCTTCTATAGAGTCTTCCTACATACTTGATTAATGGGTTCATCCCTCTGTCCTCACTATGGTCAATGGTGTAGCTATCTGTGTGCTGTTATCACTGTTTTCTTTCACCCTGACTTCTTTTTTGTTTTGTTTTCTTTCTTCATTTTTTAATTGAATTTTTCTGTATTTCATATGGAAGAGCTCAATCAATCTTAATCATCTTTTTACCTCTTTCCCCCACTGGCTCTGTTTCATGAGGGTGCTTCATTAATGAGAATTGAAATATTCATTATTGTTTTCTTTACCCCTTGTTCTATGTTCTGTTAGCCTTAGGTGTGAAGGTTGCGCTGTAGATGTGTCTCTTAGACTTGGGCAATTCACAGGCAATGTCTGTGCATGACCAGTAGCCGTACTCTTTAATACTCTCTATCTGGTGCAAAAAAAAGATTCTTTGATAAGTGGTGACTGGAATATTTGTCTGTAAATATAAGTACAGATAATTTTCACATAGTAAACAATTACATTAGTCTAGGGATGTGACAGTTTCGGAGTATTTTCTAAGATCTATGACTGCTTTAACCATGTGTATTTGGCTACATTTACAGTACCACACATGAGTTTTCCCTTATTGAGTGGACTTTAGTCCTATTAGGTTGCTGTTGATTGGCCCCAAGATAAAAGTACCACTACTGCACCAATGTTGTATGTTGTGCAGGTCATTGATGTGGCTGTTTGTTCTTGAAGCTGGTGTTTGACTATTGATTGATGTTTTCCCTATTGTTCTCCCTTAGCACCTTGTATAAATGCTTTCCAAAGCTGTGATAGTCTTCAGTGGAAGTGGCTTCCAGGTCAGTTCTAGCTCCATTGCTACAAATCCTGTGTCCGAAGTATGTTCTGTATTCAGCAGGAGGGTCTTACCTTCAAATTCTGAGAGGTAATCAAGGGCTGTGGCAATAGCCTGTCTAATTTGGGTAGTCTCTTGGATCACTCTGACCAACAACTCAAAGGAAAATATCTCTTGTCTGGCACTGTTTCTTTTTATGTAGCCTTTAGCTGTACACATGGACTCAGAGATACTGTATGTCATTAGGTTGTTGGAATAACATGACTTCCTCTGTATTATTACATGAGCTAGGCATTACTTATCTCTCCTCTCTCTCTCCAGGGTTAAAACTTGGACTATACCATTTAAGTTCCAGGTGACTATGAGCATCTCTCAAAATGTCCAGTAACTATGGTTAGTCACTTGTCCTCTTGATTGAGGAGGCCATGGAGACTTGATGAACTTGAACCAGTGTCCAGTCAACAAAAAGGAAGGTCAACACAGAGAAAACATTTCCTCCATGCTTCCAAGCAATGCCAGCCATGGTTGAGTAGGACCTTTGACTTATCTTCACATAGACAGAACTGGTAAATGAATGGATCCAGGGGATCCTCCCAAGCCCATGTTACCCCTAAGGAAAAGATCCTCAAATGACCTTAAGAGTAAAATTAAATTGGTTTATCTGGGCCAATTGTAGGGTCTTAAATATTCAAAAGGAAAGTATACCGAAAAGATTAATGAGGTCAATATAATTTTTTAAGAGTCCATATGCTAGGCCGGGCGTGGTGGCGCATGCCTTTAATCCAAGCACTAAGGAGGCAGAGGCACATGGATCTCTGTGAGTTCAAGGTCAGCCTGGTCTACATAGTGAGTTCCAGGACAGCTGGGGCTGCAGGGAGACCCTGTATGCACACCTAAAGGGTAGATAACAAGAAACAGTGCCAGACAGGAGGTATCTTCCTTTGACTTTCCTATTTAAAATGTCTCTGTTTTCCCCCATTTATCTCTTGACAACACTAGTCTCCTATGGTCCCACCTATTTTGAGTTCTTTTTTACCCTTTATCCTCAAATTTCCTTGTGTAACTCTCCCTCACCCCTCCCATTTAAATACCCACATTTTATCCATTTCTCATTTAGTAGCACCTGTCTCCTTCTGTTTTTCTCTCTTAGGTTTAAAAACAGATTCAAAGGAGTTTTAATAGAGGGTGCACTGGCACTACTAAGCACCATAGATTTACAAAGTAAAAGCCAAGTGTTAGGCATGGACTGTCTTTTGAAGCTATTGACAAGGGTTTTCATAGATCTTCATACAATACTATCCATTGCCCATGCTCTTAATACCCACCAGAACTTCATGCTAAGATTCCATTAATAAAGATACTACATACATGAACTTTCAAATAAATAAGCAGGCTGGTGCGGCTTCAAAGCCTCATCTCAACTGTTTAGTTTTCATAGTGCTAGAAACTGCTATGAAAGCTACATGAAGAGAAAGCTTAGCATGAACTTTACACAGCTGTGAGTCCTGTGAGCTAAAACTGGCCTGTCAAGATATGCTCAGCAGAGTAATAGTGGTATGAACATTACAGGAGTAACTAAATACTTTAGAATTGGATTTAAGGTTCACTTCATAGGATGGAGCCCATAGCTGACATTGATATCGGATCTAAGCTCTTGAGGCTGTACAATCCATTGGCCATAGGAGAAAGATAAGCAACTATTATGTTAAATAGATATGTGATCAAACTAATATCTAATGGTATTGTTTTTACCAATAGATTAATGTGTCTCTAAACTCTCAGCAAAGAATCACCCTTATGCAGCAGACAGTGGTCAATACAGAGAATCACAACTTGTTAACATGCTGAAAATAAGAGGATTCAGACTGCTTATCCCTTAATAAGACACCTATATCAAGATTCTGCTTCCCAAGGCACAGGGATCATTGCAGGAGAGGGGTGGAAAGATTGTAAGAGCGAGAGGAGTCAGTGGACTACAAGAAATAGGTTCTAGACAGCTAGTCAGTCACTCCTATGAACTTAGAGGAATAGTGACTCATGGACAAATACCATGTAAACTCAATCAAGACCAAATTTCCGCATAGACATTCTGAAATGGGTAAGAAACCCCAACTTTTCCTCAGGAAATATTGGCAACCAATGACTGCAGGGAGGGGAGATTCAGTCACATTTAAGGGTGCAAATCTTTGTAAGTTTGCCATGCTCCGGGGGATAAACCCACACCAAAGGGCATTTGGGACACAAACTTGATTCTATAGGACTTAATGTGTATATTAGCATACAGAAATTTGGTGGAGGGTGAAAATATGAGAGGAGTTTTAAACAAGAAAAAATTGAATTTTATGAATTTTTGTGAACTTCCTACAATATACCTTAATCATATTTAAACCCCCTTCCCTATCTGCACATCCCCATAGTCCCCCCACCAGATTTCATGCATTCTGTCAAATACATTAAGGCCTATGGAGTCAAGTTTGTGACATCACAGCAGATTTCCCTTGGTGTGAGTTCATCCATTTGAGTCTGGTCAGTCTATCTAGTACCAAATTTCTGTTCTCAAATAAAATATTGAATCTAAACAATAATGGTATGAGATTTGCAAGAATTCAATTAAAAAATTTAAAAACTGAACAGAAACCTTGGATAAGTGTTGCATTTTACCTTGTGGTACTCCAATCTTGTTTTAAGAATATGAGTGCACAGTTTCTCAGAAGGTTGAGAGGAGAATCCTCCCCTACCTCTCAAGTATCTTCCTTGAGAGCGTGGAAAGGCAGCAATCACCATCTGCTCTTCCTTGCACAACTTTGGGTCATGTCCTGGCACATGATCAGAGACAGGCCTTGGTGTTCGGTCATAGTCTATGTCTATGTGATGCTGTAGGACCAAGTATTCTTGAAGTTCTATTGAAGGGAAAACGCAGACTCTGTGTGATTTTCTACTTGTGTTATTTTCTGTATTCTCTAATTTTCAGATACTTTAATTTTCTCATGCGCAGAGAAACATGAGTTTTCACTGAATTCATATATTTAATTTTTATGCCAAACACAAATATTTCTAAACATTTTGAATTGGGGGAATTCTTTTTATTCTTTATTACATATCATAAATATCTATGAAAAAATTCACCTCTTACTGATAATCTCACCAAGATTTCCATATTCTAAACATTTGTAGGAGCCAAATTTGTGGCTCAAGAGAGGTGTTGTAGAAACACTCACATCTGACTAGCGCATCTATGATCCCATAACTTGCATTCTGAGCCTGAAAAACCAGCACCACATGATGACATATTCTTAGCTACCAGCTCCTGACTTAGCCAGGTTCTGATTAACCATGTCTGCAACTGACTGACTCAGAGTGTGTGCAAGACTGAACCCAGAACAATGTTTCCCTATTTGGCCATTTTACAGCAGCACATTCCTCTAGCTAAGTAAAAAAAAAAAAAAAAGATTCATGAGGTTATAAAGATTTTTTTCCCTAGAGCCTTGACTGCATGGAGTGTCTCCTCAAAAGTCCTTTCTTATTGTTACAATAGAATTTGTGTGGCTTCACTTCATGGTTGCTAATCTCTTTAATGACTACTAATGTTCTTCACACAGCATTAAGCACACTTAAGCTCTCAAACTGTGTTTTCTACTCTGTCTTTTGCTATTTGTTCTCACTGAAAACTTGACTAAAAGCATCACCAACAATCATAAACAACCTGAATATTATGTATCCTTGAAATTTACTCCACCAAATTTCTACATTATTTAAAAATTCAACTTCATTTACACTTTCAAAATGTGGAAAAAACAGCCAAATCCTTGCCTATCATGTAACTCAAATGAGTTCTAGTTCAATATCCAGTGGACCCCTTGTTTCTATTTGAAGACCCATGAGAACGTCTTTACCATCTACATTTCAATCAGCATTCTGGTTTTCCAAACACTTACCTGAATAATATATTAATCTCTGCTTACATAATTCTAGGGCTTTTCTACCTGACAGCTCCTGACTCTACCACATTATTCCTTCAAATCTGAAAAGGCCTCAAAACAACATGATCATGTTTATAAAAGTAATGCCTTCACTTCTCTGTGACTAATAGAATATACATCACTCTGCTCTGGCAGAAGCAAGTGTAAAACTGAAAAATGTAAGTACATTTTACATTTTATTATACCAATAGATCATCTCTCAACTCTCTGCAGGGAATCACCCTTATACAGCAGATGATGATCAACACAGATAGCCACAACTGGCCAACAGGCTGAAAATAAGAGGCTTCTTAATTTTGAACAAGGCTAATACTATATCAAACATCTTTACATATTTCATTCTGTGATAGAGTATAAAAATAGCATAGTCCTGTGACAACTCAACAATATATACTATACAATATATTCTATTGCCCATTGCAGATGATTCTAATTGATTCTAATTATCATTCATAAAATACATTAAAATAATACATTTTCAATTTAGTGACCACATAGCTTATATAAGGTAATGTACTGATGTGTTCTAGTAAGGGTAATACATCTGATGGAAGAGCATCAATGGGGGCTACAATGAACTTAATGTTTGCTCATCATCTATGGGTTTTTGTAGAGACTAGGATGGAAATACCAGAAGACTATGTGATTTTCAAATCTCTAACAGTGTCATTAACCTTTGATGCTACATCCAAAATATGTACATCATGTATCTCTGACTATAAACCATTCAAGTGATTGAAATTAAATATCTATAATTTTAATGGGGAAACTTCTAGAAGAGTATTTAGGAAAAGGTTGTTTTCTCTAAAGAAGGCCACAAGAATTTGCAAGTCATTTTAACAGCAGAGAAAACTACAAACTATTCTTGCTTTTAATCTATAAGAAATGGAGTACTTTTAAAATGTTAAATCACAGAATGTGGGAAAAATTTTTTCTTTTAATCTATAAGAAATGGAGTACTTTTAAAATGTTAAATCACAGAATGTGGGAAAAAATGTTTTATATATGACGAGGAGGAGGAAGGGGGAGGGGGAGGAAGATAAAGAGGTTGTGAGTATATTATTTATAGCAGGATTTAAAAAGAAATAAATGAGAAATATAGAAAATATTATTGAAGAGCCACCGAGATGATCATCAAGTTTAATTTAATTTATTTCCAGATACAACAGATGTACAACCTCCCTTTGCAGTTAGCTATGGTTGTATGATTTGATGTAGTTTGGGACGGAGGTGATACATTGCTGTTTAATATCGTTCTCACACTTAAAATGTTCTATGAAATTTCTTCAGTCATCCTGTTTCTGGTAAAAATAAGAAAGTCATATGTAGAGATTTCTTGAGTGGCCACAAAAAGGATCTAGACTCTACTACCTAAGTATAATAGATTTATTTCCTAATCAGGAGCATGAGTTTATATTTTATTTGTAAGCTTCATTGTGTCAATCTACAAACAGATTTGAATTATCTGAAAATGCAGTTAATGTTATAGTAAAAAATGTACAGATGCATTGATACAATTATTTTGACCAATGCCAGTTCTTATGTTTTTCATTTTTGATGATATTAATAAGTATATTATTTTTTATTTTATCTTCAATACAATTTACACATTTTAAGTAAGAAATGTATGTATCGGTGGGTGGTAGTGAAAAATGTGAATTTCATGAAGGTCAGTACTGTGTCAGGCTGAAGAGTTTTGAGTGCCCTTTTAAGAATAAGTCAATGTTTTTGGTTCTGTACTATATCCAAAACAGAACAAGAGGATGTAGCAGGGATTTTGAAACAGAATTTCAAGGGATTTTGGAAATGAACATATCTGGAATAAAATAATTTTAGCCATGAAGTGTTGACCATGATTGAACAAACAGGGTGAGATGAGGTTGGTGTCAGCAAAGTGACTCTGGTTTACAGCTTGTGTATCTACTTGTTAGGTGGCTGTGTTTCTGAAGATGGAAAACCAAGTGTGAAGGTACAATAAGGAAAGATATTAATCTTGGATTTGAACACGTTATCTCTAGAGTATCTTTGGAACTTCCAAATGAAAATCGAGTTAATTAGTCATGACACTATTAAGAGGAATGAAAATAAACTTATTTTAATTCTGCTTGGTCTTTTTTTTATAAACATCTGTCCTAGTGAACTCTGAGGACACAATGTATTTTGATGGTTATAACTAGTTATGTGCATGATTTAATGATTAGCTCTCAATGCCCAGTAGAACAACTTTGACTTTATGCATCTGGGAATGCATTGGAAACATAAGAGAATTTCAAAATGATTTAAAGAACTGGTTTGCAATAGAAGAAGTAAATGCCAAATCCCTTAAGTTTGGTTTTCTGGGAGAAAACAAGTTCATAGATAATACAGTTGTGTTTGTATATATTTTTTATTACTTTTGAGAAAATGAGCACATTTCCAGTTTTAAAGTGTTGCTAAGATTTGGGTAAGGGTGTAGAAGTTTTCAAATTATTGTTTATTGTACCTTTGTAATTTGTAACAGAAAACATATTTTCATAAGAAACTATTGGCTGACCATAGTGAATGAACTTTCACTGAGGAACATCTGGGTACACAAACGTGGCTCAATAGAATAATATTTATGACAGAATATATGATATCCAGTGGGACAGGGCTTTGGGAAGTGTGGGTGGAGGAGAGGGATAACAAGATGACTGAGATATATTATATGAGATTCACAAAAATTAAATAAAGTGAAGCTAAAATCTCCCTTGAAATTTTTAAAAATCAGAGAGCAAAATGTGGGCAGACAGATATAAATGACAATCTGAAATGCATATTTCAATTAATGTAGAACAGTGTCAGTAACCCTATTTGTTGGAAAATTTTCCAAAGTGTCAGAGTAGCATTAAAAGTGGATAATTTAATTATGATAAGAAAAAGTCAATACATTCATGGAATATTTTATACTATAAAGTTTTCCTTAGTTGAAATATAACTGTGCTTCAAATTTTTCTTATGTATAATTTTTCAGAATGAGAAATTCCAGTTTAAGGTGTGTGGTTGAATGAAGTAAATTTTTTAATTTCATGGAAAAAAATGAGAATATGGATTAAGACTACAGAAAGTATCTGCAATAGACTTCTTTTGTCTTTCTGTGCATGCAACTGTTGAGATAAAACTTTAAAAACTTACTAATTCTTAGCTACATTATATATTGTAGGATCTGAAATAAGGAATATCAATACTTTAATCATACAAAGTTATGAAGAAAATTGGACTAATTAATTTAAGTAAAATATTTTATGGATTGGAGTTTTTTTCTAATAGTTTTTGTTTTGTTGTACATAGTAGGCTCCATGAGAATTTATTTAAAAATGAAAATGCTTAACCATATTTGTTTTTTATTTTTTCTGTGTTGATAGAACAACTCACAGTCATTCCTTTTGCTCATGTTCAATTCCTAGAAAACCCATTTCTATTTATTATTCAAAATTAAATTTAAGCAAAATATCAAACCACTGTGAGGAATCACAGTGGTTTGATATATGAAAATGAAAGTCTTTATACCATTATTTGTTTATTTTATTTAAAAGTTTTTTACCAGAAAAAAATTTTAGAATTATTTCAGAGACTAAAAAACATACAACGTTTCTTCTTATTTACACAAATACCAACTAAAGTTTATATTTTAAGCAGTTGAGGTTATTACAAATAAATTACACATGGATAATTTTAACCAAAATATTTTTGAAATTAAAAGTAAAATTATCAAATGAACTCATTACTTGGATTCCTACAGTTGCAGTTATAAGTAACTTTAAAGTATTAAAAACTGATACCTACCCTCAATTACAAAAAAATCCCCTGCATATCATAGCTAAAATAATATGGCATTTTTCCTGAAAGTTACTTAGTTATCTAACTTAATTTTAGTTGCAAAAAATAAAGCTGATCATTGTAATTTTAGCGTCATCATCTTAAAAAGGCAGCACAGGAGTTACTGTTTTCATCAATTTTATCTGCTGTTAGCTCTATTAGCATTTGTTTACATATTTCTTTACATTTGCACTCCCATGCAAACATACATAGGTAGATCCACTGCATCATTTAATGTACAGATATCATTTATCTGAATCTGTTCTGTGGAACACCTATTCTGACCTATCCTTCTTCTAAACTCTTTCTATCATTCATGCCTCTACTCTTGTACTAGGAAAATACTGTTATAAACAGTGCATTTTATCCACATTTTTCCAAGTGAAGGGGAAAATTTAAATGTCACCATTGTTTGATAACAATGGGATCATAATTATTTTTTTTGCTTTTGTATGCCTTGCTTTCCTGTGATACTACATATTGTGGTAATTCTCAATGCAATTAACATAGCTCACTTTTACATGACTGAATTTTATTCCACATGAATGCATTATGACATTTCCAGCTGTTTTGCTGCTGAGACTATGCTTTGTAGACTTAACCCTAAATGAATTACTTATTCCTTGTATATCTATTTTTGTGTCGTAGTGCTTCTCTTTATAGCGTATTTATAAAAGTGACATCTTGAATTGTGTGCATATTTTATACAAATAAATTGAATTTTGTAAAGTTGTTTCTTAACATCTGTTGCAATCAATATTTCTACAAGTAATGTATAAAATCATTGGTTTTCCTCATTTTAACCATCAGTGAACATTATTACACATTATAATTTATGCCATATAATATATGAAGTGTGTGTGTCTGAATGTGTCTCTGTGTGTGTTTGTGTATGTGTGTGTGTGTGTTCTGTGACATGGAAAGGTAAGTGTTATTCATTCATTTTAAAGCTTTCTCATACACATCTACTTTTACTCATTCTGATTTTGTATGTCTTTTACTGACCTAGTTTTGCCATTCGTTTCTTTTATTGGAACAACCTCTATATTTCACATACGAAATGACATTCATGATCTAACTTATTATATTCCCTTTGTCTTTGGGCTTCCGTATTTTTTATGCATTCATATTGCATAGTATTTGTTTTTCACTGGATTTCTTCATTTAAAATTATTTATTTCATCTTTGTTCATAGTTTCTTCTGAATTTCAAAAAAATATAGTGTAAGGTAGGAATTTCATTTTATTTATTTCCAGATATACAACAGTGACAGAACAGCACATCAGCTACTCTTTCTTATTATGTTAAAAAGTATACTTGCTCATGTCACATTCCTTTTCTGTTGGAATCTGAGATCTATTCTAATGTCTTACGTTGCTTCTATTATGATTTACTATTTTGATTATTTAATCTTTAAACTATAATTCTGTATCAGTTACGGTACTGTTAACAAATCTTACTTTTTACATTCTTGCAGAGGACCTAGGTTCAATCCCCAGCACCCATGTAACACTAACAACCATCCATAAATCTAGTTCCAGGGGATCTGATGTCCTCTTCTGACCTCCTCAGGCATTGCATGACATGTGCACTTACAAGCATGCAGACAAAACACTCATACACATAAAAAATTTATAAAACAAAATACAAACACTGCAGATGTTAGATTATAAAAGATTTTCTTTAAGTGTACATTTAACTTGAGGTTATAAATCATTTAAATGTTTTTATTATGGAGAATTTTGAATGTGTATTAAAGTAGACAAAGGCAAAATTTAAACTACTAGTACGAGAACTACACTTTTAGAATATGTTACTGGCAAGGTTATAACAATTTAAAAATGTTTTTCACTCTGCTCTACTGATTATTTCCTATTAGTGATTTTCCAGGTCAGATATGACAGAACACAATCAGACTCTGTTAACTGTGTTTGTCCTCACTGGACTCACAGAACACCCTGATCTAAAGATTGTGCTGTTCCTGGTGTTTCTTGTCATCTACCTCATCACCATGGTGGGCAACCTTGGACTGATTGCTCTCATCTGGAAGGACTCCCACCTTCAGACCCCCATGTACCTATTCCTTAGTGGTTTGGCCTTTGCTGACTCATGGACTTCATCCTCTGTGACTCCTAGGATGCTTATAAACTTTTTATCTAAGAATCATGAGATTTCCCTGGTTGAATGTTTTACCCAATTTTATTTTATGGGTTCCAGTGCAACCACAGAATGTTTCCTCCTCCTAGTGATGGCCTATGACCGCTATGTGGCCATATGCAATCCCTTGCTTTATCCAGTGGTGATGTCCAATAGACTCTGCACTAAGCTTATAGCTGTTACATACTTAATTGGTGTTTTGCACTTAGCAATTCATGTGGGTTTGTTAGTTAGATTAACTTTCTGTAGATCCAACATCATACAATATTATTATTGTGAAATTTTACAACTTTACAAAATTTCTTGTACTGATTCTACAGTTAATGTCCTTGTGCTTTTAATCTTTTCAAGTTTTATACAAGCCTTCACCTTTGTAACCATCATGGTCTCTTATACTCACATCCTCTTTTCCATTATAAGGAAGAAGTCTGAAAATGGAAGAAGCAAAGCTTTGTCCACCTGCAGTGCCCATCTGTTCTCTGTCTCTTTGTTCTATGGTACACTTTTTCTCATTTATGTTTGTCCTAGGTCTGGATCATCTGAAGACAAAGAAAAAATGCTTTCTTTATTTTACACAATAATAATTCCCCTTCTAAATCCATTTATTTATAGCTTGAGGAACAAAGAAGTTATAAGTGCCTTTAGAAGAATAATGAAGAAATAAAGACTTGTTTCACAAATTTTCAAACTAACATAAAAAATAAAACAAGCAAACAAAATCCCACCACCAGCAGAAGACCTGTGTCCTGAGTATTGAACAATATTGTTGTATTGGAAGGCCCAATCTGTGTGATGAAACCCAATTTTATATCTAATGCGCTAGTGGTTATGGATATCTGTTTAGTGAAATAATGGAAACATAATAAAGAGACACTTATGTAGAAGTAGCATTCTCTATATAAACTGAACATTTATCTTTTGAAAATGAATTATTTTCACCAGTCATCCAAACTTACAGGCATTGATTGGCAATTTTACAGGGGAATGCTATTTACTGAGAAATAACTGTAATTGATGCTAGCATATATACTTAGGAAAATACAAGAATGAGTGGTTTATCTCTCTGGATTTGCATATTAATAAGGCTTTGTGATTCTTTAATATACTAAACAATTATTATTGATAAAAATAAAACTGCTGCCAGATGGAATGCATTCCTGAGAAATGTTTTATTTAGTGATAGGATATAGGAAATTGTGAAAACAGTGCTGATAGAGCTAGAAAGAAAAATGGGTTACCATAAATTAACATGTTCAGCAACAAAACTTGTAATATCTATATTTAGAACTTTGAATATTGTCTTTTCCAGTATATCACAAGATGCATTATGTTCCATAGTACAAGTTTCAGTGCAACAGAAAGCAATTTTACAAACCCGCCTAGCAATGGCATTACTAATATTATCAGTTTTAGTGGCACTGGCAGGTAGAATACAAGGAAATGCTTAGTGTTTAGTATTCTTAGTATTCATCTAAGTATCTTAGTATTCTTCTCATCTTAGTATTCTTTTATTAATATTTTAATTAATTTTTTGTGAATTTCATACATTATATTTTGAACATACCCATCGCCACCCATCCATCTGTCATTCCAGATCCACTCCACCTCCACAAACCCCTAATTTCCTGTCTTCTCCTTCATTAGATCACTGAGTCCATTAAGTGTCAGAGATATGACACTTAATTCTAGGACTGAGAGTTTGAGCCAATGAATTCTCAGTTGTAAGTAGACAGAGCTTACATTTCTGAAGTGGATGTAAATTAATTTGTAATAAGTTACTAATGAAGTTGTATAAGAATTGTTATGTAGATTATGTAGGTGACTAATCCCTTTGTAGTAAAGCAATTATAGTCTTCCAACACATTTATTTGTGAAAAGTAATTACACAAAATAATTAAATTGTGGAAGAATTAATATGTGCTTTTTGTTCTACTTTGGATGGTATAGATTTTTATCATGTCAATAGTTCTAAAAAAGATACTCAAATATTTTCCCTAAAAACATATCTGTATGATCCCCTTTAGGAACAAAGGTATATGATATCTTTATAACTTAAATATGTTTATCATGTGAATATTATTGGAGAAATTCAATATGTGTATCTTGTCCTAAAATAAATACCCATATTTTCTCCATGAGAGGAGTTATTTTTTAAAAATCTGACATTATTAAATTCATTGTCTTTGAAAAATCATCTGTATTTACAAGTAATTTCAGGAATTTTGAGATGCATTTGACAATCATTGTAACCTATTGGCTTCTTTATCATTCTTCTTTTTAGTAAAATTTTTTATCTAAAGCACACTATTGACAAAGTAGTCACCAAAGTACTTTTTATTATTTCTGTAAATAAATTTACCTCTTCCTGTATGTTTTTCCTGTATGTTATTAAAGTACATTTTCCTGAGACTGGGGAGATGTCTCAGCAATTTAGAGGCACTGGCTGCTTTTTCAGAAGACCTGGATTTGAATCCCAGGACCCATATAGCAGCTCACAACAATCCATAACCCCAGTTCCAGGGGATCTGATGCCTTTTTCTGTCCTCTGTGGGCACTGCACAACACAGGTGCACTTACATACATGCAGCCAATACACTCATATACATAAAATAAAACTAATTCTTTTATTTTTAAATATAGTATTTTGCCTACTCTTAAAATTTTACAAATAAGTATCATCTTAGTATTCTTTTATTAATATTTTTATTAATTTTTGTGAATTTCATACATTATATTTTGAACATACACATCGCCACCCATCCACCTGTCATTCCAGATCCACTCCACCTCCACAAACCCCTAATTTCCTGTCTTCTTCTTCAATAGATCGCTGAGTCCATCTTGTGCTAATCATGTACTCACGGGTGTGATACCATCCAGTGGAGCACGGTTGATCTATCACAGGCCACACCCTTAAAGAAAACTGACTCTCCAACCAGAAGCCATAAACTATCAATTGATATTCAATTAGGGATCATATCTCTTGAACCCCTTCTCAGTCCATGGTACAGTGTTGATCTTGTGCAGGCAGCCATTGCTTCTGTGAGTCCATGAGTGCTGTGGTCCTGGTCCTGTCATGTCCTGAAGGCACTGTTTCATTCCAATCCTCCCGAGCTCTGGCTATTACAATCTTTCCTCCCCTCTTCTGCGATGGTCCTTGAACCTTGGAGTGAGGAGGTAATATATGCTTTCCATTGTGGGTGAGAGTTTCACAGACACTTATTCTTTGTATTTTGAAAAGTGATTTTCTGCATTAACCACTATCACACAGAAGCTTATCTGACTAGGTCTGAGAGAAGCACTAATCTTTGGATATGGAGATAGGAATTTAGAGAGCAATTTGATATTATGTCCATTTTACAGAATAATATAGTAAGTTCATTACTGAGGTTTGTGATTCAAGCTCTCCAACCACGGGTGTTGGCCAGATTTACAGTACCAAGATTTCCTTCCTGTGATGTAAGCTTTAAGTTCAATCTGAAAGCAGTTAGTTCTTTCCGTAATATTCATGCCACTACTCTTTCAGTGAAAATTTCAGCTATCGTATTGCTTCAAAGGGAAAAACCTACACATGCATTGTTATCTGTTCAGGATCTTAAGAGGCTGCTGAGGAACTGGCATTTAGACAAACCTGTAATATCAACTTAAAAGTTACATCAATGTAGAATGAATTATTGGACTTCGTCTAAACTGATGTCATTCTTAAATGTTCTTAAGTAAAATGTACGAGTATCAGCATGGTCCATGACAAACAAGTACTGAAGCTGAAAGAACTTAGACATAGTAGCTTTCCTGTGGTAATTTTACCTGTACTTATGTGAGAGTGCGTTCAGTATTTCAGACTTTGGAAACTTCCGTTTACCAGAGGCCTTTGTCATGCCTATACTTTACCTCTTTTGTATTATGACTTAAAGAGAAATAAATGGCTAATATATTTGACTGAATGAACATTGCTAGATAAGTCTGCTTCACTATATGGTTTTGTCATCATCAACTTGAAATCTACAACTGATGTCTTGCAATAGATTAACCCATACGGAATATGATAAGAAGGGAAGGCCTTTGAGCCTGGTATTAGGATGCCTGCTGGGATGGTTTGCTTTGTGGTTGCCACTGCTTGTTGAGGCAAATTATAGGGATTGTAAAAGGAAATTAGATTATATAGATTCAAACATATAGGATTAAGCAAAATACAATAATAAATTAAGTCAAATAAGAAAAAAAGATAATGAATCTTATCTTAGCATTATCAGAATGGGAACTATCCATAGAACACAAATAAATAGTCTCCTCTTAGCAAAGATAAGGCAAATATGTATGATAAAAGGTGAATCATTATATATTTCTTCAGAACCTGGCTGACCATTTACTAATTAACAAAATTCACTACCCTGTCCAAGTGTTGGGAAGTCAAGGCCAGATGATCACCTAAGCTGGAGCAGCTTGTTAAGTTATATTTAGACATTTTCTGGCAGATGAACATCAACAGTTTCCAGCTAGCATTGGTATTACTCAGACCACAAGAACAAGTCACCAGTGCAGCTGCCTCTTTTACCCCTTGGGGACTAGGGCACTCAGTGTACGTAGGACTAACAAGCTTCCTTAGACTCAGCCAAGAGCTGGCTTCCTAGAATGCTTGAGGCAGGACTGCACACCTTCCCAGAATGCTGGGAGTGAGGGCTAAGATACAATTCTTATTTTGTGCAAGTACACTTCTAAACATGAACTAAGAATTTATCATTCGCTTGAGGCTTGAAGTAATTCCCCATAACGTTACATACGTCTAAACCATCGCCTCACTGATGCGATAATGAAATTCCAATATTTTGCAATGCTTTAGTATTAATCATGATTTGTGAGCTCTGTATGGATTTTATGTGCTTATTTTCCTAATAAAAAGCCTTCCAAGAAGCAATAAAGCACTCTTGGGCTGGCACAAAACAAGGGTTCCCTGGATTGATTTCAATTTGGGGGAACGGACACTGTGGTAGGCATCTACAAGTGGTACATGAACATGGACAGTCAGAATCACAGGCAGGCCACTGAAGAATACTGAATAGATAGTGAGAATCTGGCAAAGCTCTCAAGTAGCCCACTTCAGGATGCCAGAGCAACAACTGGGCAAGATAAAAGTTTATGGGAGAACTGCACATACTTGTTCCACACAATGCTTAAAGCATCAGGAATTAATATGTAAGGAAATAATTTCTTAATATGTAGATTAATATATTCACTGCATTTCTCTTTAAGACATGCTGCATATGCAGACATGGAAAGATATTCTGCAAGCATTTAAACAAACACTCAGAACAAAATCATTCTTTCTAATGTTGGGTCTTTATGTAATCTTAGAACTTTGGCTGCTCAATCTTTGCAGACTGCTGCTCCTTAAAAGGCAGGTGGTCAAAGCTTTTAAAGGAAGAGACGGGTAATAACAAGGCATCTTCCCTCTATATTCAGTTTTCTGGTTCTTTCTCTCATGCAGGATTGGAATTTGGTTTTGTTTGAATGCATGCCCAGTTGAATTATTGTATGAGTGACTGAACACTCTTTTGGGTCTGAAATAATGTACTAAGGGACTAGACCTGTCAGCATTTTCCTCTTTTATCTTTTTGTTATCTGTCTCAAGGAAAGCTCTAATTTTATTTCTTTCCCCATCTACTATTTTTGTATGTTGTTTTTCTTGCTTTTCCAAGGCCTTCAGATGTATCAATATGTGATCTCTCCAGACTTTTGATGTAGGTACTTAATGTTATAAAATTTTCTCTTAAGATTGCCCTTTATTGTGTCTCTTAGATTTTGATAAGCTGTGTGTTCATACTTCAATTTTTAGCAATTTAAAATCTTCTTAAATTCTTAAAATCTTGATTTCTCCTTTGGGATAATTTTCATTTAATGTATACTATGTCGTTAGCATGAGTTTGTGACCTTTCTGTAATTTCTACTGCTGTTTCTATCTAGCTTTATTCACTTGTAGTTGCATAGAATACAGGATATTGTTTCAGTTTTAATTTGTTGAGACTCATTTTGTGTCCAATATGTAGTCAACTTGGATAAAGTTCCAATGACTTTTGACAAGAAAATATATTCATTAATATTTTAGTGTAATGTTCTGTAGATATCTGTTAGATCAATTTGATTTATGATGTCATTAAATTCTTTAGTTTTTCTGTTTAATTTTTTCCTCCTGAACTATCTATTGGTGAAGTGTGCACTGAAGTCACCTACTAACATTGTGCTGTAGTTAACATGTTATTTCAGCTATAATATATTTTAAAATATAATTAGGTGTCTCAGTATTTGGTGTATATATGTTTGCGATAGTAATATCTTATTGGTTGACTTTTCCTTAATGAGTACGGAGTGTCTCTCCTTACCTCTTCTGGCTAGTATTTCAGTGAAGTCTGTTTTTGGTGAGATTATAATAGGGACACCTGCTTGTTTGTTCATTCCATTTCCATGGATTACCTTTTCCATCCTTTACTATAAGCCAAGGTGTGTCTATCAATTTTTATAAAAGGGGTGTCTATTATTTGCTCTGAGATACCAAAAAGAAGCATCCTAATTTCATATTCAATCTGTTAGTCTGGGTCTCCTTATTAGATAATTCAGGTCTTTAATGTCCAGAGTAGCTACTGAAATTTGTGCATTAATTCTTGTCATTTTGTGTTTTTTCTCAAATATCTTGATTAATTTTCCTAGTGTTGTTTTGTCCCCTATATTTTTTTGGTCTTTTTGATACAGGGTTTCCCTGTAGCCCCAGCTAGCCAGGAATTCCCAATGTAGACCAGGCTGGCCTCTAACTCAGAGCTCTGCCTGCCTCTGCCTCCAAGTTCTGGGATTAAAGGCATGTGCAACCATGCCTGGCTGTTCCCTGTATTTATTGGTCCATTGGACTGAATTATTCCTTCTAGTATCCTCTGTAGAACTCATTTAGTAGTCATAAATTCCTTTAATTTGGCTTTATTGTGGATATTTTTATTTCTCCCTCAATTTCAGTAGAAACATTTGTAGTGTATAATTGTCTTGTTTGACAACTGTGGTCTTTCAGGACTTGCACTACATTATTTAAGGGTCTTCTGGCTTTAAATATTTCTGTTGAATAATCAGGTGTTATTCTACTGAACCTACATTATAAGTGATTTGACTTTTCTCTCTTCAGCCTTCAATATCTTTTATTCTGTGTTTTTAAAGTCTTAACTATAATATAGCATGGGGAATTTATTTTCTGGTCTTGTCTATTTGATGTTCTTCTTTTACCTCTTTTACCAGGATAGGAATGTCTTTCTGTAGGTTTGAGGAATTTTCTTCTTTGATTTTTTTTAGGATGTTTTCTATGCCTTATGGTATTCTCCCTTTTCTATGCCCAAAATTCTAAGTTTAGGTTATTTCATGGTGCCCTAAATTTCTGCAATGTTCAACATCCATTGTAATTATGGAGATACAAATCTAAATCACCTTGAGAATTTAACCCCAGTCACAATGGCTAAGATTAAAAGAATAAATGACACCAAATGCCTGCATGGATGTGGGGAAAGGGAAACCCTCATTCGGTCTTGGGCGGATTGCAAACTGGTGCAACAATGGTGGAAATCAATATTCAAAACTTTTAAAAAATAAAAATAAATCTACCATATGATTCCATCATAGAACTCCTTGGAATATACTAAAGTACTCACCATATGACAAATATACTTGCACTGTTGGGAGCTACTATTATAATGGGTACAGCCATTGCTGCATTAAGCTGTGGCAGCTTGCCTTGACTTAAGCATTGGAGAAAGAATGCTTCCACCTTGGGAGTTTCCCTTCTCTCTGCTTCTGTGGTCTGAGTTGACAGGCTATGCTTCCCTGATTAACTGGCAGTCTTGGAAACATAACCAAAGAGTTCTGTTTCAGTTTATGGGCACCAGAGTGTCTCAGCACTGTGAGCTTGGTTTCTAAATAGAAATAATGAATTATAGTAGTTGCTAAGAGTAATCACAAACAGTACACCTTATATCTAAGATATTATAAATATTATGCAGCTGAATCTTGGATACTGTAAACGTTGTGTGACTTTCAGTTGGTGAAGTAATATATTCTTGGTAGTAACTGTAATGTATCCTTGGTTATTCCTTGGTTACTTTCTGTTTAGTGAAGTATCCTTACTTGTTCCTTGGTTACTCCAGATCTGATTCCTATATAAGCTTGCTTTAGTTCACAATAAAGATGCACTGGCACATAGACCTCTGTAATCCCTGTGTCTTGATTTCTATCCATCGGGGTCCCCAAGCCCATCAGGCTTGGTTTGTGGTCACTGCAACATGACAGCTGGCACCCAAACAGGACCCCCGACATTGCACCTCGAGGAGGTTTTGAGGATAGAGTTGCAATTTAAGTAAATATAATGGGACAAGGTAAGTTCACTCCTTTTGTTTCTTTATCATATTCTTTGTAGTAATTGAACACAAGTTTCTAAAAGGCAGATAGATAAGTGTGTGCAAATAGTTATAAAGTTTAATTTGTGGTTTGCTGATATAGGAACTTTAGATTTAGAAGTCTGGGGCAGAGTCAGAATAAATGTGGAAAAGGCATTTCAGACAGGAGAAACAATATTGCTTGATTTTTGGTCTGTGTGGACACTCATTAGAACAGTTATTAATCACGGTTCAAAGACTTTGTTTCCATCTCAGGTGTTTTGTTCTTCTAGTGGTTAATTTTTATGATGTCCCTGAGGAGTTAAAATATAAAGTTGCCAAGGAGATTCAAAGAGTTATTTATTCAGAGTCTTCTTTTGATATTCTTGCTAAGAAAGAGCCTTTAGTTTCTCCTAGTTCGGCTCCAAGTTCTCAGAGTTCAGCAAAATTATTGGCACAAGCGTCTGACTGTAGATCTAACTCCAAAACTGCTAGGTCAGAAGCTGTATTTCCAGTTATTCAACATCCTCCTGTTAATGGTATTGTGGTTTCTATAAATTCTCAAAAGGGGACAATGAAATCGAAACTAAAATGTTTCAGTTGTGGTACTGAAGGTCATGTTAAAAGGCAGTGCCCTAAGGTACCATCCCGACCACCAGGTGAATGTCCCCGCTGTTGCCATGGTGTGCATTGGGCTCGAGACTTTAGATCTAAGACAGATATTGATGGAAATCTTATAAGAAATACAAAACTAGGCTTGTGTCTCAACCACAATACTTGGGACAGGAGCCGGAGCCTTTCTCAGGGCCCCTCATAGACGATCAGGGGCAACTAACTGCCCATTTCCTCAACCTTGTAATGTAGCCATGGATCTTTCCTCAGCCAGAACTGTAACCATAGCACCCTCTAATGTTTTCTTATAGACTGCCTATGCTACAATGTCATGGATAGATTAAAAGTAGACTATTATGATGTTGTCTCCTTGCATTTTCTTTTAGGTACTATTGTTCTCTGTGTTTCTTATTTCTCTGATGAGACAGCGAATATATCCACAATTAGTACAAATTCTATTAGAAAATTTAAGAACGATAAATGACTTTCAGAAGCTTTTAGGGGATATTAATTGGCTTCATCCTGTGCTTGGTATTCCTAAGTTACATAATTTATTTCAAATTCTTCAGGGTGATCTTGCTGTTAATAGTACTAGAGTATTAACACAATTAGCAAAACAAGAGTTTAATTATGTACAAATAGCTATGAAAACGAATTCTTAAATGGGTAGACATTGATAAACCTATTGATTTGATTATTTTGTCTACTCTTAATTACCTTACTGCAGTGCTAGCTTAACAAGAGACTCCTTTAGTACGAATACCAAACTTACATTTTCAAAAACTTTCACCAAATATAAAGAAATGTTTGCTACATTAGTTATGCCAGGTTGTAACAATAGCTTTATGATAAGTGGAATGGATATCCACACTATTTATTTTTCTTTACCCCAAGATTATTTTCAGTTCTTGCTGCACAAACTGATGCATTACATATAGCCTTGGTAGGATTTGTAGGACAAATACACTATAATAAACCTGCTTGAGTCCAGGAATAATTGATGCAGATTTTGAAGGTGAAATTTAAATTTTAATTACTACCAATAATTCATATCCTATTACTGATAGTATTGCTCAGTTAATTCTTCTTCCTTTTATACCTATTGGATCATCTGTCCCAAAAAAAAGAATTGAAGGATTTGGAAATACTAATCCTATTTCTGTTAATTGGGCTATGATGCTACAAGCACAAAAGCCTCATATTAATTTTAAAATTCAAGATAGATCTTTCAAAGGTCTGGTTGATACTGGATCAAGTATTACTATTGTTAAAAAGGAAGACTGGCCATCTAATTGGACTACTCAACTTATGAAATGTGATGTTTGTCCAGTATCCATAATTTATATTAGTGCAGAATATAAAACAGTTTTTAGTGTTGATGGATAAATCACTGTTGTTAAGCCCTATGTATTAGAACTTACAGTAAATATTATAGGTAAGGATAAGCTTATTTAGTAGTTCCATAATTTTACTGAATAATTTTACAGTCTTTACATAAAATTTTACTGTCTTTATATAAAAATGATTGTCAAAGATTTGCTTTTTTCTTTTTCTCTTTTTTTAATTTTATGATTGGTTTACATAGGCCTCAGAATACAATTGTTTAATTGTCCTGTGCTGTTTGAGTTTACTGAGATGCTGACTCTGGACATGGGATTGACCCTTCACTTCAGACTCAAGCTAATTATCTCAAAATATGTTTTCTAAGATTTTTACAGGTTCAGGCTGGCCCCCTGACCCTGTGAAAAGAAACAGAAAACAGCAAAACAGCCTACGAGTTTGAGGCACTGTATCATTATAATACTTAAGATATTAATGTTATTTAGTAGTTTCATTATAATGTTTTTGTAAATAATGTTATATAGATGGCTACTGTAGGCTATGCTTAGATTGCTTCTGCAAATTAGTATTTGTAGCTTAATAGTATAGAACATCCCGGGAGGCAGCCCTCAGGGGGTTGCTGTTTTGATAACTATCCATTTTGTTGCTATTTCGATAGCTATCCACTCTGTTGCTCTTTCAATAACTATCCATTATGTTGCTGTTTCTACAGTTGTCCATTTAATTTTAACAGTTGTCTATCTGGTTTTGACGGCCACCCATTCAGTTTACTGTGCCTTTCCTTACTCTAAAATTAAATTCCAAATATTTTAACCAGCTGGCTCTGGTGATGTTATATGTGTGTGTATATTTCTTCTAATATGCACTACGATTTCAGTTAGTTAATAGTATTGAATTATTTGGATAGTTATAGTGTTTGAATGTTTCCATATTTCAAGTTTGTTTATGTTTCTATAGATACTTGTTCTAAGTTTGTTATTCTAAGTTTGTTTATGTTACTTTGGATACTTGTTTTAAGTTTGTTAGGGCTATTCCTTTATTTGGAGAAACCACTAGTCAAAGTACTAAACATTTGTTAGCTTGCTTGGTTGTTATGGAAATTTCTACTATTATTAAAACAGATAACACTCCTGCTTATACTAGCAGTCTATTTAGAGAGTTTCTGAAGTAAAGTACAATCTTCTAGGGTAAGCTATATTGCAATGTACTTATATAAATATTAATATACTTA
>NW_008359591.1:1651321-1659724 GCF_000622305.1 Nannospalax galili
AATTTAGAACTTTTATTTAAGACCCCTATGAGATTTTGGATTTGAGATTTTGTCTATTATTATTGATCTGAGGTTTTGTTTAATTTTGTTTATCTTTAATTTGATTAGATTTTGTTTCTTATTATTAATTTTTAAATTTGCCCCAAGGTGAAGTTTTTAATCTCATGCAAATAAGTATTTTTTACAGGAATCATCACTCTCGCCTCACTCAGTGAATGTCTGGATTAAGCCAGAAGGATTCCAAGATTGGGTATTAGGAAACTATTAACACCAGGCAGGCAAAGGGTATGATCTTGGTCCCATAGGAAATGGAGTCACTTTCTGGCATCTCGGTTGACGGATCTGTTTTGTGGCATTATCGCTGACCAGTAAACATCAGTATTATCAGAAAAAGCTATCATCTCCTACTTAGAGTCAGTGGAATGCTTTGACTTTCAAGGCTCGATCTATGGTGACTCAATCAGGAAAAGGACTTACTCTGGAAAATCTGTTCTTAGCCATGTGTGTTCTGATTACTTACACTTCTGCTGCTGAAACTGAGGTAATATATTGGGGTCATGTACCTAATCCCCCTCTTCTTCATCCTTATACTTAGCCTATTATTATGGTTACTAGTTTTCCTATGAATGTATTGTCACCCCCTTATGGAATCAGTCAGCCAAATTTTCCTTATGAAGAAGGAACTGTTTTTAATTATACTCAATTTGTGTTTTCTGATATTATGTGCTTTGGAGCACTTCCTTTTTGTCCTATAAGACAGCAAAGTTGGATTTTCCCAGAAGGTAGATGGAGTAATAGTCAAAGGGATGTGGTACGTCTCTCTGCTCAGTCTATAGGTTCTAATTAGACAGAATATGAGGACACAGCTGCCCCAGCTGTCTCAGAGTGTGAAAGTTTTTCCTATGATCAGATATTTGAAAGACGGTCTTTGATATGGCAAGCTTGTAGAGGATTGATAGGAAAAGTTTATAGGTTTTGGAATCATACTTGGATTGATTGGGGTCTTTTAGGAAGTTGGTTAGAAGAATGTAAGGATTATAAGGAGTTTACCTCAAAGTGTAATCTAAAAATATTGTTCCTATGAAAGATAACTTTAATACTGCTAATCCTACAGTTTGGGTACATGGAGGAATAGCTAATCCTTGACCTCAAATAAGAATAGGAATACATTATATTCTCCTCTGTTACATATTTGGAAATTGTTAGCTGCTCTTAAACCTGTAGAAATCTTTGATGGTACTTCTGCTACTACTTATGACAAAATATTTTATGATTTTACTAAAGCTAAAAATTACAATTTTACAGCTTGTGTACACTTTCCCCTAGTGATAATGATAAGACACGTAATTATACACTACATGAATTTAACTTGTCAAAATTGTCATTTGTATACTTATCTTAATAACTCTATAGCTTTTAATCCATCTTTTGAATCAGTCATGATTTTAACTCAATGAAATTATTTATGGATTCCTGTGAAAATGCATCATTCCTGGGAAAGCAGTCCTATTCAGGGACTAATTCTGAGATTTTTCAAATGACTGCTCTGGTGAAGCAAACACATGATTGGCTTGATTATTGCTACTGTTTTGGGACTCATCGCTTTTGCTGCTATGGCTACTATGCTGGTGTGGCACTTCAGAAACCTGTTCTATCACAAGATTTTGTTGAACGTTGGCATGATGATTCTCATAAACTTTGGATACATCAGACTCAAATTAATTCATGATTTCAAGAAGAAATTTTTGCTTTTCAAGGGGACTTCATTTGTTGGAAAATAATTTGATAAAATTGCAAAATAAACTGTGTGATTTGGTTGGGAAATAAGTTATTGGAATTGCAAAAACTATACAATATGTATGTAACTGAAATTCTACTCAACTTTGTATTACTCTTTATTACAATATTTATTGATTGGAATTCTACTCAGATTTGTATTACTCCTTATAAACATAATGGTTCTGTTTATGAATGGAAAAATATAGAATTGTATTTTCAAGGCAAAATGAATAATGTAACTTTTAATTAGATGCAATTGCAGGAAGAAATATATGAGGCATTTTCAGAGGAAATACTTTCTGTTAGTTCTATTGATCAGATAGCTACTATTTTATCAAATACTCTTTCTGGTCTCCATCCTCTTGGATGGATGCAAAGTATATTACACAGTTCTGGATTTTCTTTAATAACCTTGATAATTGTTCTTTGCATATCACTTATAGGAGGTTGCTGTGTCTTTCGATGCCTGAACCACAATGCTCAGAAATGTAGTGCTGAGATTCTCTTGTCTTCCCTACATTTTCAAAAGGAAAATCTAGATAAAGTTAATAAAGGGGAATTGTTAAGGCCTGATCAATTCAGTTTGACCTGAAGCTTGGCAAAGGATACCAGATATGTTATATTCTTGTGGCTTGTCAAGGCTATTGTGAGTTTGTGCTCCCTCCCCTATGGACGGTAGTCAATGACAGGTAAGACCCTCTGGGAGAAAGTCAACCTAAGACAGGGCGTAGCTGCTTGAAGCTGTGTGCCGATGATGGGTAAGGCTTTGCTCTTGCAGAAGGCAACCTAAGGCAGGCACGGTCCTTCCATCATGGATGTGGCATATCCTGTGGTTATACTTAATAAGAAAGGGGGAAATGTTGGGAGCTACTATTATTATGGGCACAGCCATTGCTGCAATAGGCTGTGGCAGCTTGGAGAAAGCATTGGAGAAAGAATGCTTCCACCTTGGGAGTTTCCCTTCTCTCTGCTTCTGTGGTTTGAGTTGACAGGTTATGCTTCCCTGATTAACTGGCAGTCTTGGAAACATAACTAAAGAGTTCTCTTTCAGTTTGTGGGCACCGGAGTTTCTCAGCACTGATAGCTTGGTTTCTATATAGAAATAATAAATTATAGTAGTTGCTAAGAGTAACCACAAACAGTACACCTTATATCTAAGATATTATAAATATTATGTAGCTGAATCTTGGATACTGTAAATGTTGTGTGAGTTTCGGTTGGTGAAGTAATGTATTCTTGGTAGTAGTGTAATGTATCTTTGGTTATTCCTTGGTTACTTTCTGTTTAGTGATGTGTCCTCAGTTATTCCTTGGTTACTCCAGATCTGATTCCTATATAAGCTTGCTTTAGTTCACAATAAAGATGCACTGGCACATAGACCTCTGTAATCCCTGTGTCTTGATTTCTATCCATCGGGGTCCCCAAGCCCATCAGGCTTGGTTTGTGGTCACTGCACCGTGACACTTGCACAGCCATGTTTGTTGCTGCCCTTTTCACAATAGTTAGGAAATGCAAACAACCTAACTGTCCCTCAACTGATGAATGGATTTACACAATGAATTCCTGCTCATCAGTTAAGAAAAATGAAATCATGAAATGTGAAGATAAATGAACCAAATGAAAAATTGTTATACTAAGTTCAGCAGCACAAACTCAGAAAAACAAAACACATATGTTAACTCTCAGCTGTAGGTTTTACCTCTGTTGCCAGAGTTCTCTCTGGGACACTTGCGTGTTCAGGCAAACCATATAACATATTTTTCTGTGCTTTGTTATTATCGTGGGGGGGGAGTAACTTACAAAGAAATGAGCACCCAGTGCCTAGCTCCATGCCACTGAACTCCATGCCACACAGCTCTGTACCTCGGCTCAGAGGCTGCCATATCAGATCACTCCCATGGCACCCCCATAGTCACCACTAGCTTTCACCCATACCTCAGGGGAAGTGACCTTGCCCCAGGTCCATAAATGCCAGGCCATTCTGTCCTTGAGTATGCCCGACTGCTGTGCATAACCCACGCCCACCGCCACATGTTCCTGGTGGCTTGTGGCCTCAGTCCCAAGATGTTGTGACAAGCCCCTCCTTTTGTGGCTAACTCTCCACAATCAATTCTCCACAGCAGGCCCCAGACCTTGGAGAAAACAGAACCCCTGGGAAACACACTCCACCCCTTTCCTCTGCTCTTACAATCTTTCTCCCAATCTTCCACTAAGGTCCCTGAGCCTAGGAGGGGTGACAGATGTAAGGCGATCTCTCTTGTGACATGGTGAGATAGTGACTTCTTGGGCCTCCCCATTATTTATCTTTAAGCTGTAGCCATTGATCTATCTCAGGGGTGTTTCTTCTACTATAAAGACAAATGGAAGGAAGTAGACCCATTAAATAAAACAGGAATGTAAATACAAATGTGTAGAAGATATCCCAGAAGGTGTACTATATTTATTAAATAGTATACCTGTGATGGCTTCCCCACTAGGGCCATTAGCCTTTCTTGACACTAGGTGTTATCCTGGTCTACAGCACCAGATATGTGTTCCACCCCTAGGAGCAGGCCTTATCCAGTTAGAAATTTGTCAGTTGTACGTATGTTGGTCGAGCCATTATTGCACTTGCAGGTATGTCCATAGTGTGTAGCACGGCGTGTCCATTGTTGAGTAGAATCATAGGGGCATCCTTTCTTCCCAAACCATCTGCATAGCACCTTCTGGCAACATGAATTTCATCCATCCAGTGACACGGAGTTTTTTGGCTTAGTTTCAGTTCCGTCTCTTCTTCTTCTCCCATGCTCACAACATGCAGTGTCTTCAGCAACATAGCCTTACTGACCTTTCTAGTGTACAACCAACATTAATGGCAATAGCCTTGATGAATTTGAGGCCCTCTAGGATCTCTCTGAACAAAAGCTTATGGGGGGCCATAACCCATTCCTGGTACTATAGATTTCCTTAACAGCTGTATAGTTTGGGAGTCTCTGTCTTCATCTTACCCAACCATAAAACTCCCAAAAATCTTACAGCTATAGCTAGCCTTTGCTTCTTCAGGTATCTTTCAAATGGGTTTTAAATCTGTAAAACACTCAAAGGAAGGTTAACATTATATATTAAATCAATCGTAGAACAGGTCTTACACAGCATGAGAAGGTTTTGACCATTCATATTAACTGTTTTCTCCATAGCTCTTTGTTAGGTACCAAAGCATGGGTACAAGGCATTAATTTGGTTAGCTCTTTATCATTTTTAGTTATCCCTTTGGAGTCACTTCACACTTGGGGAATTTTACATAGAGTCTCTTTGTATTCTCTTATTCTTGATACACTTTCAGGTGTTGGGTCCAGTTTCCTGACCCTGCACTGGACTAAGGAGGCAGGGGGTTTCTCCTATCCCTGCTTCACTTGTTGGTTCCCTGAGTCAGGCAAGCCCTGGGTCTGCCTCCTGACTGTAGCCATTTCTGTCTTTTCTCCATTGGCCACACCTGGCTACTGGGGGAGAGCTTGGTGGGAAAACCTTCCACCCCAGTATAGCCTTTAGTGGAAGAGAAATGCATCTTATTTAATCCTTGGGGATTCTTAACCACCCCTTGGACAGTTTTTTATCCTTTGAATGTCTTTTGTAACCTGTTCTGGTTTTAAAGCCTTCTGGTAATACCTTAGTACTGAATTTGGTTTTCTGTCAGTTCTTTCTCTGGGAATGTGGGCTTGACATAAGTCTTGCTACATTTGCCTTCAAGTACCCCAAGTGGACCGTTTCTTTAGTCTGATCTTTTTTATACTGACTCTGAGTTGACACTGATTCTGGGAGATCCTCAAAAGCATTTGGATCTTTTTTATACCTCTTATAGAGTGTTCTGTTATTTTATAGACACGTTTTACATGCTAGTCAGAATCATTTAGACTTGCCAAAGCCTGTCTCACTTTACAAAGATCCTTTCCTATTACAGGGCTTAGTAAAACCATTAAAGCCCCATACCATTCTGTGATGGCTAATCTTGGGTGTCATCTTGACTGAATCTGGGATTAACTGAAATGAAAGAGATCTTCTTGATTGGATTCTGAAGCTGGAAGACACACCCTAAATGTGGGTGTTACCTTCTGATGGCAGCCCTTATAAAAGGCCACGGCAGAGGAGAATGCCTGCCTTGCTCCTTTCTTCTTGCCTTCTCTCTTGCTGGTAGGTTCTTCTTGCTGCTGTAGACTGAAGACTAGCTGATCTTTTGACCTTCAGGGTCAGATTGGAACTACTGAGATATCCAGCCTTATGGTCTGAGCAACTATAGATTCTCAGCCTCTCCAGTATGGTGCGGCCATTGTCGGACTGCTCCGACTCTATCCTGTGAGCTAAGCTGATAAATCCCTATACATATATATTCATTCTACCAGTTCTGTTTCTTTGGAGATATTCATTCTACTGGTTCTGTTTCTTTGGAGAACCCTGACTAATACAGATTGTGGTACCAGAAGTGGTTCTGAATAAACAGTATTGAAAGGATGAATTTCTTTAATGTGCTTGTTGGTATTTGGAGCTGGCTCTCCAACTCAGAGTCTTCAGATAGCATGGAGAGCACTGAAAATCCGTGGTGTAGACTATTTGAAACAATTATGGAGATAGACCCATTTGAATCTCCTAACTCATCTCTTGTGAAGAGCAAGAAATTTAGTGACTCTACACAGAAAACATTTGACGATTTGTGGACAAATAAGAAAAATAATGATGCTGGATGGTTACTTCTAGCATATCTGGATAAAGTGATGACTATAAACAATGAGCTTAATGATAAAATTGACAAACTCCATATTCGAATCAACAGTTTAAATTTTTCCAAGTTTGCCCTGGAAGAGAATCATCTCTCCAGCAACCAGAGAGCTAAAGCTGCAGAAAATCAAGCTGGAGCCCTTATTATACGTTTGGCTGACATACAATGCAAATTTAATTCCAAGCATTGAAGGGTGTCAGCAGTAAAGGTGAGGGCATTGGTAGGAAAAGATTGGAATCCTGACATGTGGGATGGAAAGAACCCTGAGGATGCGGAGATTTAGAATCCTCAGATGCTGAGGAATTTGATTCACCTGATGAACTAATTGCCCCACCCTCAGCAGCCCCACCCTCCCCACCCTTGCCTGAGGCAACTAATCCCAATGAAGAAGCTAATCCCATTCAGCAAAATGAAGCTGATGTCCCTCAGGGCCCAGTTATTGTCACCTCTAGACCTATAATCAGACTCAAAGCTAAGCAGGCCCCTAGAGGAGAGATAGAAAGTGTGGTCCATGAGGAGGTGAGCTACACCACTAAAGAACTTAGTGAATTTGCTAATTCTTTCAAGTAGAAGTCTAATGAATATGTCTGGGAATGGATTTTAAGGGTATGGGATAGTGGTGGAAGGAACATAAAATTGGATCAGGCTGAGTTTATTGACATGGGCACCCTGATTGGAGATTCTAGACTTAATAGAAGTTAAAAAGGGTGTTAAAAGTTTATTTGATTGGTTGGTTGAGGTATTTATCAAAAGATGGCTTACTGACAGAGAACTGGAGATACCTGATACCCCTTGGCTTAGTGTTGATGAAGGGATTGTATGGCTCAGGAAAATTGGTATGCTCAAGTGGATTCACAGTGCAACACCAAATCCTCCACAATGGGAGGGCCCAGAGAACATGCCTTTTACTGATTTTATAAGATGGAAAGTACTAAGAGAGACACCAGAACGTTTGAACAGCTTTGTTTTCATTCTTTTCCTTATGCCGAATCTTACAGTTGGAGATGCTGCTGCTCAATTGTATAAATTAAATGTAAATATAATGGGTGTAACAGGACCTTGGAGTAGGGGTCAGGTGGCAGCACTGAATTACCAAAAACAAGGTGAGCGTACTTATCATAACGGGCGGCAAAACAATACCTACAATGGCATGACTCGAATGGACCTGTGGTACTGACTAATCAATAATGGTGTTTCCAGCGACCACATATATAAGAAGCCTACGTTTTTATTTGATCTGTATAAGCAGAAAAGCTCTAGGACGAATGACAGAAAGTCAGTATTAGATCGTAACAACAGAGAATCTCACTCAGTCAACCAACGTAGAGACTTGAGACAGTTTACAGACCAAGAACCCCTTGAATGAAGGGAAGGCCAGGTACCCTCGAGGAAGGACTTTGCCACAGTACCAAAGAGTTATGCTGTTTTCCTCTCACCCATCCTTCCCCAGAGGGACCTGGGGCCTTTTACTAGAGTAACTGTACATTCACTGGGGGAAGGAAATAATCAGACATTCCATGGCCTATTGGATACTGACTCTGAGTTGACACTGATTCTGGGAGATCCTCAAAAGCATTTGGGTTTCTGAGATGACACTGATTCCAGGATATCCTAAAAAGCATTGTGGCCCTCCAGTTAAAATAGGGGCTTATGGAGGTCAGGTGATAAATGGAGTTTTGGCTGAAGTCTGACTGACAGTGGGTCCAGTGGGTCCCCGAACTCATCCTGTGGTTATTTCCCCAGTACCAGAATGTACAATTGGGATAGATACACTTAGGAATTGGCAGAATCCCCACATTGGTTCCCTGACCTGTGGAGTGAGGGCTATTATGGTTGGAAAGGCCAAATGGAAACCACTGGAATTGCCTCTGCCA
>NW_008359591.1:1660394-1662753 GCF_000622305.1 Nannospalax galili
CTAGGAGTTCAGTGGTGAGGAGCATGCAGAGACATTCCTTCTAAGGTGAAGAACAAGTTGTTGCATTCGGCTGCTCCCTCCACCAAGAAAGAAGCACAACACTTGGTGTGCCTGTTTGGATTCTGGAGGCAGCACTTTCCTCATCTGGGTGTGTTACTATGACCTATATATCAAGTAACCCAGAAGGCAGCTAGCTTTGAGTGGGGCCTGAAACAGGAAAGGGCCTTTCAACAGGTCCAGGCTGCTGTACAAGCTGCTGTGCGCCTTGGGCCATATGATCCAGCAGACCCGATGGTGCTTGAGGTATCAGTGGCAGATAAAGATGCTGTTTGGAATCTCTGGCAGTCCCCCATAGGGGAATCACAGTGGAGGCCATTGGGATTTTGGAGTAAGTCTCTGCATCATCTGAGGACAACTATTCTCCCTTTGAGAGACAGCTCTTAGCCTATTATTGGACCTTAGTGGAAACTGAACATTTGACAATGGGCCACCAAGTCACCATGCGACAGGAGCTACCCATTATGAGCTGGGTGTTATCTGACCCCTCAAGCAATAAAGTAGGCCATGCACAGCAACAATCCATTATCAAATGGAAGTGGTATATACGTGATTGGGCTTGAGCAGGCCTGGAGGGCACAAGCAAGTTACATAGGCTCAAATGCCTATGGTTCCTACTCCTGTTATGATGCCTCCTGTTCTCAAGCATGCACCTATGGCTTCATGGGGTGTCCCCTATGATTGCTTGACTGAGGAAAAGAAGACTAGGGCTTGGTTTACAGATGGTTCTTCATGCTATGCAGGCACTACTCAGAAGTGGACAGCTGTGGCATTACAGCCAATTTCTGGAAAAACCCTGAAGGACACTGGGGAAGGAAAGTCTTCACAGTGGGCAGAACTTCAGGCATTGCACATGGTTGTGCATTTTACTTGGAAGGAGAAATGGCAAGAAGTGCAATTATATACTGATTCATGGGCTGTATCCAATGGTTTGGCTGGATGGTCTGGGACTTGAAAGGAGCATGATTGGAAAATTGGTGAGAAAGACATTTGGGGAAGAAGTATGTGGATAGATCTCTCCAAATGGGCAAAGGATGTGAACATATTTGTGTCTCATGTAAATGCTCATCAAAAAGTGGCTTCAGCAGAAGATGAGTTCAATAATCAAATAGATTGGATAACCCACTCTGTGGATTGTCAGCTTCTTTCTTCAGGTATCCCTGTCATTGCTCAATGGGTCCATGAACAAAGTGTCCATGGTGTCAGAGATGGAGGTTATGCATGGGCTCGACAGCATGGAATCCCACTCACGAAAGCTGACCTGGCTACAGCTGCAGCTGAGTGCCAGATCTGCCAAAAGCAGAGACCAATACTAAATCCCCAATATGGCACTGCTCCCCATGGCAACCAGCCTGCAGCCTGGTGGCAGGTTGACTACATTGAACCCCTTCCATCTTGGAGGGGACAGCGTTTTGTCCTTACAGGAATAGACACTTATTCTGGTTATGGATTTTCCTTTCCTGCACGTAATGCTTCTGCCAAAACTACTATCCATGGACTTACAGAATGCCTTATTCACTGTCATGGTATTCCAATAGGCAGAGCATTGCTTCTGACCAGGGAACTCATTTCACAGCCAAATAAATGTGACAGTGGGCCCATGGTCATGGAATCCACTGGTCTTACCATGTTCCCCACCATCCTGAAGCTGCTGGCTTGATAGAACGATGGAATGGTTTCTTAAAGACACAGTCACAGTGCCAATTAGGTGGCAATAGCCTGGAGGGCTGGGGTAGGGTCCTCCAGAAGGCAATGTATGCTTTGAATCAGCATCCAATATATGGTACAGTTTCTCCTATAGCCAGGTCTAGGAATCAAGGGGTGGAAGTGGGAATGATTCCACTATCACCATCACCCCCGGTGACCCACTAGGAAAAATTAGGAAAATTTTTGCTTCCTGTATCCTTGACTTTGCACTCTACTGGCTTGGATGTTTTGGTTCCAGAGGAGATAGTGCTTTTGCCAGGAGAGACAACAAACATTCCATTGAACTGGAAGCTAATACTTCCCCCTGGACACTTTGGGTTTCTGAAGCCCTTAAGTCAGCAGGCTAAGAAAGGAGTAACAGTATTAGGAGGGGTGATTGACCCAGAATACCAGGGGGAACTTGGACTTGTTCTCCACAATGGAGGTAATGAATATTATATCTAGAAGGCAGGAGATTTCTTAGGGCGACTTCTGGTGTTACCGTGTCCTGTGATTAAGGTCAATGGGAAACTGCAACAACCCAATCCAGACAGACCCTTCTGGGATGAAAGTATGGGTCACTCCTCCAGAGAAAGTGCCAAGACCTGCAGAGGTG
>NW_008359591.1:1663538-1665060 GCF_000622305.1 Nannospalax galili
AATCATTTAGATTTGCCAAAGCCTCTCTCACTTTACAAAGATCCTGTCCCATCAAAGGGCTTAGTAAAGCCATTAAAGCCCCATACCATTTTCGAGGTCCCAGTTGAATTAAGCTTTCCTTCATATCTCTGATGAACACAGTCTTATCTGGCCCAGTGAAATGGACATCATATATTGCTTTTCTCATACCTAGTTCTCTCAGTAATGCTTGCTCCTCCTTTATAGTCCTCCAGCCCCTGCTAATCATGTTAGTCTCCCTTTGGTGACAACCAGGTATCTTTAATGCCTTCAACCAGCCATCCTATTAGGGACTGCTCCCCCCTGCATTGGCCTAGGTTGAACAGCCTATATCACAAGGATGGAGGGGTTGTTATATAACTCAGCTGTGAAGCTTCTGAAAGACTTAGACTGATGTCATTTTCTCCCATGTCCCATACTCTCACAAGCCACATGGCTAAGGGCTCTCTGATTGCTTGCTTGTAAGGTTTTCCTATTTTTCACATGGCTGTGGCCCATACTTCTGCATGGCTGGCCTCGTTTTAGTTACAGATTTTATAATCCAGTGTATAACCCATGTGTCTATCACTAACGCCATTATGCGTTCCCCCCTGGTTCTTAGCAGCTGCTCCTGGATTTGGGAATCACAGCCCAGCTGACCCACCACAGAGACAGCAGAAACAGCACTGCTTTCCCAGACCCATATCCCCAAGGCTGTGGTTCATTTATCTGGGCCAGACTATGCCAGTTTTGTCACCAGAGTTATCCTGGGTTCACTTGCACAATCAGGCTAACCATATAACATCTTTATGTGCATTTATTATTATTGTGGAGGGAGGGGAGTGACTTACAAAGAAACGAGCACCCAGTGCCTAGCTCTGCACCACTCACCTCCAGGCCACGCAGCTCTACACCACAGCTGAAAGCCCATCATATCAGATCACTCCCGCTGTATGCCCATAGTCACCACTAGCTTTTGCCCAAGCCTCAGGGGCCAGCAGTCCTGTCCCAGGTCCATATGTGCCAGGCCACTCTGTCCTTGAGTACACTGGGCTGCTGCACATTCAACACGCCCACTGCTGAGTGTTCCTGGCAGCTCATGGTTTCCATCCCAAGATGGCACTATAAGCCCCTCCTTTTGCTGCTAACTCTCTACAGTCAATTCTTCACTGTGCCTGCCCCTTGGAGGAACCAGAACCCCTGGGGAACACAACCTCCAAATCACTAAATGTGAATGTATATCCTAATTTAACCACAGGAGCCAGGATAAAAGATAGGAACCCTGTGGTTTAAAGGAAAGAAGGAGTTTGAGAGTGGGAGGTGGTAGTATACATCTGTCATTATGGGAAAACTGCAAAAAAGGGTAAAAGAGTAGGTACTATAACTGGGGAGTGATTATGGAGGATTATACAGGAGGGAAGAAGAGGAGAGATAAATAATGCTTAGATTGGATGTAAAACCAGAGAGAAATGTATTAGTTCAAAGTCCTCCTGAAGAATATGTGTACTATATATATATATATATA
>NW_008359591.1:1665082-1667378 GCF_000622305.1 Nannospalax galili
TACATGTGCAAGGTAGGAGAAACTTTGCTTCAAGTTGTAGTAGGTCACGGCAGTCCAAGATACTCCTACAATAACACAGGCTATTGCTTCTCTCCTTGATTGCTTCCCCAAACTTGAAGATAAGACTCTTTTGCTGAAGACATGTCATACTTCAGACAAAGGACTTGGAACAATCAAGCTGGGACTGACCTTCTCCCAGAAGTCTTCTCATGGTATCAGAAGATACTATACAAGATGCCAAGAGAGAAAACCAACCACTGGGCCTACCCAGTTGTAAAACCTAATAAAAAACAACTGGCCCAGCAAACTATTGCTATTAGTTCAGTAGTGGCACTTTTATCTTGTGTTAATCAACAATTTTCTAATTGGAATTAAGACCTGTTCAGTGGTAGGGAATGCACAGTACTATAAACATAGCTAAATACCCATGGGAAGAGAGGTCATAGCTTTGAGAGAAACACTTTTGTCATATTCCAGACCGATATAATTTCTTACTTTATTCTAAATATGCACGTTCATATTTATTTAAAAATTTCTCATTGACATCTACCAAGTGATTCAGTTCCTCTACTTTGTTTTCCAACCCCGATTCTCTGGTTTCAACTTGATTCATTCATTCAGTGATTCATTTAGTGATGCTTTCTAATGAGGTTATTACTTGACTTATTGACTTTTTCATTTCCAGCATGTTTCACTTAGGGTTTTCTTCAGCGCTTTGATTCTGTTTGCATGTCTTGTTTTGTCTTCTTCAATTCTTTTTTTAATTGTATTTATTATCTTTATTTTATATGTATGAATGTGTGACTTGAATGTGTGTAAGTGCACCCATGTTGTGCAATGCCCATGGAGGTCAGAAGAAGGCATTGGGTCCCCTGGAACTGGAGTTATGGATGATTGTTAGCCATCATGTGGATTCTGGGAATGGAACCTGGGTCCTTTGCAAAAGCAGTCAGTGCTCCTAACTGCTGAATTATCTCTCAGCCCCTTGTCTTCCCCATTTAATTCACCACTTTGTCATTTGTCATCTTTGCATTGTTTGACCATATCTATAACCATTCCTTTGAATTCTTAGTCTGGAATTTTCAATGTCATTTTTATTAGGGAATATTATTATTGAATTTGTAGTTTTTGGAGGAGACATGTTATTTTGGTTTTTTCATTATTTTTATTTCTAAGTTGGAATATACCCATTTGGATTTAGTTTGTTGGTTGAGCTTTTCTTTCTTTTTTGTTCTAGTAACCTTTCTTATTTAAGCAGAAGTGTGTATAATGTTCTGGAGGTGGTACTTCATATCAGTGTAGGGTTGACAGTTCTGTTTGTCTGGTGTTTAGGGCTACAGACTCTACCCTGTTTTCCAATTATCTGCTACAGTTGGTTGCCTACAGTGGCTTGCTCAAGGACCTCAGATCAGGTTTCCCCTTTCAGTATGGACTGATCCTGAGCTTAACACTGAGTGGGACAACTAAAGGGTTCAAATAAAGCAGTTGCCAGAGTTCTGATCAGTTCTGAACAGAAGGAGGGCCTGTGTCTCCTGAAAGTTGTCAGAGTGCTTGGGGGCATTAGAATAGGATTTGGTGAGTCCTAAATGAAGGTAATTCTCAATGGGGAGGTGGTAGTCCCTCACAAACAGTGGCAGGGTTTTCTGTGACCTGAATGGTAGGGGCCCATAAGGTATGTAGTGCAGGTTTCCTACTTGGGTTTCTGGGTGTAGAATGATTGAAATCCCTATTTGGAGTGCAGGTTTGATATATGTGTGTGTGTGTGTGTGTGTATGTATGTATGTATGTATGTATGTGTATATGTATATATATATGTGTGTGTGTGTGTGTGTGTGTGTGTAGTTTTGGTAATTCTTTGATAATTTCATACAGTGTATTTTGATCATTTTCTTTCTCTTCCTCAACTTCTTCCACCTCCATATCTCCACCCCATCCACCTAACTTCATGTTCTTCACCCCCCCCAATATGTGTTGTCCAAATACTTTCAGGTCGGGAACCTGCCTTGGATTGTAGTTGACCTACCAAGAGTCACACCCTTAAAGCAAACTGACTCTTCTAGTCAGCAGGGCAGCTGCATATATAAACTCACTGAAATTATGCCAGCCTACATGAGACCTGCTACAGCTCAAGCAGACAAACGGGCATGGAGCAGGGGGCATATGGGTAGGAAGTCTCACCCCTAGTGGAGATGGTATGACTTTTATGACATACTATTCATCAGTCACTGCTGCTGTTTCCTGGGTAACTGTATCTCTTTTTACAAATCCTTGACTATTTCTATATCATTAATTATTT
>NW_008359591.1:1667394-1677150 GCF_000622305.1 Nannospalax galili
CAGATTTTTGTCCATAATGAGAGATAGAGATCTACCTACTTTTCTCTGCGTGTGGGCATGTAGTTTTCCAAGCACCATTTGTTGAAGAGATTGTATTTTCTACAATGTAGGTTTTTGGAATCTTTGTGAAAAATTATGTTCCTATAGTGGTTCAGGATTATAAATGGAGCCTCTCCTCTATTCCATTGAACCATATTTCTGATTGAATGATGGTAATTATTTTGATCATTTTATTTATTTATATATCTATTATATATATTTGTGTATTATTTATATTTATATATTTTAGTAACTATGATGGCAGCTATTTAGTTACTAGGATCTGCAGAGTAATTTGAAATCAGGTATGGTGATACTTTTGGCAATCTTTTGCTCAGGATTGCTTTGACTAACTGGGGACTTTTATATTGCCATATGAGCTTTAGGGTTGTTTCTTTTTTCTGTTTCTGTGAAGAGCAACATTGAAATTTTATTGGGAATTGAATTGACTTTGTAAACTCTTTTCAGTAATAAGACCATTTTGACAATATTGTTTTTTCCAAAATATTAGCATGAAAGGTCTTTTATCTTTTACTGTCTTCTTCAATTGCTTCAACGTTTTCATCATAGAGGCCTTTAACTTCCTTAGTTATATTTTTCTAAGATAATTTTGTGAATGAGTTGTTCCCCCTGATTTTACTCTCAACACATTTGCTATTGATATATTTGAAGGCTGCTGATTTTGTGTGTTAATTTTGTGTCCTCCTGCATTGCTGAAAGTGTTTATAAGATGAGATTTCTGGTAAAGTTTTTCCAGTCATTTTTTATATAAAATCAAATCTTCTGCAAATAAGAATAATTTGACTTCTTACTTGTCTATTTATATCCCCTTTATTTCCTTCTCTTGTCTTATTGCTCTAGCCAAGATTTCAAGCAATGTAATTTTTAGAGTAAGAGTGGAGAAACTTCATTTTTTGGTTCCCGATTTCAGTGGAAATATTTTGAGGGTTGCCACACACAATATAAAAGTGGCTGTAGGACTGTCAAGTATGCCTATGGAATATATTCTTTTTAGTTCTAATTGTTGAGGATGTTTAGAAGATTTATTTTAAATCTTTTAATTATGTGTATATGTGCACGTCTATGTGTGGGTATGTATGCATGAGAGTAGGTGTATGTGGAAGCCAGAGTCTTCAAAACCCCCAACAGCTGGAGTTACAAGTGGTTATGATGTTGTTACTGAGAACTGAACTCAGGTTCTCTAAAAAAGTAACATATGCTCTTAAGCACTGAGTTGTCTCCCCAGCTCTTTTTCTGGCTTTTTAATGAAATGATGTGGTATTTTTGTCAAAGTTCTTCTGCATGTGTTGAGATTTCTGTCCTTCAGTGAATTTTTATAATGTATCACAATTATTGATTTGAATATTTGGAGGCATCTCTGCATCTTTGGAATGAAGACAACTTGATAGTGTTCAATGATGTTTTCATGTGTTTTTTTTTCATTATTTTTCTTTTTAAAAAATATTTTATTATTTTTTTATCAGAGCATAAGGTAGGGGTTTATTTACAGAAGAGTGAGCACCCACACTCAAATACACAACCTGTGACCTCCCAATAGCTGTAGAAAATGGTAAGAGTGGTGCCTCTTGGTGTTCTGAGCTTATATATCCTTTGTCCCTCTCCCCACAAGCAGCTAAGGTCTAATAATTGGGTGGGAGAAGTAAGTGACTCCCCCCTTGACTCCTTGATGAGTATGAGAAGGAGGTGTGACTAAGGTTGCCAGCATAGTGGCTGGAGGACATTTTTAGTTAACACTCCACCCCTTCTTCTGGCTCTTACATTCGTTCCACCAACCTCTTCTGCAAAAGTCCCTGAACCTTGAAGGGGGTGTAGGTGTGGTGTGATCTTCCTCCATTTGTGGCAAGACACTGAACTTTCAGTCTCTGCATCATCTGTTTTCCATGGGCTGTTGACCAGTTTTATTGGGATTCCATCTGCTATAAAAAACACACAGCAAGAAAGAAGAACATCTAAACAGTAATCCCTATAAAAACTTAAGCTATGAAGGTAAACACATATGTTTGTTTGGTACTTTAACAGGCGCATCATTTCCATCTAATCAATTGCAGTAACTTTCCACTGGGGCCTATATTCTCTGCTGCTACTGGGGTTTGGCAGGTTCTACAGTACCAGATGTGTGTTCCACCCCTAGTAGCAGACATTATATCCAATTGAAAATTTGCTGGTTGTGCATACACTAAATATACCACTATTGCACAGGCAGGAACTTCTTGTTTGGTATATGGCTAGTGCAACACCTGGGGTCTGTCACTGAGGACAATTATAAGGGACTATTCTCCCCCAGTCATCTGCAAGTTGTCTTTGTCACCATGAAAGTCATGATTTTTGTTATATAGTCTTTAGGTATATATAAGTGCTTATATATAATATAATATAGTATGTATAATATTATATATGTATAATATATGCAATATAGTATGTGTATGCATGTATTTTTGATGGCTTTATTTTTTGAGGCAAAAGTGTCAGACAATTGCCAGCTTTCAAACTTCAATCAACAATGATCATAACCTCAGATTTTAACATGTGATGCATATTTGCAATTTCTAAGTGGAAATCTCTTATTTTGATTAAGTTGTGGACAATTAAGAAGAATGAGATCATGATCATGTAAACTTTATTCCTTTATATTTTATAAATAACACCTACAGAGCACAATGAATATAGCTAATTGTTTGGATAATTTGGTGATTAGCTCACAATGCCCTGAACAACCTTGACTTCATCCTCCTGGGAATCTCTAGGAAACATTAAGGGATTTTTTTTCAGTGCTTTAAAGAACCGTTTTGAAATAGAAATAATAAATGGTATCTTCTTCTAGTCTGCAGTTTCTATGGAAAATTGGCACACAAATAACGCAGCTTCTATCTTCTTGTGTCCTTTCCTGAAAAGGAGCTGAGTTCCTTTTCTTTTGCTGTTTTATAGAACGCGGGTGAGAGTCAATAGATTTTCCTGACTTTATTATTGCTTTGCCTTGTGTCTGCAGATAACAAAATACTTAAGCAAAATATGAAAATTCTAGGTATTTTCAAAGAAAATAAATATCCAAAATCTTTGTTAACACAAGTAAATACTTATGTGAACTTGAGTAGAAATTTTCTTGTTTATGACAGTAGAAAATTGTCAGGAAGTTTTAAAGTAATGGGAAAATTAAAAATGGTAAATAAAAGAATGATTAGAAAAGCTGAGCATATTCAACTTGTATTATGTGAATTTCCTAACTGAAGCAAAAATTCATGTTGAAATATCACTTCTTTTAATTTTTGAGAATGAGAAAATCTGGCTTTAGGTATGTTTATATGAGTGTAATAAAAACTCTGATTTTGTGTATTAATGAGTATGTGAATAAAGTTAGTGAAGGCAATGTCAACAGGATCCTTACATGTCCTGTGTATCACACTCTTAAGTTTAAAAGGGAAACAAAATTTACAAAATTAAGTTATTTGCATGATTTATTCACTTCTAGAACTAAATGTAGGGATATTTTTAGATTTTTAATTGGAGTTCATAAAGTCAATTGAACTAGTTATTTCAGAAAACATGTCTCGTATAATTCCTAACTTAAAAATTATTTTTAGTCTTGTGCATATAAGTTTTTTGGTATAATTTATTAGCAAGGATTCTGAAACTTCACTTTTCAATGAAGATAAACTGTCACCTCATCACTGATTCCTCATGTTTTAAGTTTTTAGAAAACTCTATAATTTTTAGAAGTGAATAAATCATGCCAAATGAACTGCCATTTTCCTTATAATAAAGGTAAGAAGAGTCTTAAAAAATAAAAGTTAAACTTTTTAAAATAGCTTTTTTATTGATTCTTTGAAAATTTCATGCAATGTATTTGGACTATATTTAGACCTCTCCACCAGCTTCTCTCAGAACCACCCCACCTTTCTCACCCCCTTACTTCAGGTCTATTATTTTTTAAAGCCTATGCAGTCTAATTTGTAGTCCCCAAATAATCTTGGGTGTGAGACCATTCTCTAGAGCATGATCAACCTAATGAACAGCATCACATTTATTTATATTTTAAAAATAGATAAACTTTGTTTTACATTATTTTCCCATGTTACATTTTTTGATGTTCCTTAAGCACTGGAACATAATGAAAAGGCTTAGCATATGTGGAAATACCAACAACAATGTGTACTAATCCATGTAATCTTTTCTCTTTAGAAATATTAAAATGGGCATGTTAGCACACACTTGCAACACCAGCATTCAGGTGACAGGGGCAGGGAGATTTCTGTGAGTCTGAGATCAACTTCGTCGGCAAATGAAGCTTCAGGTACTCCAGGACTACACACTGAGACCTTATCTCAAGGAAAAAAAATATCTTTGAGTTGCTGCAGAGACTATTAATCACAAATAAACTCACTTTAGTTATGGAAATAATAAATTTTATTTTTATAATAGTGGCAAAATATACAGGAATAAATGGACTATCATATTTTTCAATTATAAGAAAATCTCAAAAAATCTGTTGCTGCATTTGAGTCCTAAGCTTAGAATTACAGATAATTTTTATAACCTGTTAGATCAAAAAGTATTTGCACTAAATTAGCATGTTATATTTGGTTAGTTATCAAGTTCATGATATATTATGGAATTTCCAAATGTATATGAGTAGACAAATACAGGTAAAAATTTAAAAATACTAACATAATGAAAAGCAACTTTTAGGAATATATTTGTAACACAAGTTGCCACCAATTACATCAGTTATTTGTAACTGTCCCTTATTTGTTATTTCATTCTAGTGATTGTCAGGTCAGTCATGGAAGTAGAAAATCAGACTCTTGTGACTGAGTTTGTCCTCACAGGACTCACAGAGCGTCCAGAGCTGCAGGTGCCACTGTTCCTGGTGTTCCTTGCCATGTACTTCATAACCATGGTGGGCAACCTTGGACTGATCGCTCTCATCTGGAAGGACCACCACCTTCACACCCCCATGTACTTATTCCTGGGAAGCTTAGCCCTTGCTGATGCTTTCGCCTCATCCTCCGTGACACCCAAGATGATTATCAACTTTTTATCCAAAGATCATAAAATATTCTTGATTGAGTGCTTTATCCAATTTTATTTTTTTGGTTCTAGTGCAACAACAGAATGTTTCCTTTTGTCAGCGATGGCTTATGACCGCTATGTGGCCATCTGCAATCCCTTGCTTTATCCAGTAGTGATGTCCAACAGCCTCTGTGTGCAGTTTATAAGTGTCTCATATATTGTTGGTTTTCTGCATTCAGCAATTCATGTGGGTTTGCTAATTAGATTAAGTTTCTGCAGATCCAATATTATACATTATTTCTACTGTGAAATTTTACAGTTATTCAAAATTTCTTGCAGTGACCCTACAGTTAATGTCCTGCTGATTTTAATATTTTCAACTTTGATACAAATTTTTACTTTTATGACTATTATTATCTCGTACTCCTACGTTCTCTTTGCCATCTTGAAAACAAAGTCCGGGAGGGGCAGAGGCAAAGCCTTCTCCACTTGCAGTGCCCACATGCTCTCTGTGTCTCTGTTCTATGGCACTCTCTTCCTTATGTATGTATGCTCGGGATCTGGATCAGATGAAAATCAGGACAAAACGTATTCTTTACTTTACACAATAGTAATTCCCTTTCTAAATCCTTTTATATACAGTCTGAGGAATAAAGAGGTAATAGCTGCTTTGAGGAGTAAAATGAAGAAATAAATAGTTATCAGATAAATTTCATTGTTTCTTCTTTATGAAGAGGGGAAAACCCTCTAATTACTATGGATTAGAAACTCTTATGCCATTTTACCAGGTGCTTCAAGGACACTCTATGAACATACCAGGATTTTTACTTTATTTCCTAGTAAAAGTTTAGGAATATCACCCATATTAATTTTATTATAAACACTGTACTCCATTTTACTTGAGTATTTTGCTTTAGAAAATCAGATATTTCTTAGGAACTTCCAATTTTCTATCAGAAAGAAAAGCAATGTTCAGACACTTTACGTGAAGGGAACACAGTGCGAGATAGAAGAGACCTCCCTTACAGTGAATAACGTGCCATACAGCACTCATCCTTCTTTTGCAACAGATGGAGGCTACCACAGAATTGCACACCTGGTCAGGCATAGAGAACATACACCTGGGAGATGCCTGGTACTAGGTGACACATCTGCAGTCGAATTCCTACACCCAAGGCTCATGGAACATAGCAGAATAAGGGGTAGAGGGAGAACTGATGATGCACCTCTCAACTCTCACCAGTGAGGCTTCCATGTACATCAGAATGAGTAGCACACAGAAGGCCTCAAATCACCAAGTTTTGGAGAATAAGAGACTGTAGAGTGTAAGATGGGACTCCTATATGAAACCTCACCCACCCAAAGCTAAGAAACTGTTACAGAAGAGGAAATTAGAAGATTGTAAGAGCCAGAGCTGGTTCATGAATGGATGAGGTGGAGGCTTCCAGGCCAATGGAGGCTAGCTCATGTGCGCCTGCAGCAGCAAGTGGCTTCCAAAACGGGACCCATGCCAGCTCAATTAAACAAGGGTCCAAAGAGGAGGTAGAAATAGGTGGTGGGTCAGCACTAGATGGATAACTATTTGAGACTGGTTGCTGTTAGATGAGGGAAAGTATGACTTACATACGACCACTGGATTGGCTGACTAGACTTCAGTGGACACATTTTCACTGAAGGACATTTGGGTACAAACACCTGAATGAATAGGACTCAGCATGTATGGCAGAGTGCATAGGGTTTGGTGCGGGGGAGCAGGCATGGATCAGAGAGGGGTTCTGATTGTGAGTGGGAAATAATGTATGAAATTTTAAAAGCTCAAAAAAATTTTATAGAATGCACTACAACATGCATTGAAGGGAGAAAGAAAGAAAAGCAATGGCTATAAATGCACTAGGTACATGGAATTATTTTAGTAATTCAGAAAATTAAGATTAAAATTAAATTTATGAACTTACTCTATGAAACTTGGTATTGAACAGGTACTAGCTAAGGAATGAAAACCTGCCATTTCAGATATTAAACTTGATTTACTCTAAAGATTCTGAAAACTTGTTCTATTTTCTTCTCTTTAGGATATATCTTAAGGGCATGAAGAAATAAAATGTATATGTAAGGTGTAGGGGAGACTTCTGGTCAAAAAATACCACAAAAGTTTCATGACTTACTGTGGTATTTCCACAAGAAACTGAGAAGATGAATTATTGGTCAAACCTGAATAGCCTTGAAAAGTTTTTAGAATTACAAAAGTGAAACATAATAAACAGTGTTCCTGATTGAGTGCATGGAAATGCTGTGCAATCTTTAAGTGGTGCGTTCTGTTTGACTTTATGTTTGACAATGAAAGTAGTTACAGATACACAGAGACATACACACACCTGTGTTATCATGTGGTGTGGCAATATTGCAGGAGAAAGGAGACAGGAGAGAGGAGGAGAGAGAGAGAGAGAGAGAGAGAGAGAGAGAGAGAGAGAGAGAGAGGAGACATTCTCCTGAATTTAACAAATGCAAGCAACCATTGCTTTGAAGTAAATAAACTTTCTTTTTCAAAAACAGTATGTACCAAACACTTTTTGCTTTGGTTAAAGAATGACAGGAGCAAGAATATGACTCTTAGCACTAATTACAATACAGACAGGCTTTGTCTATAAGAAAATACACAGGTCTTGAGATTAATCTCAGACAATTAAGAACTAAATACTGTTTAGTTCTAGTTATAGCCTTCTGGGTTGTAAATCTGTTTAAAAAAACTGTTTAAAGGGAATGGAAAACTAAAACTGTCTGGTATGCTACTATGGAGTAAAGTCAGGCCTTACATTTCATTTTAATTTTAGAAGATGTCAATTTTCTTTTATTGGGGGGGGAGTCTTCATACATGCTATAAATAGTGAACTTTTTTCTGAGTTCCTTGGCATTTATTGGGTAAACAGCATTTCTTTTTTCTTTTTCTTTTTTTTTTTTTTATAAATCCTAACAAGTTTATTGGACTTGCTAACAGAGCACAGCATAGGGGTTTGTTTAAAGAAGACACAGTTAACTTTTACATTTAGACATATACTTTAGTTGAATAGCATCTAGGTTTGATCTTTACAAAAGGAAAGTACTCTTTGTAATAATGATATGGTAATGTAACTCTCATAGGAGGAAAAGGAAAACCTAGGGATTAACGGTGGTGGCATTTGTGACCAGGAAAAAATGGCTAATCAATCTAGCTAAAAGTAAAGTGCCTTTCATAAATCATAAGGACTTGACAATAATGTAGACAGGGACCACATTATCACATTATGTATTCCATCAACACAACGAATGCCATCTTTGCATATCTCATGCACAAATATAGGCTCTCTGTATGCTGATGAAGGTATTTAGTGTATTTGGGCACTTTATTAAGACAACTGAGTTACTTGACACAAATGAGTTTTACAGGTGAAGCCCTGGGTTTCCATGTCCAGCATTAAAATAAACAATGAAAGCAAACCAACCAACAAATTCACATCTTTACTTTTATGGAATAAAAACCAATGGAAGCCGTTAGTGTACTTGGCAGCTTTTCAGACTATAAGATAGGTGTCCAAAGTGTTATGATATTCCTATATACTAGTAATGAAATTTCAGAAACTGTAATTAAAAATGCGTTTTAAAATAGTACTATGGAAAGAAAAAGTTGGAGACAAATTTGACAAAAATGTGTAAGACCTATACAATTAAATCTGTTTTTAAAAATCTGAAACAAATTCTACATGAATTAAAAATACTTGATATATAGGCCAAAAGAATATTTTGAAAAATGAATTCTCTCTACATGTAATTATAAATTAATAAATCCCACCCAAAATTCCAATAAGTTTATTTGCAGATGTTCATAAAATGATTCTGATATTTTTGGGAATATGTTAAAGTGCCAAGGAAACTTTGAAAGGAGGAGACATGGCTCAGCAGTTCAGAACACTGACTGTTCTTGCAGAAGACCCAGGTTTGAATCACAGCACCCACATGGCAGCTAACAACTTCCTGTTGCTCCAGTTCCAGGGGATCCTATAGCCTCTTCTGTCCTCTGCAGGCATTGCACAACATGGGTGCATTTATCTACATGCAAGCATTACACTCGTACAAATAAAATAAAAATAATAAATAAAATATTTTAAAAGAGTTAGCGGTCCAAAATTATTGGATTCCAATACAATAAAAAAAACTTAGTACTGACTACTATCCTCAGGCCTCTTGGGGTAAATCTATAGCGCAGCGCTCCGCGCCCGGACTCCCTAAGCCACACTCACCCTTCCATCCCCCCCCGCCGTTCTATACTCTTAGTTTGGGCCCTGTGCCATTCCTAGTCTTGGGGCCCCAGACAGCTGGGGAACCAATACTGTTTCCTCATCCTTCTCACCCATAGCAACTCAGTCCCTTTCTTGGGCTCCAGGAGCACCACTTCTGGTCCTGGCCCCGCCCTCACCTCTCTCTGCTTCCCTGGGCCTGCACCACCGGCTAACTCTCCTAGCCTGCACTACTATCCTCAGGCCTCTTGGGGTAAGTCTATAGTGCAGCTCACCGCGCCTCGACTCCCCAAGCCACATTCACCCTTCCATCTCCCTCGCTGTTCGCTACTCCGAGTTTGGGACCTGCGCCATCCCTAGTCTTGGGGCCCCAGATACAGGGGGAACCAATACTGCTTCCTGACCCTTCTCACCCAGA
>NW_008359591.1:1680080-1700465 GCF_000622305.1 Nannospalax galili
TTTGTCAAATTATGATTCATGAGCTACCTGAATCAGAATCCTAAGAATTTAAGAGCGAATTTCCCACTACCCTTTCTATCCATAGTTTCCCATCTCCAGACCAGCTGGTTCGGAGCTTCTGAGTTGGGGCCCAGCACTCGTGGTGATTTTTGTGAATGCTAAAATTTGAGAACCACAGGTTCAAGTCTAATTATAACAGGACAAAGGTCATAAAGAACATAACTGACCAGGTGGGGATGGGGAGTGTTAGCTTCTCCTGTATAAGCAAGATCTCCCACTAGGTATGGCTGTTCATGGAATCTCAGTACTCAGGCTGATGTGGGAGGGTTATGAGCTCAAGGCCAGCCTGAGCTACATGGCAGATACTATCTCAGAAAGCAAAAGGAAGCAACTACAGCAAAGAAAGATACTCTCATATTTCCTATCTAGAATTCCAGATGCTAGCTGCTTCCAGTTCCATCTGTGCCCTTGATAACCCAGACTCCAGCTATCTGCAGCTGAACACTTAACTACTCACCTGGCCACTGCTAAGTCTCCCTGCCAGTCTCCCACCACAGTGAATGGTAGCTCCATTCTTTAGATTGCTAGGACCAGGCTCATCTTGTTGCCTCCCCCATAGTCATCCAGTTGCTCAGCTCGAGAACATCAGACTCACATTAGCATGCCTTTTTTACCTTCATGGCTGTTCTAATTAACATGGCTGCTCACAAGCTTTTCCACAATGGCCTTCTGATGTTATCCTGCTTTTTGCACACATTGCTTTCCTCTAACTCCTTCACTGCCCACAGCAAAGTGGCTCTCATCTCAAAACCATCTATTGTCTCTTGAAGAAGACCCCAAAGTCCTTGCAGTGGTTTGATTGTGACCAGCTACCCTTTGACCTTGGCTACAAGTTTCTCCCTTATTTCTTCTGCTCCAGCCACACTGCCCTCCTTGCTGTTGTGGAACACGTTAAGGATGACACTGTCTCAGGACATCTGCATTGGCTCTTCTTTCTACCTGAGTCACTATTCCTCACATTTGAGTACTTTTCCCTTACCTCAGTGAGGCCTTTCGTGGCTACCAGATTTAGGGCTGCAGGCCTTCATTACCTCTTCCATAGAAGGCATGCTCTCCACAGAGAAGGAGTTGTGTTTGCTTGACCCCAGGGTTGGAACAATGTGTGACACATGTTCCTCAGCAAGTATTTGTTAACTGAGTGACTGAATGACATGGCATGCTTTTCACAAAATCGTAGGAAACTTGTATGAGCTTGGGCTACCCATAGAAACACGGCGATCATTTCAAGGTAGATAACAAAAGACACAGGGCTAGGCACTGTGCTAAGCACTGGTACCAATATTATCTCTTTAAACTATTCCAATCACCAGCCCCGTGATGAGGGCCTGCTACTATCCTTATTTTACAAATGGGAAAACTGAAGCTCAGACATTGCCCAAGAGTGCATGTGATAGTAAATCTTGATTGTCAGTTTGGGTCTGGAATCAGCTCTGGATGGGAAGGATTAACTGAGGGGAGAACACGTCCAGTGTGGGCAGCAGCTCAGATGTAAAGAGACCCAAAAGAGCAGCAGAGCTGCCTGCCACCGCCTTCCTCCTCCCTGGTGAGCGAGTCTGTCCCCGCCGCTGTCATTCTTTGCTGACGTCACACTTCAGCGTCCTCAGTCTTCCAACATGGACTGAAGATAAACGGCTCTCCAGGAATCCTCAAGGCCTTCAACGGTAGATTGGGATTGCTGAGACATGCAGCCTTGAGCACGGACCAGCTATCGGTTCTCAGCCCCTCCAGAGTGCAGATGGCTGTTGTTGCACTACCCAGGCCGTATCATGGAAGCCAATCCCATAAATCCCTTTGTAGTGTGTGTTAATCCCATCAGCTCTGTTCTTCCAGAGACCCCTGACTAATACAGTGAAAACGACCCGCAGTGGCAGGATGAGAACTTGAGCCAAAGTGATGAGTCCAAAATCTTTGTGTTTAAGCAAGGCAGATGGATTTTCTTGCCTCTAGAATCTTCAAAAAATTTCAGCCATAAATCAGTTCATAAATTCAAATAGAAAAGATGTATACTCTTTAAAGAACAAGAGAAAAAATGAGAAAAATACACTATCGACACTTTTGAAGAATGCAAACAATTATGAACTTTTAGGGCTGAGTTATAATGTATTCTTAGTGGAAATTTAATACTAGCATATTTTATTCTGTTGATATATTCACGATTTATTTTCAGAGACAGAAACAGAGCAAGTGAAGGAGCCTGACTTAAACATTTATTCATTTTTCTGTATTTGAGGGTTTATTGAGATAAGAATTAAATTTAGCAAGAAACCAAATATCTACCAACTGTCAAATTGTGCTCTTTGACCCCAAAAGCTTTGGCCTGGAACTTAGAAGTAAAGTTTAGCTAAAAGCTGGCTGCTGACAAAGTTCACAAAGTAACTTCTTGTGGATGCAATAGAATTCTGTCCTTCTGTCTAGGTTTTTTGTTTTGTTTTGTTTTAAAGACAAGGTCCTGCTATGTATACCAGGCTAGCCTTGAACTCAGTCTCCTCTTACCTCACCTCCGGAATGCTGGGATTTTGTAACCATGTGCCACCATATCTAAGAGAGAGCCTTAATCATTTTAAATTTATTCAGATTTCAAAAACAATCTCTAATTGTATTTATTCTATTGTGTCATTTTTTTAGGAAAATGATGAATTCGTTCATTTTTGTATTATTTTATATTTTAGAAAAAGTTAAAAAAAAAACTTAGTACTAAACAAAGTAATGTTGTTTTAGCATAGACAACTAGTTTAGTTAAAAATGCTGTTGATTCTAAAAGAAAATAACCATCGTATGTGGACAACAGATCTTGGTTAAATGTGTAAAGCTATTATAGTGTAGGAAGAATAGTCTTTACAAAAAAAATTGAACATTGCTAAAATAATATATAGATTGAATTTTGCAAATGAACTGACAAAAAAGACATCTGGGTACACAAATTTGACTCAATAGGCTTAACATATATAACAGAATGCATGGAATCCTGTGGGCACTATAGTGTAGATAGTGGAGGAGTCTAAATATGATTAAGATCTGTTGCATGAAATGCACAAAAAAATCAATAAAGATACACATTGAAAAAATAACATGTAGAAATCTGTTTAAAGTAGATCTTGTCCCCAAATATATAACCTAGAAATATAATACCAAAATACTGTATCCCAAATGGAAACAGTGGCAAATTGTGATCAAATTAAAAACTTCTGTTTTCCAAAACATTATTAAATAAAGGAGGCTGTCATATATATGTTAAGGCCTATTGAGTCAAGCTTTGGTACCCAGATTTCCCTTGGTTTGAGTTCATCCACTGGAGCCTGGCCAGCTTACCTAATATCAGTTTTTTTCTTGTAATAAAAATAATTTTTTTATTTATTCATTTTTTAGTTTTTTATTGAAATTTTGTGTATTTCATACAGAAAATTTTAATTAACTTTATATCCCCTTCCTCAATGACATTGGCCCATACGCCACCCCCTGCCATTTGTGTTAAGGCACATCATGGCAAGTTAGTGTCCCCAGATGTCCACTAGTGCAAGTTCATCCACTGAAGTCTGGTCAACCAATCTGGAGTCCCGCCCTTTAAGAAGATCAGCCTTTCACCAAGTAGTGATCAGCTGCCAAAAATTCATCAACTAGATTGGGGCCTGCTGTTCATTTCCATAATTGTGTGCTGGGTTTTTGCCTGTTTGTATGGGTCTTGTGCATACTGACACTATTGCTGTAGATTCATATGAGCAAGGTCTCAGGAGCCTGTAGGACTCTATTTCCATACGGTCATGCACCTACTTCCTGGCTCTTACCATCTTTCTGCCCCCTCTTCCACAATGGTCCCTAACATCCACCTTGGGGTAGGTGGATTTTAATGTAGGAGTCCTACCCAGGGACCCACTCTCTATAGACTCTTACTCTCTATGTTTTGGCCATTTGTGACTTTTTGTGTTCTCGGCCCTCTGTTGATGAGGGAGCTTCATTCATGAGAATTGAAAGATGTATTAGTGTTCTCTTTATGCCATGTTCTATGTTCTGTGAGTGAGCCTAAGGTGTAGAGGTTGCTTTGTAGATGTGCTAAGTAAGATTGGACAATTAAAAATCTCTGTGCATGACTAGTTGTGGAACTCTTTAATAATCTCTATGTTGAAAAGGAGGCTTCTTTGATGGGAGGTTACTGGGATACTTGTTTGTAAATTTAAGGATCCATATTTTGCACATAGTAAAAAATTACATTTGTTTAGGGCTATGATAGCCTTGGGGTTTTCTCTAAGATCTATGACCTCTCCAGCTATGTACATTTGATTAAGTTTGCAGTACCACACTTGAGTTTCCTCCCACTGAATGGGCTTTAAATTCAATTAGGTAACTGTTGATTACCACCAAGATAATTTTGGTTACTGATATATTTTCATCCTTTACTTTTGATTTTTTAGGTAAATAAAAACTTTTTTGAGTTGAAATGGCTGACTACACACTTTCCAAAAATACATGATAAAAACTTTATATCCTGCTCATAGAAAGAGTCTCACTCTACATAAGCACAAGCAATGTGCACATGTACCTGCATGCATACACACACAGACACCCACATGTACACATGCATATACCACACACACACACACACACATACACACACACACACACACGGAGGCACATAGGCACACAGACACACACATTCAAAATAGAAATTTTAGCCATAATCTCAGAACTCAATTATAAAATGGATAAATTTAGTAAAAATTGGCAATAGATTTTTAAAGACTCTTTGCCAAATGATATTTTAGATGCATAACAATAAAAGTTGTCAAATGCCCTTAATCATTAGGGAAAAATAAATACCGCAAACAAATTCCATGGCATTAAAATGGCTAAAACCAAACAGAAAACTAGCCATTTTGGAAACAGTATTAAAGAACTTTATACACATACACAGGAAACATATTAACTAGAAGTTAATTACAACACTTTCCAAATCCGTGAGGTCAGTTCAAGTTCTGAGTACTTTGAAGCTGCCTCTGTACATTATATTGTTTACTCAGTCTGTCTGTAGAGGTTTCATGCTGATTCCTTTATCTGTTCTATTTTATCTACTTCTTTGAACTTTCACCAGCAAAATTACCCCCCCCCAAAATATCCAGGAAAACAGATTAATGCATCTGCTAAAAACATGTCCAGCATTTTTTCCTATCTTACAATATCAATGTTAATTTTTTTAAAAAAATTTGAGACACTCTCCTTGTAGTCCCAACTGGCCTGGAACTTGCTATATAGATCATAGACCAGGCTTACCTGCCTCTGCCTTCTGATTGCTAGGATTAAAGGAGTGAGCCACCATGCTTGGCATAATGTTAAAGTTTTTAATGGATCCTCTGTTTCCCTATGATCATGGACCAACCCTGGCTCTTACAATATTTCCAACCTTTTTTTCGACAATGGTTCCTGAGCCATGGGTGGGTGAGAAAGAGTAGACCTTACTTATGATCTCTAGATAGGCTGACTAGACCTGGGTACAAATGCCTGACTGGGAAGTACTTAACATGTGTGGTGGAATGAATGAGGTATGGCGGGGGGGTGGCATGTATGGAGAAGGAAGTCTAAATTTGATTAAGAACTGGTATAGTAAATGTATAAAAGCTCAATAAAAATTTTAAAAATTGAAAGAGAAGATGTGTTTTGTGGAAATAGTTACATTCTTCAGGAATCAAATCTAAATGCTATAAATAAGTAAAATTTAATTTTTCTCAGTGAATGTCTGCTGACAATATTTTAGTAACTACTGAAATGGAAAATTTGAACATGTTATCTCCATATTCAAAATCTGTAAGTAGTTACATTTAGATCAGAGATTAAGAACAAAGTTCCTACTATCATTATGCTAAATACACATAGTACTAAATTGATTCATAATCATGACTATTGTTATGTAATAAATTGGTGCATTTCTCAGCCTTCACCAGAGAATCTCATCTTAAACCAAATTTTGATTAGCACAGAGAACCACAGGTGATCAACATGCAGAGATTAAGAGACTGTGGGATACTCAAACCTAAATGGGACACCTATATTACACCCTCTCCTCCCAAGACTCAGAGGTCACTGCAGAAAAGGAGAAAGAGTGCATGATCCAGAGGTGGTAGATGAATACAAGATCCTATTTGGACACCACAGGGTAGTTGCATATATGAATCCACAGTGCTGATAACTTCATGCACTAGTGTTTTGCCATATTTTATCCTCCCCCTTCTTGGGAGACCTAGAAGACCACACTCTTTGAGGTCCCAGGGATGACAAACCAACAGAATGCCTTCTATTTTGGGTTTTGCATACTTTATCACATCCGGGAAAGGGTGACTTACAAAGACATGAATTCTCATAGACTTATGTTTGAAACTCCTTGCCATCAACTCATCCTGCCCCGATGTCTCCATCAGCTTTTTGAGTGCCACCTTGCTTGGAGGGTTCTGCATGCGCTGACTCACTGCCTGCCCCTACCTGGTAGGGTGTCCAGACCCTAAGGATTAGACACAGAGAAAAGAACATTTAGGCAGAACAGATTATACTTTATAGATCTTACAAAAAGGACAAATAATAATAGAGGACATGAAGTTGATAGGGCGAGTAAGGTGGGGCTGAAGGTAGGCAAGAGGAGTCTGAATACAATCAGAATACATGGTGTTAAGTTCTTAAATCAATAAACCTATTTTTAGTAAAAGAATAAAGTTCCTTACTTCTTTGTCCCAAATGATCATATCCACGTCTTCATCTGACTGATCTCTTGGCATGATGTTACATTTATCATTTCTAATTCTCTAGTTAAGTCTCTGATCATCCAGATCTTGTAATACTGAAAGTCTGGTGAGAGGCAATGTCCACCGGCAATCCCTGACACATCACAGACCCCTCCTAAGACCCACCCACAACTAGTGCATCAGAATCTGCACTGTAACAAGAGTTCCAGGAAATTTAAAGACAAGGCTTTGATATTTGGGAAGATACAGATCACCATCCTGAGCAATCCTGTCTTTATGTTTTACTTTCTCCTTTCTCCTTGCCCTTCAGAATTTCTTATTAGGTATCTGTTTAAAATAAGGGAACTCGTAACATGTCTGCAGTTCAGCTGCGGTGTGAATGAGAAAGGCAGCTTTACTTTGGACTGATTCCTGAAGAAAATCTAGATCAGCGCTTCTTGAACTTTATTTGTGACCCCTTTCACTTGAGAAATTTCTGTGATCCCAAGTACATAGGTTTATAAAACAGGAACATCAATCAAACATTTATTAATAATAAATCATAAAGAATTTTATTTTAATCTAATTCTTTGCTATATGTATAATTTTGACATTAGGAATAAAAATCATTGTCAAGTAGTTAGGGTGGGGACCTTAGAAGCTGAGTTCTGTCCTGACAATAGGCCATAAAAGTCAGAAATGTTCAGAAGCACTGGTTTATGCCCTGCATATTTTTTTTTTATCTTCCTTCTATTTTTGCACAACAACCTATGGAGCCAGAAGCTATAAAGCTCTGAGTGACCAGATTCTTCACTGGTTCTTGAAGTTTTGGGCTGGAAGCCAGTCCAGTCACAGGGATGAAAAAGCACATGGACACCTCATGGGGACCCATGGTAGACAGCTAGACCCACCATCCACCTACCTTTGCCTCAGCACAGTCATTTCAAAGAACAACTTAGGTTCTTAATTTTAAAAAAGAGCTCTATTAATCCACAAAGTCCTTCAACAGCAACATGCTCTTGGGAGTGCTGCTACTGAAGACCTTTGCTTGCTTTTACTCTGCACTAAATCCTCCTTCTTTATATTTTCTCTCTGTAATAAAACTTCTTATACTCACACTTTATTGGCCACAAAACCCATCCTTTGAGTTCTTGTGATAATAGTCCTTGAACCACTGATTCAGTTGATGGAGTCTTTGGTGACCATGACAGTGAGCTTCCCTACCCTAGCCCCTGAGTTAAACCAACCTGAAATGAGAGAATCTCCATTGTTCTCAAAAGCTCATTTTTACCATTTATTAAAGACTAAAGCAAAACTGCATAATGAGATAAATGTGTTGATTATTTGGTACAGCAGCACTAATTTCAACACTTTTGAAGTCGATTGATTTTGATTATGTAATAGTCAATGCTGAGAGTGCCACTTTGCATAAATATGTAGTACAAAACTGGAGAAAAATGTTAATGGTTATTTCAGAAATCATTGGAAATTCTATCTTAATGCCTAGCCAACTTAATTTGTAAAATAAAATGTCTAATACAAAATCTAAGGATATACTAATTTGATACATGCTGGTGACTGACAGGAAAATATTAAAAGCCATTGTTTGTTATAATCAAAACATTATTATTTTATAGGTTCAGAAACTTTGTGTATGTTAAAATTTTTGTACTTCATAGTATCTAACAGGTGGGGATCTGAATCAGTTGATACAGACAATATTCATTGGACTTTCATGATGCAAAGGAATGCATAGCAAGGTGAACATGTTTAGTACTCAGAGCCAGGCAGAAGTGAAATTCAAATGTAACATGGTCAATGCCACCAGAAACACCTCAGATTCATTATGTATTTAATTATGAATTGAAATTTTATTTGTTATACATTTAGGAACATTTATAGATATCAAAGAATTTATAGCTTCATATGGATAACAACCATTTAATAAACTGGGGTCTACATTATTGACCATGTTAAGGCATGTTTTGATTAGCTCAGAAAAAGCTGTCTTAATAAAAGCCTTCAGACCAAAATTTTTAGAGACAAGTCTCATGTACACAAGGCTGGCCCAAAACTCACTATACTAAAGAGGATAACACTGAACTTCTGATCCTTCTTCCATGTACTAAGTGCTGTGCTTACATGTGCATACCACTACATCTGGTTTTCTCTGGTACTGGAGATTGAATGCAGTTCTTTGTGAATGCTAGGCAAGCACAAGACAAATTGAGCTATCTCCCAAGCTACAGAGTACAAGAAATCTTATACATAAAGCTTGTCTATCTGTGATGGAAAGTAGTGACATAAAGCATAATTTCAATTGCTAGTATTAGATCTTTCACAGCAAATGGATATTTGCAATTTTAAAGCCTGTGATGTCCTATGGGACCATTTGAAATTCTCACACATGTCCAAATCTTTAGTGCCCAGTAGAGTGATCTGACCTTCTCCTCCAGAGAAACCTTGGGTTCTTATGGGAATTTCAGTTTTCCAGCCCTTCTATACAGAGCATGCAGGAGTATAATTGATTGAGTATTACGATGAAAGACAATTCATATAAGCACCATATCTGTGCTTGGGCAATGAAACTTCCAGATGAATCACAGTGAAAAGAACTGCTGCCCATGTTACTGCATTTGGTACTGCTTTGCTCTTTTAAGCTTTAGAGAGTGCAATACTCTCAAAGAATCTCTAAAATTTCTTTCCAGTTGTGGGTAAGAGAGAAATGAACTCATTTTCACCATCTTTTCTATAGAAAGTTAAATGCTGTTTAACTCATAATGACTTTATGTTTGGTTTTGATTCCAACATAACTGGGGCAATAACAACAAAGAATTGTCTGTATATTTTATTTTCGTGGCTAAAAATGAATAAGAAGAGTAGCTTGAATCATCCCTTTAAGGACCTCCTTTTTAATTTATGATGATATCAATTTTTCATGTACTAGAATGTTAATTTTGAATTCAGTTTAAAGATCTAAGTCATAATGATTGTTATAAAGCAATTAGTCTAATTATTTTTTAAAAAGGCCATTCTGTTTAATCACATTCTGTGACCAAATATTTAAAAATTGGGCAGGTAAAAATTCATTCTTCCTATGAAGTCCTCCACCTTTAACAATAATTTCCTTGGATAAGACATATATATATTTGTTTACATTATATATAATATATAGAACATATTTCAAGTTACAGATGGTTCATAAGAGTATTACACCTTAATATATCTTAATATTTGTTTATGTAAATACAAACAGATTCATATATGAAAAATGCGGAAAATATTTCTCCTTCACTTCGCTACATTTTTAAAATTTATTTAAGCCCTCACATGCCATGCAATTTATAATTTGATTTTTATCAGTGTTTTTTTTTTATTGATTTGAAGGAAAACTATTCCTTCCTATAAATGTCACACCAAATTAGATATATTGGCATTATATATATGATCTGTATACAGGGGTCAGTCTGGCACAATTTATTCTGCTAAAACAAAACAAAACAAAAAAGAACAGAAACAGTCAGTAGAGAAGTATGCACTCTGAAAGAAAACCACCAAGAATTAGAAAGAAATTCTATTCTACTTGTTTTAATAACAATGAAATAATGTTGGGCATGGTGGCCTGCACATTTAATTTCAGCCAGCAGGAGCCAGAGGCAGGTGGATCTTTGCTAGATCAAGGGGACCCTGGTTCACATTGTGACTTCCAGGTGGGCTGTGACTAGAAAGACCCTGTTCAAAAAACAACCAACAAAACAACAACAATAAAAATAACTGTCACATACACACAGAGACACATAATTTTTTTTTGGTCTCTTTGAGACAGAGTCTCCCTGTAGCTCCAGTTGCCTGGAACTCACTCTGTAGACCAGGCAGGCCTTGAACTCACAGAGGATCCACCTGCCTCTGCCTCCCGAGTGCTTACCAGCCTTTGGTATGCTCTGCCTGCAGCTCCCCTTTTGTTCTCTTATATCCATCCAAATATTCCTCGCTACTCTTCCTGTGCTTTTTCTCTTCTTAATTTCTTCCTTCTCTTGCCATTCCCATTTTTATCCTTAGATGAAAAGCTTTCTCAACATGCTCTGTAGGTGAGGGATTACAGCAGTCTAGGAGCCTGGGACAAATACCAAGCATCCTCCACAGTTCTTGGAATAGCCCACAGACATCGTTTCTCTGTGTGGCCATTTATTTCTTTTTATTCCTGCTCATTTCTAATATCAGTGCTACCATATGCAGGAAGCTCTTTTCCATCAAGGTCACTTCAATTTTCTTCATTTTCCCTACTCATGATCCCTAGTCACTTCTTCCAGGAGAGTCTTAGCTTTGGCCCCTGATGTTTTACCTTGTCCTTCCTAGTCCCTCCCCTCTTAAGGATCAGAGCCTTCTGCTCTCTAGGTAGTTCTGCTTACTATCATCTACGCATGATCCCTAGTCACTTCTTCCAGGAGAGTCTCAGCTTTGGCCCCTGATGTTTTACCTTGTCCTTCCTAGTCCCTCCCCTCTCTTAAGGATCAGAGCCTTCTGCTCTCTAGGTAGTTCTGCTTACTATCATTTCTGTGTCTTTTCTTTGATTATATTTGGTGCTACATACACTCTTGTTTGTAACTGGAATTTTTTTTAAGGATATTGGCTCTAACATAGTAATTCTAACTTAGAATAATCGGGTGGAAAATGGGAAAACAAGGAAGATAGCCAGGCGGTCACACCTTAGGACACCCACACTACTAAGTATATGTTTCCTGCAGGTTTATTTCCAAAGACCAAAACACAAAAGCTCCAAAATTCTCACACTGGATTTGAAAATACATATGCATGGTCAACAAATGATTTTTCACTTCCAAGATACATCCAGTCCACATGTCATACATCACTGCACTTTAATTGATTTCAGTGTCTTCATAATCACTCCCAGGGTCCTATCATACATACTTTAATCATTTCACATGGATTTAATTTTTTTTTTTTGGTCTTTTTGAGACAGAGTGTCCCTGTAGCCCCACCTGTCTTGGAACTCACTATGTAGAACAGGCTGGCCTTGGACTCACAGAGATCAGCCTGCCTCTGCCTCCCAAGAGCTGGGATTAAAGGCATGAGACACCATGCCCGTTGGGTTTAAATATTTTTATTTATTATTTTTTATTTATGTGTATGAGTGTATTACTTCCCTGTATGTAGTAGGTACACCCATATAGTGCAATGCCCTTGGAGGTCAGAAGAGAGCATCGGATCCCCTGGAACTGAAGTTATGGATGTTTTTTAGCTGGGTTCTCTGCAAGACCAGTCAGTGCTCTTAACCACTGAGCCATCTTTCCAGCCCTGACATGCATTTAAAAATCACTTGAGGAAGTTTTTAAAAGATGTATCATTAGGCTATTTAAAAACTGAATCCATTTCTATAGGTGTAGCTCATTCAGTTTTGCACAAATTTTCTCAGATAATTCTCAAGTATAATCTGCTTTGGAAACTCCTGGATATAAGAGCTTTCTAGTATTTCTAACTCTATGTTTCCCTCCACAAAACTTATTTTTTAACCACAATATTATCATATTTGAATTAATTTTAAACTATTTTCCACTGAATGGCCTATTTTAATTTTTCACTGCATAAAATTTATCAGTGTGTTCCAACCAACCAAGACACTTAAATCAAATTCATTTTAGAATACAAGTGTTTAACTCCCTTTTCCCTTGACTCAGACTCTATAATTTAGGCATAGAATTTTCTTACCAAATCAATGAAATTTCACCATATTTAGTAGGTTTCTTATTTACTTTAAATTTCTTAGTACATTCACATTTTAAAATTGGAAAAAAAAATGAACTGAAATAATTTTTTTCAAACACAAAGATGCTTTTCATCTATTAGAGTTACAATAGGTAAAACTGAAACGGTCATTCTGTTAAGTATAGAGTAGCATTTCAACTCCAGGACTTTACAAACCCTTAGTGACTGCTGTCTGACATCCACTGTCTTTCATTTCAGGAGACAGCTTGTGAGGGCATGGGGAAGGAGAATGCAACGCTATGGACAGAGTTTATTCTCACAGGACTCACATACCAACCACAGTGGAAAATTCCTCTGTTCCTGATGTTCTTGGTGATTTATCTGATCACCATTGTGGGCAACCTTGGTCTGATCACTCTCATCTGGTATGACCCTCACCTTCACATCCCCATGTACTTCTTCCTTGGGACTTTAGCTGTTGTGGATACTTGGTTGTCATCCACAGTGACACCAAAGATGCTAGTGAACTTTTTTGCTAAGTGCAAACTGATCTCTCTGCCTGAGTGCATGCTACAGTTCTTTTCATTTGGAATCAGTGCAACCACAGAATGCTTTCTCTTGGCAGCAATGGCCTATGATCGTTTTGCAGCCATATGCAATCCTTTACTCTACCCAATGGTTATGACAAACAGACTCTGTGTACAACTGCTGGTCTCATCATTTGCAGGTGGATTTATTCATGCTTTAATTCATGAAGGCTTTTTATTCAGATTAACCTTCTGTAATTCCAACATAATACAGCACTTTTATTGTGACATTATTCCTTTGTTTAAGATCTCCTGTACTAACCCTTCTCTTAATTTTCTAATGGTTTTTATTTTTTCTGGCTCAATTCAGGTATTCACTATTTTGACTATTGTTGTCTCTTACACTCTTGTTCTCTTTTCAGTCTTAAAAAAGAAATCTGCCAAAGGCATAAGGAAAGCCTTCTCCACCTGTGGAGCCCATCTCTTGTCTGTGTCTTTATACTATGGTCCTCTTCTCTTCATGTATGTGCGCCCTGCATCTCCACAAGTAGATGATCAAGATATGATGGACTCCCTATTTTACACTGTCATAATTCCTGTGCTTAACCCAATTATCTACAGTCTGAGAAATCAGCAAGTCAAAAATTCACTGGCAAAATTCTTAAAGCAAAATGTTTAGTATGTTTAGTTCTCACATTATTGTCCTTTATCTTTCTGTTAAAAGATCATAAAATAATGCAGGCTAAATGTGACTATATTTGGTTTTCTTTCTAAAATATTTTGCATCTGTATTTGCCCTAGCATTTTCAATGATGTAATATTTTAGTAAGTGCCAATCTCTTTAAAATCATATAGATTACATATAGATTTTAAGTCATTCAAGGATTTTGATACAAATGCTGTAGTGTAATAAGTTCAATGTCAATCAAATGAAATTTTACATAAGTGTACATTATTCATCGCAATTTCATAAATACATTAGCTGATGATGCACTGTAATTCCTAGGAAATGGACTTGAATATGCTTCATTGACAGTGTGGAAACTCAGCACATTTACTTGGGATGGAGCTGTTTTAAGCTTGTACAAAAAGAAATATTTCTAATGTGGGTAGGAATATGAAAAGTCATTAAATTGTTTTGGGTATGATAAATTCTACTTCTTATAGCAGTTCAACTGATAGATCACACAGAAAATGAAACTGAGAGTTCAGTTACAGAATTATGAATATGTATTGGCCACAAAAGTTTATACAAGGCCAAATGTGATCTTGGGATAATGCTCAAACTTTTAGACTTTATTATTATCTTTCAGATTACCCTAAAATACCACATGAAAACTGATCACATTTTATTAAAAACTTGAAAAATTATAAAACTTCTGCATTAAATTAATATGGAGGCATTTGGGGAAGTTGATCAGTCAGCCTTCCATTTGTGTATCAAATGGCTGAAATCAATGAAGTTATTAAGAGAAAAGGGGGCTGCTCACAGTTTGTAGTTTTTAATATATGATTGAGTGTCCCAATTATTTTAGGCTCATGTTAAATAACACACGTTATGGTAGAACTTAACTGTGGAGTAAACCTTTTCACCCCATGTCCATAATACTAAGAAAGGAAAGAGAAAAGGATCAGGGTTCTCCTCCAGGCAAGGACATGTTCCTAGTGACAAAACCTCAGACTCACTCCCACCATTAAATTTTCTGGAATCTTCCAATAACGTTATGCTATAAACCAAACTTTTAAATTTTCTAAAAAGGACTTCAAATAATGTCACAGTAAGCAAATACTAGATGAAGTAAAGCAACATATAAAGACAATCGAACACTAGATGAACTCATATCATATATACACTAAATTCACATGAATATATACACATGCATATCTTTACATCTCTATATATTACACAGTAGTGACAATATCCCATTAAGTCTCCTTCAAGAGGGATATGATTTAATCAGAGTTTTACTCCTGAGAATCATGTCATAGAAATATTTAGGAAGGAAGAAATGATCAGCAAGATGGCAGAGATAAACCTTGCAACATATGCAGCTGAGGAGCATAGTTTTTTGGCTAAGTAGCATTTGTGGGGATGGGTCATTGACATTGGTATTGAGAGGATAAAAGTCGTGTTGGAGCTGAGATCTGCTGCTCATTTTTTAGTCAACATAGACATGATACCTAAGAGTGACAGTGATATAAGCCAATCAAATTCCACAGTCTCATTTCATTATGATTAATGGATGGAGCCAGCTTCCACTGCAAGAAATTCATTGTCAAGGTCAATTTTTGAAGCATATTTCTCAAAGTAGGTTCATATATAAGATGTTTACTTAGTCTAAGAATGTTTCATCTATCTTTTTTGAAAATAGGCATTCTGTATGAAATCTATTCAAAGACAGTAATTAATAAATAGTTATTATTTCTTTCTACTTATCAAGAGCAATATATTTCATTAAATTTAAATATTAGTGGTGGTTCATCAGAGAACTGAACAAATAATATATCTATCTATGTATGTATATGCATTTAGAGGTGTACTCTATCCACCTTCCCATTTATCTATGCAGAGATTTATTATATGTTACCTACACAGTTTCAAAGAACTACAAGTTCTATAATTTACTCCACCAATACAAAGGTACGTCTTTAGATTAGTTCAAAGCCTAGAGGGTATGATTACATAGAGTATATATTCCATTCTGAGTCTAATGACCCGAGATGCAGGGGTGCCAATGTCAAGAGAATGTCAATAGTAACAGGTGGTGATGAAACCACCTGTTTTTACCTTTCAGTTTTATTCAGAACTCAGTCAACAGTACAATTCCCACCCAGATTTTGGAAGACCAAGTAAATATTTATTTAGTCAATCCAAATAATCAACTCTTTATCAAAAAGTCTCATTATAGATGCATGAAATTATCTATCCTAAACCCTCCTGTTATCTACTTCACATTCATATCTATGACTTTATATCACAACTAATTTGAAAAGAAAGGTAATCACACACTATATTATTTGAGCTAGCATAATGCAGCCAAACTCCATATAACTAAAAATATACTAACTCTGTGCTCCAAACAGGAAGCAAAGACCTTCTAGGAGGTTTACTCTTCTTGATACAGAGCAACTTAAATACTATGGCATAAAATTACCAGTTTCTAAATGTGTAATAATGTCAATACAGCTTAAGTAACATGATAATAAAATATAGGAAAAGAGACAAATTAATATTTCAATATACACACTCATGGGGTTAGCATTATTCATTTCTGAAATTATCAAGTTAGAGATGGTATTTATAATATTACTCTAATATAGAATCCTTAACCATTTTCTTTTAGCAAGTACCTCATTTCCTCAATATTCTTTACCCCATGTGAGAATTTAAATGCTCATTTCTGATTGTTCTAGTCCACTGATCATCCTATCTGAATTGGCTTTATTGAAGTTTTCACTGACTTTAATCATGTGAGCTTATACAGAATTTAAGTCATTGTTCCATATATATTATAGAATAACAATTATTGGCACAATAGTTTCCTTTCATTAACTATTATAAGCAACTTGGAGACAGTTAACAGTAAACAAGAGCTTATGTGTAGGTTATATGCAAATGCTATGCCATTTTATGTAATGGGCTTGAATATTCATGGATTTTATGTCCGTTAGACATTCTGGAAAAAATCTGCAGCAGAAACCAAGGATCATTTTTCTGGGAAATCTGTAAGTATTGGTTCCTGGGGTGTTTATTTATTGCAATAATTTGCTTGAATATTTTTAAAAATATATAATATACTAATTGTTTACTCCTTTCTAGAAACATCCAGGATTGAAACAAATGTATCAATGTATCATGTGTGTGAGCCAAGTACGGTATCACTGAGTTACAGCCCCTGCCTTTAATTGTGTCAGTATGGAGTATGAAGATATCTGTTCAATGAACATTTTATTACTTTATATAGTTCAGCATTTATAATTTAATAAGTAGTCATAAAGAAATTAAATTTGAGAATTTCCAGTTACTTAGTTTGGAATTACATGGAAGTAAGAGCACTAGTACCAAAAAATTGTGGTTAACAATTACAGTTATTAGGTTGGCTAGTAATATAGCCTCTGTGTTGTCACTTTTCAATTTCAGTGAAAAATAAAAAATAAAGTCAACTTAAAGGATTAAGATTTTGTTTATGCTTATTTACTTTGTATGGTTGTGTGTTTTGGGTGGTTAAGTGTGTGTGTACACATGTGCTAAGGCATGTGTACAAAAGTCAGGATAGTCTCCATGCATCAGTGTTCTCTTTCTATCATATGGGATTGAACTGAGATAGTCAGACTTGGCAGAAAGAACCCTTACTTGCTGAGTTATCTTGTCAACTCTGAGGAGTAAAGATTTGTTTCAGCTCAAGTTTTCAGAGGTCTCAGTTCATGGTCACTTGGCTTTGGTATTTGTGGGGCAAGCTAAGGAAGACCATGTTGAAAGGAACATGACAGAGTAAAGCTGACAGCTTTAGTAGCCTTGAAGCAAAGAGAACCAGAGCCTGAAACCAAAACCAGGAACAGAGTACACACTAAAAAAAGCTGAATCCCACTGACTTTCCTTTAAGAAGGCCTCACTAAGTTTTCTTCCATCACCCCAAAACCCTTAATTTATGAATCTATGGATGGATTAACTCATTGATGATATGAGTATCATCATGATATAATTGTCTGCCAAGCTCCTACTTCTGGCCATAATTCCTTTGAGGAACAAGACTTTAACATATCCTCTATTGGGGTTCAGAACATTCCAGATATAAATTAAGAGAAGTTTGTGACTCCATTTTATATGAGCAGTAATAATAGTTATTAGGTTATCAAAAGAAAGCAGGGAAGCTGAAAAGATGGTCCATCAGGTGAGAGCATGTTTTGCTCTTGAAGAGGATGAGAGCTCAGTTCCCAGTGCCCATATCAGTTGTCTTACAACTGCTTATAACTCCAGCTCCAGGGGCTATGACACCTTCTTCTCACCTCTGCAGGCACATTTGCTCACATATGCATACCAACACAAATGCATAAACATAATAAAAATAAACAAAATTAAACAAAGAAGATATGAAGTTGGGAGAAGAATTTGTTGGAGGGGATGCAGAGGCATTGGAGGGAGATATGGGTGGTGGAAATGATCACAATGTATATATACATGTATGAAAGTCTAAAGAATAAACAAATTACAGAAAAAGTGTAGAGAATTACAAAAAAAATTAACCTAAACTTCTGCCTCACACAGTTCAGGGATCATTGTGGAAGAGGGAGCAGAAAGATTCTAAGAGTCCGAGGTTGTAGATGACCACAGGAAAACAGAGTTTTCTAGACAACTGGGAAGTTACTCATGTGAACTCATAGTAATGGTGACAGAATGCACAAGCCCCATCTAAGCTTAAGCCAGATAAAATCCCAGCATAGAATTTGGGAAGTAAGGAAAAATCCTTCATTGTAGCTGAGGAACATTTGGCAACTGATAGCTGCAAGGAGAGGAGAGAAGATGTGACTCTGGGTAGGTTAACCAGGTGCCAGTGGATAAGCTCATACTGAAGGGCATTTGGGGATACAAATTTATTTATTTTATATTTGTGAAATCCAATGGTCAGCATAATGTGGGAAGCAGACAGGGGAGGGATTATAAATATAATAAAAATATATTGTATACAACTCACAAAAATTCAAATTTTCAATAAAAATTCAATTAAAAACATGAACTTGCTTTTAGTCCATGTGAGTGTTTTACAAAGAGTGAAACAAGAAAAGCAGCATTAGCAATCAGAGAAAACTAAATTGTGTCTGTGTTCTTCAAAGAAACAGAACTAATAGGATATACGAAGATAAATATGTGAAAGTGTATCTATTATGGTAATTAGTTCATGCAAACACAGAGGCTAAGAAGCCCCACTATAAATTATTTACTAGCAGGGTAACTATGGAGGCTGATGAGACACCCATATGTGTAATGTTGAAGAGCCTGAAAACCAGTGGAATCCACTGACTCAAGTCCTAGGATCTGAAAGCCATAGAACCAGTTTTAATGTTAAAGATCAAATGAGAATCCCATATACATAGAGAAAATGAGCTGAGTTATTTTTTTACTTTTTACTCTATCCATCCAGACTGTCAATACATTTTACACTGTTCATGTAGACTTGATGAGAAAGGTCTTCCATGATGCAGATTTTCCTTGCTTTGTGTCATCGAATGATTCAATCAATGGATTCAATTCAACTTAGGGGCATTAAATGTTATCATAAATTGTATTCATTCATCTGTACTATAGAATAAAAAGTCGATTTGTCCTTTGAACCTATGGACTTCTCTTTCCCCTTCCCCATACTTCACAGTCTATAGTATCTACTAATTCTATTCTTAAGTTCACAAGTCAAGGTTTTTAGATTCTATTCATGAACACAGTCTTTCTGTGCCTGACTCATTTCATTCAACATAATGTCTCCAGGCCCATCAATATTGCTATCAATAACAGTATGCTATTCTTTGATGGCTGGAGTATTCCCTTGTGTACATTTGAAACTTATTTATTCATTTACTGATGGTTAATTGAATTTGTTCTATATTCTGGCTCCTGTGAATATTTTGACAGGCAATATGAGCATGCAAGTGTTTATTGACATGCTAGATTTAATTTCCCTTAGGTTTTGTATTATTTTCTTTTCCTGAGCTATGACAAAACATACTGACAAAAGAAATGTAAGGGAGAAAGGATTTATTCTGGCTCACAGTTCAAGTCCATTATGTCAGGGAAACTAAAGTGGCAGGAGCTTGACAGCCAGTCACATCACATCCACTATCAAGAAACAGAGAGTGACAAATGCATGATGCCGCTAATGTCCTTTCTCTACTTACAGGCTTCAGGATCCCAGAAAGGAAATGGGCCAGCTGGAGAGGGTGATACTTCACACCTCGGGTAAAGTAACCCAACAGGTCATCATAGATGTATACCTAGTAGCAAGATTCCTGGGTCACATTTTGCTTTTTTTTTTTTTTTCACTAAAGTGGAAGGATCTTCAATTGAAATGACTATCTGTATTGGAGGTAGCAATGTAGACATTTAGTATGCTGACAGACAACAAAATCAGTTAAGAAATAATTATACAATATGAATGGAAAAAGTCAATTTAAGTCAAGTGATGGTCATATTTGTACCTACCTCTGCAAATCATCCCACTTACTCCACACTTATTCTCTGTAATTTCTCTTGTATTTATACAATTTCTCTTCATGTATTTCATTTTTAATATATTATATTAAAACAAGTTGATAACCTCATTGTTTTCATACTATTTTGTCCATCATGACCAAGTCATATTAAACTATTTCTTAATCAATAT
>NW_008359591.1:1700829-1706945 GCF_000622305.1 Nannospalax galili
TAGTTGTAAAAAAAAAAGAAAAAAAGTATTTTGCAGCCCTTAACCCTCCCATCTGATGCTTATACTTTTTTCTGTTTCCAGAGTCTTAGAAAGGGAGGTATGTCAGGAGCCATGTTTGCCGTAAGCATTGGAAATTAGGAGAGTGTCACTTTAAGAGCTTCTGAGCTCTCTGCTTCAGTGGTCAGAGCTGATAGGCTGTACCTGGATGATAAATAAGGTCTTCTAGAAAGTTAGTTTCAGTTCGGCCTTCCTGCTGTCTCTATAGTAACCCTTTTGTTTCTGTTGGGAAGATTCACCTAGGTGACCCAAACTCCGGGCCGGATAAAAAGGACCTGTGGGACCCCTCAGTAGATTCTTCCTTCTAAAGAGCACTCTCCTCTCTGTACCTGCTGTCCCTTTAATAAATTCCTCACATAACTTCAGACATATGCCTGAGTGTCCTTTTTGTTGAAGACCCAAGCCTGGTGGGCTTGGGGGGCATTTGACACTTGGCACCCAACGTGGGGCATGAAGACCCCCGGCACCAGGCTGCCCAAGAAAATTTTTTTAGGAAAAATTGTTTTGGGGGTAAGTATGCTTTTGTTAGGTAAGCATGTCCTTTTCCCTTCTTTCCTTCAGTACATTTTTCATAGTTATAGGTTGCAAGTTTCAGGGTTTGGTTTATGGGCTCTTGGTATGGGATTTTTAGCGCTCAACATGAGATTTTTAGATTTTAAAATAGGGGACAGAGTCAGGGAAAAAGTAAAAACGGCGTTTCAGACAGGAGAAGCAGTTTCACTTGACTTCTGGGCTGCTTGGACATTTGTTAGAGTGTGTGCTAAATGCTGTCCAAAGAAATTGCTTCCAAGCCAGCCTTTTCATACAGCTAGAAGGATGATTAATCATTATGAAATTCCTGAGGAGGTGAGGTGTAAAGTCTTAGAGCAAGTTTGCACAGTTTTTTATTCAGAATTTCCTCCTCCTTACCCGGTTCCCAGTGTTCAGAATACAGTGAGAAAGCAGACTCAGACAGCTAACTCTAAATTCTGGCGCAGGAAAGCCCGCTGTCTCCTGCTTGCTGTTTTAAACTAATGTAGTATAGGCTGCAAATGTGAGAAGCCGACTCAGGGCAGAAACTGGTGCTTTCTGTTCAGACTCATGCTAGTTCTCACAAACTCCTGTTCTCAAGAATTTTCCAGGTTCAGACTGACCCTATGACTCTGTGAAAGGAACTGAGAGCAGCTTGCATGTTTTAGTGCTTTGGCATGCAGGATTTTCTTTGGTTAAAAAGGCTTCCACCTCAGGGGTCAGTCTCCTTGGGTTCCTGAAAGGGGGACCTAATCTAGATTGATCATATGAAAAACCTGTGGAAACAGGCGTGCTGTGATAGTAATCTAACAAGGAACAGTTAGCTGTTCAGGATGCTGATCAGGGCTGTCCACAGTGATGCTTTGGACGTAAATCAGGCGTGCCCCTGCAGTGTCGACACTGCCTTTTGCAGATCTGTGTTAGGTCTCATTCCCAACATGTTTTGTTTCAATTCGGTTTTATGGTACCATTTAATAAATTTCTTTCAGTCTGAGCCTGGCACGGCTCTATGTGGCTGATGTGTGTGAAAACTTGTCTTTCTGTATTCTTTCCTGACAGCACAGGTTGGTGGCTCAGGTATGTGAGGTGGCATCCTGAGCACTCTGAGCAAGTAATTTGTGGCAGAAGTTGCTTGTGAGAAAAACTCTAAGCGGGTGGCTTGTGGCAGAGGCCACTTGCAATAAGTCTTGGAGCTCTACAGGTAGTTTGTGGCAGGAGCTACAGGTAGTAATGATCAGGTGATTAGTGGCAGGAATCACTTGTGAGGTGCTCATAAATTTTTCTTTACTCTGTTTCAGTTTCCATGATTGTGTAAAAGACATCTATAACAATATTGTATGCACTGTAAAAATTACAAAATTAGGGTACTGATATCAGTTGTAAATTATTTTTGCCTTGTTTGTCTCGTTTTGACGGTTATGTTTCTGTGTGTCACCATGGTTACTTGTTGTACTCTATCATTCCATGGTCGTGTTTTATGTTGCCTTGACAACCTATGTTTGTGTTACTCTTGAATGTTCTAAAACTAAGGTGTGTGTCCTCACTCTCTTGTCATTTGTTTGTTATATGTTACCTTGCACACCTGCTTGGTACATATGTACCTCTTTTGCTCCACAGGACCCTCGGTCTATACATTTCGAAGGACAAGAAAAGGACACCTCTGCTTTTGCTGCCATCAAGGTTGCTTTTCACCCTTGCTATTTGCTTTGTAGGTTATTCCTCCTTCATTGGTTAACAGTATTCTTTTCCCAGGTCTATGGGATGACTCCAGCATATACTACAGGAACAAGGTGTGATATTCAGTTCACAGGAAATAAATGATTTTATGAACTTGCTTGAGAAAGTTAGCCCTTGGTTTCCTCTTTTGCAGGTTCTTCTCATACAACAGGACTGTGTCCTCCTCCAGTACATGACAACTCTGTTTCTAGACTTGCTGCTGCAATTACATTTTTGCTACTTATTCCCCTCTCCTTCATCTTTATGCCTGGTACTCAAAGCTTCTCAGAGTAGGTGTGCGGCTGCAATATGGTGTCCTGGGAAAAGTTACTTAGCCTTCAGTAACTTGTACTGCATCTTCCATGTCTCCATTACAATAGGTTGTGCAGCAGACAACTGCTGCAGGAGTGATTGTGTCAGGCCTCATGTCAATCCTGGAGCCTGACGATGATCTGGGTATTGGAGATACTCTGTTCCAGCTTCATGGGCTTACTCCTAATCAAGTATGGCAGAGGGATGTTCCTAAATGTGGACAGTTATGCTTTGTTCCTGTTACTATACATATCTTTTCTGGTTTTCTCTTTGCCTCTGCCAAGTGACTAAAAGTCTTAATTTTGCCTTTTCATTAACTCCTCCTTTTAGGACAGTGAACAACTTTACTAGATGTTTCGTGAATGAACTTTCTGAAACAAAGAATGTGTCAAGTTCAGGTCATGGGCTGGATTTTTTAAGGTTGTTTAATGATTTGCAAGATTGTTATGATGAAAAATCTACAGCACCTGACAAAGTGTCTGCTTTACAATTACTTGAAACTTTTCCAGCAACTCTGTTGCTGGGCTTGCTGCACTAGTACATTTCTGTTACTTTCCCTTTCCTGTCTCGTTGTGCCTGGTCTGCGGTCATGGTTGTCAGTGCTCCTATGCATGAGGTGGGACATAGTCACTTGAAGCTGTGGCCCAGCATGATGTGGCTGCGCCATCATGCATTTCTGCTACTGATTGCTATGATTGTTTTCTGAGGTATAACAATCCCTTTACACCTTGTCTTTTATCCCTACTACTCCATTACAACAGATTGTACAATACGCAGCCAACTGTTAAGTTGATGTCTTTTTTTAGGTATAAGAGATAGTTAAAGTATGCTCTTCAGGACCTAGGTTTGATGTTGCAGTTGTTTGTGTTTCCATGGATACTCAACCGTTTGTTCCCTTAACAACCCATTTTGTATGTTTCTGTCATCCTTGACTACCTCTTTCTAGAGCGCTTAGGAACAGAGGAGTGTCCATCTTTCATTTGTTGATTGTTGCCTTGGAAACCTGCATAGTATATGAATACTTCTTTTTACTTACAGATCAGTCTGTTTCCAGACCTGGACATGCACACGTCAATGACACCAACCTTTTGCCTTTGCAGTGGTTTATTAACTGTTGCTTGTATTAAATTTTCCTTTTAGGTATTTTCCTTTAGGTTGACACTTCTTCATTGCCACAAATATGGGACAAGGTAACATTCGTCAGCTGTTTATTTCTATGCTTAAACATATGCTTAAGGACACAGGTGCGAAAGTGAGCTCGCAAAAGTTGAATGACTCTGGAATTTATTGAACAGGTTTGTCCTTGGTTTCCTGAACAGGGCTCTTTGAATAATGACATATGGCAAAAACTGGGAAAAGAATTGCAGGATTTTTATGACACTGAAGGCCCTCTGAAGGTTCCCATCGATGCCTTCAGTCTTTGGACGCTCATTCGGGATTCCTTGGATTCTAGATCTGAAAAAGGAAACCTCACTGACAAGGGCGTGTTAAGTTGTATTAATCAGTTTTCTGCTCCTTCTGCTCCTCCAGGTTGTGACGCAGGAGAGTCTAATGAGGAATGTGATTTATCTGAACAGGTTTCTGCTTTGCACTTACAAGAAACTTTTCCTTCCTCTAGAACACAGCAGCAGCCTGAAAAGGATTCTCAGGTAACACGTATACCTATTGCAGGTTCTTCTTCTCATGCTATAGGAGTATGCCCTCCTCAGATGCGTAAAAATTCTGCTGTGAGTTCTTCACCTTTAATGTCACCATTACAAACAAGTCTGCAGCATGCAGCTACTGCTGGAGAGGATGTGTCTGAGTTTCATGCCTTTCCAGTTATGGAACGTGATGACGGCCAGGGTAATAGAGTCAGGACACATATTCTATTTCCATTTAAATCTCTGAAAGAGCTTAAATCTGCCTGTGCACAATATGGGCCTACAGCTCCTTTTACTCAGGCTGTGCTAGAATCTATGACTACTGAAGCTTTGGCTCCTAATGATTGGAAACAAATAGCCAGAGCCTGTCTGTCAGGAGGGGAATTTCTCTTATGGAAATCAGAATTTGGGGAATTCTGTCAGGTTACTGCTGACCTAAATAGGGCTCAAAATATTTCCATTACTTTTGAGATGCTTGCTGGTGAAGGCCAATATAGGGAGATAGACCAAGAAATAAACTTCCCTATTGCTGTCTATGCCCAAACCGGTGCTGCAGCAAAAAAGGTCTGGAATAAGCTGCCAACATCTGGATGGCAAACTGAGGACTTGGCTAAGATCAGGCAGGGTCCTGATGAATTATATCAGGATTTTGTGTCTAGGCTGTTAACAGCTGCAGGCAGACTTCTGGGTGATTCTGATGCTAGCTTACAGTTTGTGAAGCACTTAGCTTATGAAAATGCTAATTCTGCATGTCAAGCTGCACTTAGACCATATAGAAAGAAAGGAAATTTGTCTGATTATATCAGACTTTGTTCTGATATTGGCCCTTCCTATACACAAGGTGTAACCATCGCTGCTGCTCTGCAAAACAAATCTGTAAAGGATGTTTTCCAACAACATGATAAGAAAAGATGTTTTAACTGTGGCCAGTCTGGACATTTTCAAAAGCAATGCCCTCGTGGTAATGTTACTTACAAAAAAGGGAAAGGCCCTCCTAGGCGCTTTCACAGCAAAGTTAGGATGATACAAAATGGACCTCAAAAGTACATTAGATCACATTCGGGAAACGGGAAGAAGGGCCACCCTCAGGCCCCCAGACAATATGGGACATTTCAGAAGGGCAACAATCCATTTCAGAACTACCCCAAGCACTATCAGGTGATTCAGAATTAAGTCTCAGTTCCTCAATATATACAGTTATTACTCCAGAAATGGGTATGCAAGCCTTACCAACAGGAATGTATGGTCCTGTGCCTTCAGGATCAATAGGCGTAATATTAGGCACCAACAGCATGTCCTTGTCAGGAGTATTAGCTTCTCCTGGAATCATTGATACAAATTATCAGAAAGAAATAAAGATTATACTACATCCACCTTCAAAGATTTCTGTTATTCAACAAGGAAAAAATGTAGCATGGTTAATCCTGCTGCCCTTGTTTCCCTCACATAAGAGAACTAAACAAACTTGAGACTTCAAGTCCCCTGGTACCTTTTGGGTTCAGAAAATACACAAAAATCAGCCAGAATTAAGTTTAACCATTAATGGCAAACGCTTCATGGGTTTACTGGATACTGGTGCAGATGTATCTGTAATCTCAGAACATCATTGGCCTAGATTGTGGCCCAAAAGGCCTGCTATCACTCATTTGCAAGGTATAGGACAAAGTAAGAATCCAGAACAAAGTAGTGATGAGCTTTATTGGCAGGATGATGAAGGACATGAAGGTTTGTTTATTCCTTATATACTTCCTGGCTTGCCTGTCAACCTTTGGGGTCAAGATGTTATGTCTAAGATGGGAGTTTGCCTTTCCAGTTCCATTGATACTCCGCAACATTTTTAGTTGAGGCCACTGAGCAGCCTGCACCTCATGCAGATCC